>NW_027286181.1:13005703-13368203 GCF_022747635.1 Hetaerina americana | reverse complement strand
GGACAAAACCAATTATCTTACCTTTCTGTATGTACCCACGTTCGAGGAAATTCGGACGGGGTCCCTATCTCTTTTGTTCTTCTCTAAACTCCCACACACTTCCCACCAAGCCTACCTCCTCACCTGCATTTTCCAGATAATAAACCCAATCGGGGAAAATTACGCAGGTAGGACCGGGATTGATTCTTTTGTTTTAACCCTCTCTCTGATCCCTGATCCCTCCTCTCCTTACTTCCCTTGAAAACTTGCCGGGGCAAGACAATGAATCCAATCACTAGAAAGCTACGCCGATATCAAAAGCCTCCGGGGATATATATCTTCGAGGAGCTATCTGGTTTCCCAGTGTACGCGGGCGTTTGTATATGTGTGTGCGTGTGCCTTTAGCAGGAGAGCTCGTGTTTCAATTTCGGGATTTTTTTCCCCAAATAAACCCTTCTCCGGTCGGAGAAATAAAAAAAAAATATAAATACGAATGACGGAGAGACAAATTGTTTGGAGGTCCGATCGATCCATAAAGCATACATACATTTTCATCCAAAGAAGCACGAAAATGTAATTTCTTCACTTTCTCTCTCCGAGTCACACACCGAGATATTCATGATGAAGATCAGTCACTGATTTCCTCGAGTTTTGCTTCATGATGACGCGAGGAGAACTATTTGCGTCCCCATCCATAATCGGATATTCAAATTCACGCGAAAGGGAATTGACTTACCTACCGTTTGATGGGATTTCCGATCCGGTTTGATTAAGGAAATTTGAGAGATTATATTACCCTGGGAGATCTACCGACTGCAGTATCTCAAAAGCCATAGATTAAACCTCTTCCGCGAATGAATTAACGTAATATTGAATGTCTCTCAAGAGCTAGATATAAATGGGAGAATCACCTCAATTCAATTCGGTCATGATATGAATTACGTGAGATATCTTTGGCTTAGCGATTGATTACTAAGATACTGATGAGTAATGCGGGACGATATGAACTGAGGCAGGCAGTATTTGGAGTTAAAGGATTGGTTTAATTTAATCCAAGCTTCAGGGTACGCGTGTCTTTTAACACATCTTTAAGAAAAAATGGAAAAACAAATTATTTTGGGTGGAGTTTCAAAAGTTTTTGACATTGTCACAGATGAAAATATGACAGACGTTAGGCTTACTACAAGCAAAACTTTTCCGATGCTACGAGGGGCAGCTCTTGTATTTTTTCAAGGGGTTATTGAACGATCTCCGTATTAATTTAATGCTATTTTATGCGACGCTTAGAAAATCAAAAGTGCTAAGGGTTGTGAATCCATTGAAACCTAATTCTACCATACACTAATATTTACCAAAATACGAGGTTAGTTTGAAAAATCAATACAAAGACAGAGAGACACAAGAATTTGTACAGCAACTCTGTGCAAGCTCAGACAAGAATCGCTGTTGTGCGGAGACAAGTTGAGAAATGACCACGAACAAGGTGGTGTATTACAACTCACAAACGCCGCCAGAAGGTGACATCTAACTGATTGTGATCTCTCAGGTAGTTTAAGTCTGAAAAGATCTGTCTCATATTTTTTTGTACAGACGTTTCAGTACAACTGGTGCGAATGGACGCTTATTTCAGTTATCAGCATCTCATTAAGGAAAACAGTAGTCCCATTTAGGTCTATCCATTGCTATTTGAGTTCAGAGCACGATTGAACTGATGAAAACGTGTGAATTCGAAAAAAGAATGGATGAAAGTGAATTTTTATGTGTGTTCATCAAAAAATATTTGAATGGAAGATTATGACTGTTATTTTGGAATTCACCGTGAATACCCTTCATCGTTTATTTGGAAAGGGATCAGACTATTAATAGGTTCGCAGTATGCATCGTTATAAGAGCTTTCGGAACACTGAACTGCAAGAAAAACCTCCCACGATTGGCCCCTACAATAAAGTCATTCTAGGCGAAAAGAGCGCACCAGGTCTCTCCTATGAATTTGCGGTCGCGAATTTGGTCGAGTTATCATTCCAAATCGTTCCTCCCACATTTGGCTATCCTTTCAAAATTTGGCTCATACGGACTACTGCCTCTTCTCCAATATGAAAAATAAGGCCAACGGGGAAGAGATTCAATTCAAACGAATAGACGTGCGCGGAAACAAATGCCTATCTTGCACAGTGGTAACAATCGCGTCATTTAGAAGAGAACAACAAGAGCAAAGCGTGATTGGATGGAATTCATAAGTATAAAAAGAGATCTTGTTGAAATATAAAAATTGTTTATCCAAAAAGTATCAGTACATTTTTATTTTATGGGGAAATTTTTATCCCACATCGTTTTACACGCCCACTTTTAGTTTTTTCGTTTTGAAATAAATAAATCTCTGCTTCACCTCGTACAGAGAACGCCGTTCTAATAGGAAAAGTTGTAGACGACAAAATTTTCAAATTTCGATGCACTTCAGCGGTTTTTTTAAATCCCCTTAAATAATTGTTGCAGAATTTCCCTCAGTTCTTAAAGTTGCCTATCCAGTCTGAGACATTAATTTTTGCGCTACATACCCAGCTATGATTGGTTAATAGGGACATGGAAACAAAAGGGCACTTACCAGCATCGTTAATGCCCAGAAAAATAGATGAAAAACGTTTGGCGAAATACAAATGTGGGCCAAGGGGGTCCAGGGAGTAGAGCGTTGGACTACTGAGCGATGGGTCCCGGGTTCGATTCCCAGACAAGGCTCTCTGGGCACCTGCAGCTCCACCAAAGCCTTGTGATTTATCGGATACCGGATGTTGCTGGGAAACCATAACCGGCACAGGGAAAGGAACTGGCCCCCCTACCCTAATGTGTGAATTTTCACTCGCTGTATAGGGCTTAGTCCTTGGCGAACTCTAACATCACCTACCAACCTACCACCTGTTTTTATGGTTTATATGTGTGGGTGTATATGTATATATATATATATATATATATATATATATGTATATGTATATGTATATATATGTATATGTATATATATATAGTATATATATATATATAAGTATATAAATATATATATATGCATGTTTGGGCGTGTATGCATATTCACCCAACATAAACATTCAAACACGAAAAGCCGCCACAGGTTCGAGTCCCGTTCAAAGAAGCTTTTTTGCCTTTGTTATCTGCTCGATTCCACCTTCCCCACCATTTCTGTCTTCGTCCATCATATACGAGTCCTCGTATGTTCCTTTTCCTTATATCTGTATCCATGTGAATAATATATAAATATAAATAAATAAATAAATATATATATATATATTTTTTTTTTCGAAAAAGCGTTTGGTAGAGTGAATTGGGAAAAACTAATGGGTATATTGCAGGAAATAGGAATAGATGGGAGGGAAAGGAGGCTAATCCGCCACCTGTACATGTCTCAGACTGCTCAGGTGCGGGTGGGAAACGGGGAGTCCGGATGGGCAGTGTTAGGAAGAGGTGTAAGGCAGGGTTGCTCATTATCACCGTTGCTGCTCAACCTGTATGCAGAGAAAATGATCAAAGAGGCATGGGAAGAACCGGAGGTAGGAATGAAAGTGGGCTGGGAGTCCGTAAAATCAGTAAGGTTTGCGGATGACCAAGCTTTAGTTTGTCAGTCAGCCAAGGGGCTGCAAGCATTGCTGAGTGAATTGGAAATTCAGTGCGACAGGTATGGGATGAGAATCAATATTAATAAAACAAAGGTTATGCGATTTTCTAGAAAGAAAAAGGCTAAGCTTAACATTAAAGTAGGAGGGCAAAAACTAGAGCAGGTAGAACAGTTTATGTATCTCGGTAGTGTTTTGGACCAACAGGGTCAAAGTAGTAGGGACGTAAGGCGAAGAATTGCGCTAGGCAAAGAGGCTTTCATAAGGAGGAGGGAGTTGATGACAGGGACTTTGAGTAAGGATGTTAAGAAAAGACTCGTAAAAACTTTAATTTGGAGCGTAGCTATGTACGGCGCGGAAACGTGGTCATTGAAGCAGGAGGATAGACGTAGACTGGAGGCTTTTGAAATGTGGGTGTGGAGAAGAATGGAGAAGGTGAAATGGACCGAGAAGAAAACAAACGAGGAAGTACTTGGTATGGTGGGCGAAGAGAGGGGTTTATTAGGAGCAATCCTATGGAGGCAGGAAAAGTGGATACAGGGGGTATTGACCGGCAGCGGGATGTTGAAGACTGTAATTGAGGGGAGAATGTTAGGCAAACAAGGAAAGGGAAGGAACAGAATAGGGATGTTGGACGGGATGAAGAAAGTACTCAGAGCTGAAGAGGGACCTGATGTAGAGCGGGATGTTGTGTTTTGCTAGGGGTCTCAAATTGTTTAATTAGCAATTATGTCCATCCAAAAACCTACCTTAACCGGTAGATTACATAATAATAATGTATATATATATATATATATATATATATATATATATATATATATATATATTTAATTACGCTCCCTGACACAATTTCTGATGATGACGGTCGAACCGTCGAATCGTCCATGCTACCCATGTCAGTGTCCTTTCTTTGTTTTCAATGTTTTAAAAATCTACATCTGTGTTTATAAAATATGAACGAGCATCTATGTGTTTGTGTGTGTGTGTGTGTATGTGTGTATGTGTGTGTGTGTGTATATATATATATATATATATATATATATATATCTATGTGTGTGTATATATATATATATATACACACACACACACACACAAACACAACTATTCATCCACATGCAATATATCCTGGAATTTTTAATACCTAAATGGTATGCTTCCAGTCCTTTCCGTTTATATATAAGTTAATCCGTATTCACTCAAAGGATCTGAAGAAGTGATGTAGCCGTCTCATGCCTTTCGTTTTGACGACTTTGAAGGAATTATCGAGCTTGGATAAAAAGGCCGGAGGTAGCATGGTGTTTGGGCGAGTGCGGGATTGAGCTGGGTGGACAGTGGATTGTTGAGTTCATGTGGGAGAGGCAGAGTGAAAGAAGCAATTCCCTCAAGCCGAAACGTTGACGGGCGTGTGCCCTTGGACGTGAAGGAATTGAGTGGGATGGAAAGGGGAATACTTCCAATCTACATTTCAATTAAAGCGAACGAGTCAGTATGCGAGCGTTGGGCTTATACGGGATAAAAAAAAAGGGCGCGGAGAATATGGGGACCATCAAAACGGGGTAGAACGGAATGAGATTCCTTTGGCGGATAACTGGGGGGGGGTCGCATAGTAAAAGAACCGACTGACTGTTTTTATAGATACACCGAGGTACCTTTTCATTCCGTTTTCTTATCCTCTCCCGCTCGAGGTTCAGTGCATTTTTCAAGACATATATTCCTTCTTCCTCCTTTGCGAACGTAAGACGTATTCCTTCACTCAGAGCTACGCCCGCTTCTTTCAGGGTAGACACACACCTCATCATCCTGCAAACTATACTGATGCCTTTGTTCTCTCAATTTCTGCAAGTGTTGAAGTTAAGAGTCTGCCGAATTCGGAGATGAACTTTTCCTTGCGCTATCTCAAATCGGGAGGTCATTTCCAAAGGAAGGTCTAATTTTTCTTTTTTTTTAAATATCGCCCTCATAAAGCTTAGTTGCGAATTTGGCGCTGCGTAGTGAGCACTCTTTACGCTCTCTTCTAACAATAATCTTACTAAACCTACAACAATTACCAATAAATTTTCCTGCGTTGTTGTGAACCATTGAATTATAAAATAGGGACCAAATAAACCCAACGCTAACAAATGGAGAGAAGGCGGCCACACCGCAGCCACGTGACATTGGTATGCTTTGGGAGGCGGGGTGGTTCAAAATTGTTGAGTCTTTTTTCGGAGGACGGACGTCATTTGTTCCTTCGACAGTGTGTTGGTAAACATTTGTACGTTTTCGTGTTTACTTTCGTAGCTCATATATTGTTCACAATCGTGTTGTATCATCGACGGTGTTTTCGTGATCATTTGTTGTTTACTCTGCTTCAATTGTTTACGTTTGCATCTAGATAATTGATCTATATACATAATACCCAGAAAGTCACCGAACGGGCGTGTGGCGGGGGTTGTTAGGTCACCACCAGTGATTGATTTGATATATGTTTTGTATCTTGTGTTTGATTCAATTAATCAGAAAACTGTCAGAAGTCTAATATGGGTAGAATACAGGTATATCCCTAGCAATGGATTTGCGGAGGATTTGGCCATGAGACCAACAAGTGTTTAATATCTGCAAGTCAAGAACCAAACGTATAGACGATTTCTACGACTAGCAAATGGAGTCAGCTTTTTGAAATACAAGCAAATAGTTTTCTGATACAGAAGTGATTTTGTGCCAAAGTAACGATAATCAATCTCCTGAATCTTCGCTAAAAGCATTAATTAAATACAGCAAAAACAGTTCATCAAAGAAATAAACCAGAAAATTTAGAGATTACAGGAATGATAGAGAGGAATTAATGAGAATATTACGACACGGTAAAATACATAGAACGTTGAACTTATATTTTTGGCTCGTCTATACACCCTTACGGCGGCTAGCGTCGAGTTTGCGTCATCGCGTTCATTTCTCCAGTCGACACAACTCGTAATAATTACTCACGTATTCTCTGTTCCTTTCAATTATGTATCAAGTCATTACTTCTATATCTTCAGATGAAGACGGAGTGTTTCCGTCGAAATATCAAGAAATAACGTGCGAGTGTTCTTCTTTTTTTGTGTTTCTATATTGTGTGTTACTGTGTATTGTACTATATATATATATATATATATATATATATATATATATATATATATATATATAAGACGACAACCGTGCTGTCGAAACGTAAAATAACAAATTGTGAGTGTCCTTTCTTTGTGTCTCTATATTCTAAAAATCTACATCTGTGTTTTTATATATTTGTGTGTCGCCGAAGAGCGTTCCATTTCGAAGATATTTTATATATATATATATATATATATATATATATATATATATATATATATATATATATATATATATATGAAGTGGATCCTGAATGTATGGCTGCTGGGCAATGGGGGCAAGTCACGTGGCATCATTAGTAATCTCCAACAATGTTGCTGGTGTGTCGCTTTCAGTGATGTCATACTTTTTTCAACTTTAAAGCCTGAAACATGAGTTGAATAACCTCGGAAATTTTCAACGGAATCAACAAAGAAGTACATACTATATGACGAAGATCTATCGAAGCGCAAAGCTTCGTGAATTCTGGTGTAAATTTTTACGCCACCTAATGTTCATTTTTATCAGTCAACTGACAATCTTTCAGCCATTTTGGCCGTGAGGCTGTTTGCAATGAAATTTCATTTTCCTATCCGTATCAAATTTTAATTGAAATCATTAAATGCCCATAATCACGGACCTTTATTTAGCATACAGTTAATCATATCTATCACAGGTAGTATTTTAAGGACGCTAAAATCTTTCATTATTTGTACAATCTATTCTGTAGATTTTTTTAATTGTCCACCAAGATATAATTCTTTCAAACCCTGTATCAACATTCATACCTTCCAAAGAAGCGATTCCCCACCTACTTCATCCCCACTTACTCAGCATTCTCCCTTCTGCCATATATTTCACTAACTCCTTATATACCCTTCGCCAACTTTTCCAACCTTAATTGGATTTCAACCTGAATTGACAACGTGAAATTAAGGAAAAAAGACCTGGCATAATTTCATTATTTGTTGGGAAACTCTAGAAATGAAAAGTTCAATAGCGTGTGGACAACCATAATAAAAGAGGTTAAGTCCCAAAAGAACTGTTAAGTTTGATTAAAAACTCAACCTTCGAGCTTTGCAATCATTGTGATTGTGGTAGAACTTCATCTATATCTACATCTACACAATATCCCGCAAGCCGCCGCAAGGGCGTGTGGCGGGGGGTGTTAGGTCAACATCCTTAAGCTCGAATAAAAACACATGGAAAACCAAATAATGTTACCTCGACACAAATATTAGATTGTTCATTCACTCGACAAACCTTAATCACACAAAGGAAAGTACATACATCCAAAAATATTTAATAACATGGTACGAACATTCAAATCTTTTTGTAGAACTATTAAAAAAATGAGTCCATCAGATAAAAAGAATAACATGTAGGAAGAAACATGCAAGATGTCGACAAATATATACATTACCAATTCTAATTATCTCCAACACGATGGTTGTCATGTATATTATGATCTCTAATGGTTCGAGAAAAAAACGATATTTTAATTCTATCCTTTCTACAATAAATCTCCCTGATTTCACGTTGGTGATCTGATCTACCATTGTAAATGGGGGCCTGTAGAATGTCCTTAAC
This sequence comes from Hetaerina americana, assembly GCF_022747635.1. Lineage (NCBI taxonomy): Eukaryota > Metazoa > Arthropoda > Insecta > Odonata > Calopterygidae > Hetaerina > Hetaerina americana. The sequence continues at coordinate 13,359,906 of NW_027286181.1, read as the reverse complement.
ATCCTCAGATAAGTAACCTGCCTCGAATTTACGCCGTAAATTTAACCTGTACTTAAGCCAGCGGTCAACTAGTGGCTTCCATCCTAATTTTTTTTAATGGTGTCGTTTCACTGCTACCTTTTTCATAACAACTTTTCACAGACCTAGCGATCTAGTTTCAATATTAAGCCTACTTCTTGGGGATCGGCTATTGGGGGTTAGCTATTCCACAAATTTCAAGAATGCATCTTCCCAAGGCCATATCTGGTTAGTTATCGTTATTCTTCCCCGGAATATGAATTGTTGGGTTTTTTTATAACGTTACCAAAGCACGAATCAATCTTGTACGGGAAAAAAGAAACATTTGTACTATTTGGTAGGCTTTGAATTTTTCTACCTCAGCAACTCCCAGTTCTACTGTACAAACATCAGCATTTCCTGAAATACGAAATTATCCTTATGACACTTGGTCCATTAAATCTTTGACCCGTCTTCTATTCAGTTTTTCATTCCTTGAACGCGAAAAAATATTTAAAAAACAGTGAACACTTATGCAAGAGATAGGCGTATTTGCATTAGGAAATATTTTCCTGCAGCCATTCCTAACCCTATCCTATTATCGATGGAGCACTTTAAATATATTCATCAATGCCACGTACGTAATGACGATAAACCTACATGGTACCTCCAAAGCCATCGCAAATGTATGTGGCAGGGGGTGATCCCTCAACGGATATGCGATAGGAAAAATTAAGTTTTCCTCAGTTGTTAGTAAACATTAAAATTAAATATCATAAAAGTCACGTTGACTACGGGCACAAAAGTCACTAATGTATTTAAACGGAAAATACTTCTCTAAGCATGCCAGACGAGCTGCTAGTGAAGAGAAGGACAATATAATAAATATTAGGCAAAATAATGATAGCACACTTGGCCATTTAAAAAGGAGAAAGAAAAATACTGCCGTTTGCATTGATACTGCTTCGTTATTTCTGGAAAAATAAGTAATTCAAATAAGTTGGTCCTACGAGTGAACCCTGTAATCATATCTCCGTAACAATTATTATAATTTTCACAAAATATTTTCATACTGCAACTACGGTAAATGGAGAGTAATATGCTTCGTTATTATATCGGTTGAGCGAAGCAAAACAAGAAAAAAACATCCTCATTTGGCAAAGAAAAAATTCTCTCCCAACAAAACAATTTCAAAAGGTTTCGATGGTAAATATTAGCAAAATTAAAGTTCGAATTACTAAAACAAATCCACCGATTTCATCAGATGTGGTCCACCAAGTGACCTTTCCCATTTTATATCTTGATAAAAATGTTTTTAAACGATACAGGTTAAACGAGGTGGTCAACGCAGATGTCTGTTTGAGGACTTAATGAAATTCCACTTTTGTGATGGCGTAAAAATATTTGAGATAGATGGAAAAGTGCATCGACCTAAAAGTGTAGAAAGTTATGTCGAAAAATGAAATATAATATAAGCAATGATTAATGTTTCTATTTTTCTCTAAATATTCATTGAAAGAACCTCGTAGAACGAAAGAGCAATAGACAATGGACTATAATTCCAAATCATTTATTATTATTCGACGCGAGCAGGATTTGAATTCAACACTCCAAACTGAAGTTTTACCATAAAACAAAAGAAATCAATATTCATACCAACTCTTCAAAGTAAATTTCATCGTCGACGAGAGCAAAGCAGCATGTGTGATCATAACATAGGTATCCACGCTCCACTCATACCAAATTCTGTTTTCGAACTTCACATAAACGTCTGAGAGCAGCCTTTTTTTCCAAAACTTTTTATCATCAATGCCTTCTTGGTTTTCATTTTCCCCTAGGAAACCATAGAGACGAATGTAAACAAACGTTTCGCCATTTTGGTTTCCATATCCAAGGGGTGTCTATTTTTTTACTTCTTCCAAAATCTCTTTTGATAAGAGCTTAGCGAAGCATATAGTCCGTGAAAACCTTGGCTCGCGGGAGATACGGCATCTCTGGATTTCATCCGCGGCTGATAACCCTTTGAACGCTCTTTCTTTGAAAATCCTAGGTCGATTCACTTACGGCATTGACTTAAAAGCCCGCTAGTGTATCGGAGTGAATCGCACATGCGCGTTGAAGTTGAACGCGGCGTTAGGCGCTTATTAACTACGCCTATTAACCTTTAGGTGACAGCTACCTCGCTTAAGCGCAAGAGTGATATCGAAGTTACGCCTGTTGCTCGGGGTAAAATTTTCCGAGAGATTTCCGCCATATCAAACAACCATTCGACCAAACGACTGAGTATTCCTGAATACTTGCATCTCCTTCCTCACGATAAAATATGAAATTTAAATTTCGTGAAATTCGATATTTGTTAACTTTTAAAATTTGAAGGAAGATATCTGGTTCGATTTCCATTGCTTCGGAGTACATAAACCACCCAATTGGAAGCGATTCCGCCATAATTAGTTCCTAGGATAAATATTAGCTGTAATAAAAATTCTAGCTAAAGAGTTGGTTGAACTTTTTCTGCTAGTGGAATATCAATAAAAAACGGCTGCATTCGGTAAAACTCATGTTTAATTATGATATACTTTGGATGCCGAGGGTCGCAAGGGAAGGGAGAATGTTCAAGGAAATTTGGTTTCAGGTTTTTTCAGGGATTGAAATAATATCATTCACACAGACAGCGAGGAAAACGCTAATATTCTCAACAAAATTATTTTAAAGCGTTTTCACGAAAAATGTGGCCATCGCGGATATCCCAGATACAATTCACACTGAGCTCATGGCAAACATTACAGCGGACGAACAAGAAGTAATCAAATTACTCAAAGAGATTAAAATCAACAAATCCCCAGGTACCGAAAATATACCGGCTAGGGTGTTAAAACGTTTGGCTCCCAACATCGCCCCGCATCTCGAAGTTATATTTATGAAATCCCTCACCGAGTGCAAAGTTCTTAAGAATTGGAAAACCGCGCTGATAGCACCTATTTTTAAAAGTGGTGACAGGTATGACCCCGGTAATTACAGACCCAATTCCTCTCACTTCTCTATGTTGCAAAATTTTGGAAGATATAATTTTAAGTTCGATAATCAGATGCCTCGATAACATTCATTTTTTAATTGACAATCAACACGGATTCATGAAAAACCCGCTCCTGCGAAACCAAACTAGGATTATTCACACATGACTTACTTTTTTGGGTGACAGTGGTAGGCAAGTGGATGTGATCTTTTTGGATTTGGAAAAGGTATTTTATAAGGTTCCCCATCGTAAAATAATTCATAAATTAAAGTTCGCAGGCATAAAGAAGAGCGCGATTGATTAATGGGTTGGGGATTACCTCTGACAGCGTACGATTGACCTAAGGGAAGTGTAATCGGGCCGTTGCTTTTCCTGATTTTTGTTTATGATTTGAACCGCGGAGCGAAAAGTAAGATTAGGATGTTCGGTGACACGGTGATTAATTGGAAGATATCTGGTAATGAGGATCGTTTAATACTAGCAAAGTAACTAGATTGAATTTTAAAATTATGAACAAAATGGGGATGGTCATTAAACTATTACAAATGTTCGGTGGCAAATTTCTTGAAAAGATCAACAGGACTTGTTCACAAATAAGCTGTAGTTGACCTAGACGTATTTCATCCGGTAAATTACCTAGATATTATAATCACTAAACACTTAAATTAAGGCACCCATGTACGTAAAATCTGGGGACTAACAAATAAAAAAATGGGATTTATTGGACACATTACTGGCAGGAGTGACCACAAAATCAAGGAACGCTATTATCAGGCTTCTGAAAGGTCTCATGTAGCGTACTGGATCCGAATAAAAATCGCATAATTCGGGAAATTGAGGAGGTTAAACGCAGGGCAGCCTGTTCTGGTACAAACTGTTACGATAAAATAAAAAGCGTCACATAAATGTTTCAGGAGTTAGATTAAGAATCATTACAAGAAAAATGATTCAATGTTGGGTTAAAGTTACTAAATAAATTCAGAACCACATTTCTCAGTGCTGAGATCTCATAAATTATTCGCACTCCAACACACATTGGTCGCTTGGATTATAAATATATAATTCGAGAAATAGATGCCAGAATTAGCCGACTCAAGGACTCCTTCTTCCCACGGGCCATAAGGGATAGTAATTGCGGATTTATAGATAGCAAAATCCCACTAGCCATTAACAGCGTCTAGAGAATAATTATTTCTACTCAAATGCATGCATTTTCACAAATCTCGCGTGTTTTGTTGCCAAAATCTCTTCCAGCATGGGACTGCTATTAAAGAATGTAGGGCTCGTTACGGTATTGCTTGTCCTGTTTTGTTGGTTTTTAAGTTTCTACTTCCATCCCTTCTTCTACATCCATCCATCATCTTTCGACCCTTCCACTGTCTGTTTGCTGCGGTACGTCAAATTACCTGTCTCTTTGGAGGCGAAGACCATGAGTAAGTAGCATGCCCATGTGGCAGTAGGTATCTCCTTCTTACTTTTCAATTCTAATTTGCACGTTATTGGATAGATTTTGACTAATTCTGTAGGAGAATGTTCATGTTTATGTTAATTAATAGTATATGCATTTTCATACGTGTAAGATAAACAGGTTTTGGCATGAATACATACGCCTCTGTGGGTGTAGTTTTGCATAAAATTGTTGGTTTTGCATGTGATTTTATTCTCTTATACTAGTGGTGACCTAACATCCCCCGCCACAGGCCCCTACGGCGACTTGCGGGGTATTATGTAGATGTAGAGGTGTTGGGTAGGAGAGGAAGAGAAGGAAGAATATTAGGTTTCTTTGAGGGTGTGATTGCAGGTATGAACGATGGAAAACACAAGAAAAAAATAATGTAGTGCAAAAAAAAGGAAACTTCAGTAAGTCACAAGTTAAATAAAGGCCTTGAAAAGCCTAACTTTGATTGAAAATATGTTGTATTCATTCGTAAAATGAAGTTTTAAAAATAATTAAAATCTATTCCAATGCCAGGGTATTTACGTATAGTTCCATTCTTCTATTATAATGACAGAAAGATGAATGCCGAGAATTTTGACTGGGGATGGAGTGTTAAAGACATTGATAGAGAGGAGAATGTTAGGCAAGAAGGTGTAGGAATAGCATAAGTCAGGATGGACGGAATGATATGGAGGAAGGAAGTATGCAGAATCGAAGAGACACACATTATGGTGTTGGATGTTGGGTTGTGCTTTGTTGGGAGAAGTTAAGAATTAATTGTTCATTAGTATATGTGCATCCAAAACCTACTTTAAATGGTAGATAACAATAATAATAGTAATAATTGCGTCTAGTTTAATATCTTTCTCACTGAGATAAATAGTTTGTTGGAAGATGAGACTAAAAAATCTCAATACTACCCTAAAAAAAATATCAAGACAACAAATGCTGGCTCGGTGACTCGACTTTGGAATCATTTTCACAGGAAATAATTTCACTAAAAATCACGAAAAATATAAGCCTTTACCTTTTGACCGAAGAAAAAATTTCCATCAGAGTACTTGTTCACGATTAAACATCTTAAATATTTCAGTGTTTGACGGCGTTGCTCTTGAGAAATCATATTATAAAGTGGGCATCAAATTTAATGTATGGACGTATTTACATGAATTTAGTCAAATTTTAAATAGGAGCCACGTTTGAAATAATATTTTTTTTATTTTCAGAAAAATTTCACCTCGAGGAACAGGCATTAATTAAGCTCATTGTCCCCTCATCTCTCGCCTCGCTGAGACTACAACACTTTACTGCAATCCCTTCGATCCAATTCACTATATCCCACCCCGTCGCTTCTCCGGGGACCATGCCACGCCCAACTTCCCACCCCCCTCCGCCACTCCACCCCGCCGTGCCCCATCAATCCTGAGCAACCCACTCCTAACAACAGAAAGACTCCCACCCACACCCTCCCCACTTGAGTGCCCGCCCATATTCTCCCTCAACTTGACCCTCCCTCAATTCAAACCATCCCTATACCCCCGGAAAAAAAACGTCTCCCTCCCTTCCTCCTACGACCCACCTCCCAACTTTTCCTTTTTATTCCCCGCTCATTCATCTTCTCCCCTCTCTGGTACGCCTACACTCTCCTAACCCACCGCACCCCCTACCGCGCGGCCGATCCGTGGTAGAAACCAGGCGAATTTACAATGCAAGGGGTTGGCGGTGGCTTATTTCTTTTTTTTTAAGTAGAAAAAAGCAGTCCACCCAGTAGCAGTCGCCCCGCTGTTTACCGCAAGTTTTAAATCATCCCTCCGAATGAGAAAAAAATATATATCTTCTCAAACCCTGATCCAAAGAACGTATAAAGAACTCGGGGATCGAAAAAGACTCCTTCTCCATCGAAGACTTACAATGAGACGATAATCTATTGATGTCGAACTTGAATCAATGGATTTACACAACCCTAGTTTTCAAGATGATGCAAAAGCAGGTACCATTCAATCAGGACTCCATGGTCCCATTTCCCAAAAGATAGACAACGATTTAAAAAACCTAACCAAATCCTTAAATTCAACATGTAAAAAATTTAATCCAGATATCCTGTGCACGGTTGGACTATTATGATTAGGTAGTCTCCAGTTTAGGGTAATGTTTTGGACGGTCAAATACTGGACAGCAATACCTTCCCTTGTCTCTTCTAACAAAAGACAACCTGAATTCCGACACTACAATAAACCCCTCTGCTATTTCGCATACTTCCTCCCTCTCTACATTCCCTACAATATTTCTATTTTTTTGCTAGTCCTACTTTGCTTGTCTATACCGTGAATCTAATTACCCTTAAACTCCATGATACATATTAAAAAATAACTCCTTATATTGCTATGCATACCAAAGGTCGTCCGGAGAAATTTCGACGAGGCAAAGGGATAATAAAGACGACATGGGGAGGAGAGAATGTTAGGGAAAGTGAGAGAGATAGATAGATAGATAGATAGATAGATAGTGGTCTTTATTTGGGCGAAATTGAGACCAAATGGTCCCTTCTTCCATTTAACCCATCGTCATATACATATTATATTAGCCATTAAACTTATAAATACAGTCATATGTACACATAAATACATATAGACAGACATCAATTCATTAACACAGATTTGCACATCGAAAAGAAAACAGTATATACATATATATAGACACACACATACACATACATACACATACACACACATACATACCTATATTCATACACATACCTACACATATACATACATATCCACACACACATACACACATAAACATACATACATGCATTCATACACATACATAAATACAAACATAAGTACGCACATACACACCCATACATACATACATATACATATACATATATAAATTAAGAATACACCTACATATACTCAAATTAAATGACAGTGAAGTCAACAGTACAATAAAATGAGGAAAGTCTGAGCAAAGAATGAGGTTTGTGGGAAAAGCTAGGGAGAGCGTGGCATTGCTCAACTAGTAAAAACCCACGCAGGAAAAACACCCACGAAGAGAAGGGGGGTGTGAAAAACCTGCGAAAACCCTATTAATTAGAGGAAAGATACATGTACATTGTAACAATCATTTTTACAGAGTATACATATTATTAAGTTACTGAAATTGAAATGGAGAAATTAAATACATTGACAACACATGCGGAGTAATGAGAAGCGTGATGTTTCTAAAAATAATTACGCAAACTCCTACCGCTTGAGATGACAAAACAAAAAGCAGGGTAAAAAACAAAGTAGACACAGTGATCTGTATAACAGCTGAGTGGAATAACGGAGGGATACTGGTTAAGTTAAGTACCTGAGGAAAATGAACTTGTGAAGTGCTCTTCTAAATGTTGTTGTTGATGAAGAGTTTTTTATGTCATCTGGGAGAGAGTTCCACAGACGGCATGCTGTAACATGAAAAGATTTGTGATAGATTTCCGTGCGATGGTGTGGGACAAGAAGTTTGTTATTACCCCTGGTATTTCTGTTGTGGATTGAGTTGATGAAGAGGAAGTTTTTGTATAGATAATTAGGGGTGTGCTTTGAAAGTATTCCGTAGAGAAGTGAAAGAATATGTAAATGCCTGCGGCCTTCTAGCTTTAACCAGGATATTCTATTAAATGAGTCGGAAATATGATCGTACTTCCTAAGATCACATATGAACCGCACACAGGAATTATGGGTCTTCTGGAGTTTGGTTTTTAGTTCGCCTGAAAGGTCTTGGTATACTAAATCACAGTAATCAAAGTGGGGTATGAGAAGAGTGGACACAAGAAGCATCTTTAAGGAGGGGGGAGCAATGTGCTTTAACCTTTTCAGTGAATGCAGGGATGAGTTAATTTTTCTGCAGATAGCAATTGCATGATCAGTCCAAGATAATGTTTCATTTATGGTTAAGCCTAAATTATTTACTGTCCTTAGGTATGGTATGATAGATCCTTGCAATTTTAGTAGTGGTAGTTTATCAATACTTATTTTAGAATGTATTTTATGGTATCCAATTATGATGGACTGACTTTTGATTGGGTTTATTTTCAATAAATTTTTTATTCCCCATAGTGACAAAGCAGCCAGATCTGCATTAATTTCGTTTATAATTGTAGGTAGGTCTTGAAGGCGGGAATGGTGATATATTTGTAAATCATCGGCATAAAGGTGATGATTGCAATTTAAAATGCATTTACTAATATCGTTTATATACAGGGAAAAAAGCAAAGGTCCAAGAATGGATCCTTGTGGAACACCCCTGTGTATTTGAAGCCAGTTAGAGGATGAATTAGGTGTAGTGACACTTTGGAATCGGTTACTTAGGTATGAGCGAATCCACAGTAAAGACGAGGAAGAAAAATTCAGGTTTTGAAGTTTTTCTAAGAGAATATCTTTGTCAATAGAGTCGAAGGCTTTGGTAAAGTCTAGGAGAGTCATTATTGTCACCTCTTTGCGATCCATGGATAGTCGGATGTCATCTGTTATTTTAAGGAGAGCGGTAGCTGTGCTGTGAGAGGACCGAAAGCCAGATTGTAGAGGATCAAGTAAGTTATTTTCATTCAGAAACTTTGAAATTTGTTCGTGAATGAGTCTCTCGAATGCTTTTGATAAAGGAGGCAAGATGCTGATTGGTCTGTATTCAGCAATGTTAGTGGGTGTGGATTTTTTGGGGATGGGACGGACGAGGGCACGTTTCCAGAGGGAGGGATATGTTTCAGTTAAAATAGACCAATTAAAGATATGAGTTAAAACAGGAAGTACAATGGGAAGTAACTTTTGTATGAGAATAGCTGAAATTCCGTCAGCTCCATCTGAGGAGGACTTGATTTTTTTGAGGGCCTGGAGGACTTCCATTTGTGTGACGGGAGAAATTTTGAATGAGCTTCCAGCAGAAACTGGAGTTGGTTCAGAATTTTGCAAACTGTATATGTATTCATTTTTTGCATTAAAGTCGATTTCCGTCGAGAGAGAGAGAGGGAATAAACGATAGAGTCATTTTTTATGTAATACATATAAAAAGAGAAGGAAGGAACTCCTTCCTTGAGAAAAGTGGTTTGTACCACCGTAAATTCGAAAACGTGTGAGTTTCTTCTCTTTTTTGTGTGTCTCTGTATTTTTATTTTTGTTCGCTAGTGCCAAATTTATATATATATTTACATATATATGCATTATATTTATAAATATAGCATATCACAAGCGCAAAAATATTTCCTTGACGGGGACTTGGACACCGGATCTTTTTACTTGTCAAGCGGATGCTCTAACCACTTGGGCTATCGAGGAAACTTAATTTACACTGAGATTCGCGCGTCTTTCATATTAACCAAATGCCCCGATTCATTGGCCAAGAGATTCCGTCAGGGGGCAGTTTCACGCACAAAAGGAGAAAAACACGAGACTCAAGAGGAAGGATAGGAGTAAAGGAATCATACAACATCATAAAAGATAGGAACAGTGCGTTTCGTGGTACGCATAGCCAAAAGAGGGATACAAGCCACACATTTTTTGATGAAATGGAGTCAATACGTGTGAAAACCCCTCTTAAAACAGCCATAAACTTTAAATGTCCAGAGATGGACTCAATTTTTTATCAATGCTTTGGCAAATAGCCCATAAAATTATTGACTTCAAAACGGAAGAGTGTAACGTTATGACTAAAGTACTTACAAAAGGTATCTGATCAATATCACGGGATGAAGGGAGGAAGGAAGTATACGGAGATAAAGAGTGGCTTTTTGTTGAGTAGAATGTTGGATTGTGTTTTTTTAGTAGTAAAAAAATATTTATTGGGTAGTTGCGCCCATACAAAACCTACCTTAACCGGTAAATTACGAGGGTCATCCGGAAAGTAGTACCCGTTCGTGAAATAAAGACACAAAAGTAAATATTAACAAACATAAAAAATTTTATTTGAAAGAGGATACTTTAAACTACTTCTCAACATAATCTCCAAGCAAATTAAGGCATTTGTCATAACGTGTGACAAGTTTCTGTATTCCTGCTGCATAGTCCTTCGCCGCCAGCTCATTGAGATACGCGAGGGACCCATCTTGCACAAATTTTTGCATAATGCAGATGGTGCTTAACAATTTCATGAACAATTGTTCGAGAAACATTGGGAAAATGCTCACAGATGTCATCAATTGTGACGCGCCGATCGTTCCTCACGAATTCGTCAACTGAGCTCACCAGTTGGTCTGTAATGACAGACGGTCTCCCCGAACGCTCATCGTCGTGTGTGTTCCCCCTCCCCATGTTGAAGTTGCGACACCACCGCCGAACAGACGACTCGTCCATTACATTGTCTCCATACACCTCCTTTAATTGGCGATGAATATCACATGGGCGAACGTTTCTTGCATTGAGGAATTTAATCACTGCCCTCACTTCACAACTGGCGGCGTTCTCAATTTTTTTAAACATTGTAAACAATCACAGAAACAACACAGGCAATGCTAGCGTCACGCAACTTGGCTCAGAGAAGGCAGACAAGCCACTGAAGCTATCTGACCTCGTCCAGCGGCTACTCGCGTCGTCAGCACTTCATGCGGCACGAACGGGTACTACTTTCCGGATGACCCTCGTACTTAATGAAAATATCCAGGTCATCAGCATTTCATCCCAATCAAAACGCTCTGCATTCAACTTTTTCCTGCTGAAGTTAGATTTCTCTCAACGTTCCCATCTCCATCCGTTTCACAATGCCCAATATTTCCTCGTTTGCTTTCCTTTCTGTCCGTTCCAAATTTTCTCGTACGTCCCTAGAAATTGATCCACACGTCCACAGTCCCACACGGCCTGACCTCGTCCACAGGACGAATTCATTCAGACGAACAAAGTATCAAAAGATGAATGTGAATATTACTTTTCGACAAGGGGGCAATCATTGAAGCATACACGTCCCTTCTAAAAAAGTAAACTAAAAACTCCGTTTCTGTGGGGTGGAGAGGGACCCCGAAAGGATTTCGCGAAAGAGAACGTCGGAGAAAACTGATCCTACGATCAACAACGATCGAACGCCTTACCGTCGTCATGAATTTGCTGTCAAAGTGTACATCATATACCCTCAAAGTGTATATCATTTTTTTTGTGGTGGGTTTCTCTCACCACAAAAAAATGACACCTTTTTTGCAAGGTCAGACGAAAGGGGTTCCCAAACTCTTCGATTTTTTATTTGGACCCCCCTGGCGGGGACGCATAAAAGGATATGGATTCGGACGGAAAAAGGGTCTCCACATAAGAGAAAGAATACGTATCGCTATCGATCACGGGATGAATGGGCTCCAACTGTGATATGAATCCAAAGGAGAGGTAGAAGATCCATAGGGTTGTGTTCTGTACCATACCTAGAGGCACATGAAGAAACCCCTCTCTTCCATTCATCTTCATAAATTATCGCGATTTCCATTCGAAAATGACTGACCAAGGTACGTTTCGAGCTGATTTTTGAGGAAAGTGTCAGCGGCGGCACCCAGCCAGCACCGACGTTCACCGCGGGTGGGGCCGTGAAAGTGTCTCACAACCCTACCCGCGCGGAGATTTTGAGGTAGGTATTAAGACCGTTTAAGGTAGCATTTACGACCGTTTAAAGTAGGTTTTAAGAGCGTTTAAGACAGGTTTTCAATGGACATGCTCAACAAAAAGGTAGAAAAATAATACCCTTACCTTTCCTAAAAATACACTATATGATATCCAACAGTAGAATAAGCCCCGATTCTATTACGAATAATTCCTTCCACCGTTACTTCCTTCCACCATTAATTCCGTCCAACATACCTATCCCATTCCTGTCCTTTCCTCGTTTGTCTAACATTCTCCCCTATATCACAGTTCAATATATCATTGACAATCAAAATGTTCTGGTTTCATCTTTCCTGCCTCCATTAGATTTCTCCCGACAATCCCCTCTCCTCCCCCATGAACTTAGCACTTCATCCTTTGTTATTCTTTCTCTCCATTTTTACATTTTCAATTCTTTTCCACACTCACATTCCAAACGCCTCCAATTTTCGCCTATCGATTTCCTTCAATGACCATTTTTCCGGACAACAACAAATCCACACTCCAAATTCAAAGTTTTGACGAATCTTTTATGAAAATCCTTACTCAACGTCTCCGCCATCAAATCCCTCCTCCTTGTGAATGCTTCTTTATCCATTGCAATTTTTTTCTAATATTCCTCGAACATATTGGTTCACAACCCTTACGAGGTAAATGAACTGTGACATCTATTCTATTTTATGAACTCCTGCTTTAAAATGTAATTTACCCTTTCTCGAAAACTATATAACATTTGTTTTGCTTACATTTGTTCTCATTCCATACCAACCCCAAGGACATAGCCATGCGATAAAGCGATGCTTGAAGCCCTTTGGATGGTTAGCTAACTGAAGCATGATGACCCGCAAAGCTTAATGATTTTATGGATTCCCCACCGACTTTAACCTACAACTCTCTTGCCATGCATCTCTTACCAATTCTTCCAAATGTATGTTGAAAATCCCAAATAAGAGTAGTCACTTCTGTCGAGCCTTTATTCCTCATAGTTCCCATCCTGACTCTCTATCCGCCATTCGCACCTGAGGAGCATATGTACAGTTTGCTGATTATTCACCGATCCCTCCAATCAAATCCTATTTTATGCAGTACTTTCATTATTCTACCAAATTCACTCTTTCGAGCGCCAGGTTAATGACTGTGCGATATCAATTTTTTTTAACTGAGAGATAAATGTTAAATCAAAAAATATCAACGTTGGCACGATAAGTTGACTTGACGATATTCCCGGATAAATAGTAATATTTTACACATAAAGAACGCAATAAAATCAATCACATTGCAAAAAATAAAACATCGAAGCAAACATCGATATATCGCTAATGTCATGTTGTAAAATAAATCATCCATAAAAAAATATACATATTGTCGTCCATATCGATTTTCAACGTCAATCGCTACATAAATTTCAACGCCAATCGATAAATCGATTTTTGACGGCAATCGATGAATCGGTTTTAACGTCAAACGATACATCTAATTCGAAAAACTATGCATTGTGACCCCGAGAGAAATGAACATAAAATCTCGACATGGCGTCAATGTTTCGTTATATCGCACTCCACCAGCGATGTGGGCGGATGTTAGGCGAATGGGGGAGAAAAGGGGAGAAATCCACCCCGAATCAGAGTCATCTGAAATGGTAATTCGGAACCCTTGCAGAGGAGAAAAGAGAGGGAGGGTGAGAAGGATAGAAAGTAACTAGGGAGACGGAAATCTCGTCATCCTCCCCCCCCCACCCGCGAAAAAAAGTCAGCACATGCAAACACACAAGAGACGAACGAACAAAGCTTCGTTTCGCCCGGGGCGATGAGCGTTTCGACATCACGAGGTCCCCCGCGAGATTTAACAAGGGGAGATGGAAAGAGCCGACCCACTTATTCGCCGATGCAAAGGAGAGGAGGCAGACTATGGGATATATCAAAGAGAGAGAGAGAGAGGGAGGGAGTGTTTGCGAAGAGGATGATGATACGGTTAGGAATGTGTACACATTCAAATATTTTTGTTTCCACCTCGCGCGGATGAAATAAGAGGACTACGTGCCCGTTCACCTGGGAGTAGTAAATGGACGGGATGCATGTTGCTAAGTAGCAAACTGTGTCCATAAGTCAGTGCCTGGGTCATATGCTTGGAGACCAAATTGATGAAACAACAGGGGTGGTTCGTTAGGGAAAACTTGCATCATATTTTAGAAAAAACTCTTGTATCACGGATGGCAAAAGTGGGTATGTCGGGAGGGCCTAGAGTTTTATTAACACTGATTGGCCGTCTTCCACGAGCCGCTTCGCTGAATTGAATTTTTTTTCCTACAACGATATAATAAATCACTTACAGCAGCGCTAATAAGAGGAAGGCACTTTTGCTGAAATTATAAGGAAATATAATCATTATTTTCGTGTTGAAAAAAATAATAAGAACGTGAGAGAAATAATAAGAATGAGAGAGCGAGTCACTTAAGAACCTATACGAAAATCATTTTAGTAAAGATATATATATATATATATATATATATATATATATATATATATATATATATATATATATATATAAAAGGCTGCTAAAAATTTTCGATGTACAAGAGAAGGAACTCCTTCCTTCCTTGAGTAAAGGAAGGAAGGAGTTTCTTTTTTCTCTTCTTTGATAAAGGTGGCTTGACCACAGAAAATTCGAAAACGTGTGAGTTTCTTTTCTTTTTTGTGTGTTTCTGCGTTTTTGTTTTTATTTCGCTAGTGCTAATGAAGAATTTATATTTATTTATTTAAGTAATCTACCGGTTAAGGTAGGTTTTCGATGGACACAACTACCAAATAAATATTTTGTGACTCCCAACAAAACACAATGCAGCAACCTACTCTACATCAAGTCCCTCTTCATCTCCGAGAACTACCTTACTCCCTATGTCCCGTCCATCATCCCTATCCTGTCCCAACAGGATATGGTAGTCTATATATATATATATATATATATATATATATATATATATATACATATATATATAAATGTATGAAGAGTGTGTGTATATTTATATGTATAAAGTTTGTATATATATTATTATTATTAGGCAATCTACCGGTTAAGGTAGGTTTTTACATGGACACAGCTACTAAATAAATAATTTGTGACTCCTAGTAAAACACAACATCCTACTCTACATCAATATATATATATATATATATATATATATATACACACACACACACGTATGCATATATTTACACGCAGCTCACGTATAAGCATACATATTCTTAAAAGTAATTTTTTTGAGCGCTAAACGTTAACTAACATAAACATAAAAGAAACACTAGGGGATCTTTGTAAGTCAAAAAATCACTTCAAATTCTAAAGTTAGGATTCACAGAGTTGTTCGAGCCCCATATAAAATGTGAACCACTTCAATGCCACATTTAGAAGAGGCATATTACCTATAACAGGGCATACTATTATATTTATAAAACTGTTATTGTTATAATTGTTACTATTACTCTGTACAACTACTTGGATAAATAAACACCTTTGAGAATGCCACATCACGAAAGAAAAATTTTTAAGTCCTCCGAAGTCAAAGGGAATCAACAAAGGGACTTTTTTTATCGCTAGGTGCAGAGTGAAATGGCGCCTAACGTTCTATAATTTCCACTGCGAAGGCAAATATCTCCCTCGATATACAGGGAAGTGGGTTTTTTTTATGGTGAAATTTGACAACAATGGAAGTCCATTCACTTGAAAGGCATAGAACAAAGAGCATCAACACAGACGAGGGCACCATATCTATAATAATTTACTTTTGGGACAATGCAGTGCACTGTCGAATCATAATCAACAGATACTTCTTTCAAGGCTGCTTTTAGTCATAAGGATGCCAAAAAAACTAAAAGATACGCTTGAGCAGGCAAAGAAGTTGAAATTCACCATTACTTTTTTTTTTATAGGGATTAATGCATACGTAGGGTTGGAAGCGAAGGCTAGAGTGTTGAGAGAGCCAAGGGGGGGGGGGGTGGTGGGATGAACGTTGATTTTACTTCAAAGGGGAAATTAATATGGGGAGAGACCTACCCTATGGTAACCAATACGCACTGAAAGATCAAAGGAGAACAGAGATGAGCGATGAATGAATTATGAGACGCAAAAAAAGTAATATAAGCTGTTTCTCAGTCTAATTTGAAAGCTTCGAGTCTAAATCATAGTCATTAATTTAAAAGGAATCGGTAGGAAATGAATTAATGAAGAAATGGATAAAATTTACAATACATACTGGTGCCAGAACCATAATTCTGGGCTTTTATCAAAATATAGTGATTTAAATACCATGAGACTAACCTGTTAATTATGCGAAAAGCGAATATTGTATTTTTTAGCATATACCCGTATTCAATTTGCATTTATGAGCATAACGGTGAGAGTAATTAAGAGCCATGATCGACACTGCACTTAATTCTAAACCATCGCATAATGTGATGAAGAAATTTCAAAATTGTGCACCCTCTGCCACTCACTAAGACACTTAACTCTCCTCCGTCCTATTCTTTCCTATTTCTCACTTTACACGGAATTCCCTCCATACATATCACAGTGCCCGGCATGCGATTGCCTATCAATATCTTCTTCATCCCCTTATCCTGTTGTCTTTGAATTTCAATCAACACCTTTGTCTTTGTCTTCCTCTTTAACATTTACTAAAACTACTTCCATCGTCCCCCTTTCCGTACATTTATTTTATGCAATATTCTCCACACCCATACTTAAAAAACCTCCAATCTAAGCTCATCATCATTTCTCAAAGACCAAGTTTCCGAGACATGAAAAAACGCTAAATTTTTTATTAATTTTTTTATTCAAATCTTTGATACTTTTACTTAATACAACTTCTTAAAAAATCCATCCTCTTTGTATAAGCGTCTTTAACTAATGCAGTTCTTGCCATCAATGCCGATAATTCTTTACCAATTATCGACTAAAATACCCTCTAAACAAATAAAGAGTAAAACATGCCCATTATTTTTTCCCCATTCTACAACATTAAAAAAACATGGCTCTAGCACTTCTTAAAAAATCCATCCTCTTTGTAAAAGTTTCTTCACCCAACGCAGTTCTTGCCTTAAATGGCAATAATACTTTGCCAATTATCGACTAAAATATCCTCTAAACAAATAAAAAGTAAAACATGCCCATTATTTTTTCCCTATTCTACAACATTAAAAAAGATAGTTATACTTTTAAAAAAAAAACGAAAAAGAATTTTACGAAATCAACTGAATGCGGTTAACAGAAATATTTCACAGTAAACGAAAAAAAACGTTTCCGGCAAATTAGTAGGTCTAATAATTAGGCATCCACGCATGTAAACTTGGAATAAAAATGCATTCAAAGTTATCTATCTGGAATGTGAATTTGTATAAAAGACACCACGAGAATACATCATCTAGAATTGTTTCACTCGATTCACTCGGCAAATCCGCGCAATTCGCGCACCAACTGATACACTACGATGAACGGTGGCGTGCAAAACACCACCACCATCTATTAAATCTCCTCTCCTTTTTTTATTCCTAATATGAAAATGGAAAAAGAACTATCACAGTAAAGAATTCGAAAGTAACTTAAACACTTCTATCCAGATCCCTTTATTAACTGATGAAAATAAATAATTTCAGAATTGATCACTTTTAATCCATTATTAATATTAAGAACAGAAAATAAAAAAATTAAAGAAAGAAGAAAAAATACGAGATGTATCACTGGTGTTTATATTTTAATTAATTTCCGAGTTATCGTATTGAGATTGATATTATATTGAAATAATGTTGACGGAACCGATTCACTGTGTTTAAACACAGTGAAAGGCCAAAGGCCATTTATCGAACTAATATTAAGAATATTTATGGAAACGTAACTAGGGGGCATTAATTCAAACTATATCTAAAAAACAAATACTTGGTTAATATTTTAACCTTCAACTATTATTACAAGCAGTAATAATAGTCGAAGTTAGTTAATAATAATACGGCTCGTATTATTATGAGCAAAAACAGTAGTTTATCGGGTTAGGTTACATTTTTGAAACGTAGGATTTCAAAATTCTAGGCCACAAAATATTCTTTGACCCCAATACTACACATAACAAGAAATCATTATTTATCTCTGCGTACTTTCAAACTTCCCTAGATTAAATCAAAAATTATTTTCCTCCCTTTATCTTCCCGGCATTCTCCTCTCTATCTCACACTCTCCAGCATCCCTTTGCCCATCACTGACTCCTGCCTCCACCTGTTCTTCCACTTTAAGATTTCTCCCAATTTTCCTCTCTTCTATTTATCCAATTCTTCTATCCCAATAATCCTCTCTCCTCCACATTCACCCTGAATAGCACTTCCTCGTTTGCCTTCATTTCTGTCCACTTTATTTTTTTTCATTCATCTTTTCACCCACATATCAAAAGCCTCCAATCTACACTTATTGCCTCAATGACCAAGTATCCGAGTATTACAAAACAATTCCCCATATTGTTTTCCCATTATTTTTTTAGCGTCTTGAAAGTGCCTCCGTTCCAACTCCCGTCTCTTAGTACACACTAACCTGACGCAATTCATCTTTTTAAGTCCTTGCTACACTGGTCAATTTCCGTCATTTTAAAATTTACCTTAGCCCAAAGATACATAGAAAATCTCACTATCATCATTTTCCAATGATTCTTCCCATAGTTATCACACTGATTCTGAAATGCTCTCAGTAATGATTGTAACACTAAGCTCGCATAAAATAAAATTGTTCTTTTTTTTAATTTTATGGCTACAAGAAATTTCACTCACGTTAATTCATAATCGAACGAAAAATAAAATGGTGGTTGAGCATCATTTTATTCGAGATACGGAAAAAAAGTCAAATAATATTTTTGATAAAAATAAATTGGAATAAAAATCTGATGAGGAATTTAGATGGTGCGGTGGCTATCGTAATGGCTTTCCACCCGGAGGGCCCAGGTTCGAATCCCGGCGGGGTCGATGTCGGTGGTATCTCGATCCCTAGTGGCACTTTGAGTGAGTTCGCCGTCCGCCGGATGGGACGTTAAGCTGCGGACCCCTTGGCGCCTTTCATAAAGAGTAGACTAATGCAAACGCCGGGTTTCTCTCCAACCTTCATCCTTTCATGTCCATTCCTAATGGCGCAAAAGACCTCAGCTGTCGGTCGCCTCCCATAAATAATACTATTTGTATCTGTGGAATAAATAAATTGCAAATAATAGCAGCAATACAACCGCCGTATTCCCATTCGATACAAATTATGCAATGAAGGTTAGAGGCGTTACGTTCTTGTCACAAAATATACGATGGGAGAGACTAAAATCAGAAAGATTGCCCGCAATGCTTTAGCAAATGAATAGTAAAAAAACAATACGATTTTAAAAATTACCTTGTTACATCGCACACATTACATTGGGTTACTTTATTCAATTTACAATAGTTTAACATGTTATGACATGGTATCAACAGATTTTAAATCTTAATATTGAGAAACATAAAAGCATCATTATAAGAGTTAACTAGCGACCAACAGGAAGTTTTTTCCCAAAGATATAAGGTGATTTACATGTCCTGTGAACCTCAGTACATAAAATTGGGAACCTTAACATTTCCATAGCATGTAAGGCACGCAAGTAACCATTGATGCATCGTTTATTACCATTATCAGACTCATTTCATGCAAAATAAAAGAAATTGTAAACTGGCTTGCAGTAATTATATACAAGACAATGCAGATAAAAAACACCCAGCCTTAGAAACATCATACCCACACCCCAACCCCCTCCCCCTTCTCTTTTACGGGTGGTGACCTAACAACCCCCGCCACACGCCATTGCGACGGGTTGCGGGGTATTATGTAGATGTAGATGAACCCACAAAAACTGCGGTACAAGACTTTTTGACTTTACCCACAGTTGATATCCAAACGACAAAGACTGAGCAAGTGCCACAAAATAACAACGAGAAGTTAGGGAAAGAAAGATACGCAATTGAAACCATTATATGTACTAACGCAAAAACTGGAGAATAATCACGTTTTACGTCCAAAAATATAACGTGATTGTAATCAGGCAACAAAAAAATTGCTGACTCGATTATCACCGTCGGTCGCCCAATACGAGGAGGCCAAGTTAATCGAGGTTAAAAGCACTAAATATCGATTCGTCCTTCCGTAAAGTCGGAAGGACGAGAGGCGAACGAATCCGAAGTCGCAGGAGGCGAGGGCAACCAAACAAAAATATATCTCTACATGGATCCAACACAACCGCGAGAGTCCCTTTAAGGTAAACCCCAAGGGAGCTTTAAAATCCCGAAATGCTTTAACAATTCGCTGTGGGCATGGGAGAATGGCAAAAGTGGCCGATATGGGGAGGGTAAGATACGAGAGGAGAGGGAATTAAAAATGGGGTGACAGACGGAGGAAGGGGAAAATGTCCATGTAAAAGCTAGTGAAGGGACAATTAAGGAATTTAGTGTCATTTCTCTGGAGTCAACAACAAATATATATAAATATATATATATATATATATATATATATATATATATATATATATATATATATATATATAGATTTATATTTATATATTTGTATATATATACATATTCATATATATATATATATATATATATATATATATATATATATATATATATATACATATATACACACACAATCGCATTAGCTGGCTATGCTGAACTGGTTCAAATTGGAAAACAAGTTTGAATGAATTGGGAAACAGATAGGACTTTATCTTCGACCGGTGAGAAGTGCAAAAATATGCCCATCCCCTTCATCAATGCTATGGTTCCCGAATTGACTACGAATTCACACCGGAACAACATGAAAGCTTCATTGCCTAGCGCAACTCTTCTTATTACGTGCCTAATACCTAAATCACGTTGGCCCTAAAAACGATACGTAGAGGTGAAAAATATAAATTGAACAGACACTCATAATTTCAAAGTGGACAAAAATCATATGGCTGCGTAGGTTTTGAAGTACTCTGCATTGTCTGGTTTCACCGCGTCGTTGTTTGTTCAAACAACGACGCGGTGAAACCCGACAATGCAGTGGACAAAAATCGTCTGAAAACAGCACATTTTCGTTGACGTAATAAGGAAATATGCATTAGGAGCGATTTCCGTGTCTCTGGAGTATTTTGGACCAAATTAGCCAAAGCAGTGGGGATATGAGAAGAAGAACCGCGTAAGGTAAAGAAACTTTCACAAGGAGGAGGGAATTGATGACAGCAACGTTGTATGTTAATAAAAGGCTCGTTAGAATTTGGACCGCAGCTATGTGCGGCGCGGAAATATAGTTATTGAGGCAGGATGATAGGCCTAGATTGGAAGGTTTTGAAATATGAGTGTGGAGAAGAATGCAGAAGGTAAAGTAGACTGGTAGGAGTAAATGTAAACTCGTCAAACAAGGTATGTATAAAAACTATCGGGAACAATTATTTTCTGACGTGTGCCTGAAGTGGTGAATTCAGACCGTCGCTTAAATGTTCGCACGATCGGAGATCATCTTCGCATTGATAAGATGGCAATGCACGCGATTATCACTGAAAATTTGGCGTTGCGAAAGATCTGCCCTAAACTCGTCCCGGAGATCTTGACGAACGACCTAGAAAACAGTCGAGTATCTCCTTGCGAAGACCTTCTGCAACAGCATAACGACGATTCTCCAAACCCTTTATGGTCCCTTCTTGGTACCAGCAGACTATTTCCTAATCCCCCCTAAAAGAACACCTCCATGGGACACGAAAAGCCGTCAAAGAAGCTTCCACGCGTACCATTAAGGACCTTCCGGAATTCGCCTACCAGCGAGTCTTCGAGTCGAAAAAAACCGCTGACAAAAGTGTGTCGACGCTCAAGGAATGTACTTCGAAAAATTTTAAACTTAGTAGTAATATCTGAAAAAAATCTTTTTTTTTCAGATCAAAACACCCGATAAATTTTATACACATCATTTACACTTATACATGGACTATGAAACTACTCGTCTTAGGACCATTACACATTTTCTATTAAGTTAAATTGCTTACTTACGAAGAGGGTGATAACTTGAGAAAATGAAAACAAATTTCTGTATAACTTTAAAACATTCCCAATCAATCAAACGTACTAGGTTAATTTCGGTAATTTTTTTGACAAAAATGACCGTTTTCCGATTTTTCTTACACACAAATTACTATTTAGCTTAATTGAACTTCTTGAGTTAACTTTATTTCAATTTGCTTCGGTTATTTCTGCATCAATGTAAATAAGGAGCGTTGCGTATTAGCTATTAAACGAATTAAAAAGTTTTCTTACTATTATTATCGACAATCTTCCAGTTAGGATACGTTTTCAAAGGACAAAGTGAGCCCAAACTTAGCGTACACAACACTACCTGACACCCAACAATTGAATAAGCCCCACTTCAAATATGTATACTTCTTTCATCCCTTCAATCCGTCCAACACAATTGCAATGCCAACATTACTGCTACGAAAAACAACATCATTAGTATTGCCCGACATTATTATTATGGCTAGTGGAAGTAAGTGGAAGATATAGTGGTGGATTACAGAGCATTTTCATTGCCCATGAAACGTTGAAGATCTAGATATAAAAGGGCGATTGAGGTTAGGCAAAGTAACTCATGTGGTTAGTCTATACGTCCGTATGGTGGGCGAAGAAAGGGGTTTATTTGGAGAAATCCTATGGAAGCAGGAAAAATGTATGAAGGGCGTATTGACTGGCAGAGGGATGTTGAAGACTCTAATAGAGGGGCGAATGTTGGGCAAACGAGGAAAGAGAAGGAACAGGATAGGGTTATTGGACGGGATGAAGGGAGGAAGAAAGTACTCAGAGATGAAGAGGGACCTGATGTAGAGTAGGATACTGGATTTTGTATTTTGTTTTGTTAGGAGTCACAAAATATTTTTTGGTAGTTGCAAAATCCAGCAACCTACACTACAACAAGTCCCTCTTTATCTCTGAGTACTTCCTTCCTCAATTCATCCCGCCCAATATCCAACTCCTGTTCCGAAAATCCCACCCAGCACAAATATATTCCTTTTACTACCTTTCTTTGAGTTGTTCCTGGCTCATCTTTAAGTAAATCTTGAAAATATGATCTCTGACTTGTCAGAAATTCATTCTTCAACCAAATATCTCTCTGCCCTAAATCGTTAGGGTTACAAGATCCTTGGGTTATGTGGTCTTAGGTCGAGGATCTCTTGAGTTCATAGCGAGGGACCTTAGCAGCCCCTACGGCGTCAACTAGCCTCACTTTGATGAGAGAGAGAGCCTCTCACTCCCTCCCCTCCAAAACTTCCCTTTACCCTTATCATTCCACACCCCTGCCGCGCTCTCTATCCCTCTTCCACTCAACACCCTGAAATAATAGGATCATTCGGAAATTTATCCAGCCACGCCCAACCATGATAACGATTCCCATCTTCCTTCCTCCACTTCCCCCTTCTCTTATCTCCCAAATTTCTGACCTGATACACTAGCATTCCCAATGAATGAGGGAATCCCATCCCTTCCACTCAAAACCCTCATCCCTCTCCACCATTCTCCAACAGAGACCAATTAGGTCGAGTTGGGACGTTTTTCGGTCCAGGTGGAAGCTGTGGTAGTGTCCACGTATGTTGACCCAAAGGTCACGGATCCGATATTCCAGTGGATATTCCGACTTCAAGTGGATTTCCCACCAATGCCTCAGGGGCTTACCATCGCAATTATTTGTTATAAAAGCAAAAGTCCTTGTAGACAAACACTATCCATTAATAATCATATCTAGTCCCAGATTTCTCCTCACCAGTTAAAAGAATATATTCATACTCAATTAGTCCCAAAATCAATTATTATATTCCAGTATTGTTCATAAAAATATGCAGAAAACTGATTTCAAACCTTACGTATACACCGATACATATCCTGTATAAATATATATAATATCAGTGTTTCAATCCTAGGATTGGTTTACTGCAGCCCTCCATTCCACTCTATTTAACGTAAATGCCCTCAATCCATATGTGCCTCAATGTGTGTCCAATCCATCCTTTCAATCTATGTCTTCTTTGCCGTAGAGCTCTCCATATGGTCCTACCCTCTTCTGCTCTTCTACATACTTCCTCCTCCTCGTAAAATAGTAACACTTATAAGGACACTCACACGGTAAATTGTTTACGTGTGAGTTTTTCCGTATAATCGATATATATATATACATATATATATATATAAAAACCATAAACACCGCAATCAACCCGAGGGTCGGTAATATATACGTGAATATATTTTCTTCTGTATATAACCGATATATATATATGTGTGTGTGTGTATGTATATATATATATATATATATATATATATATATATATATATATATATATATATATATATACAAACACACACACAAATACAGAAACACTATGAGCAGAATTATATCACCGTATTCAAAACTCCATAAGCCTGCATTGCATGCATTTCTCCTTCCATCCAATATTTCCCAATTGCGTTTGATTTCTTCTCCATTCATTTTGTTTTCACAAACTTCCACCTGTTTGTGATTCAAAAGTAAAAAGGCTGAAATTGGCTGTTTTTAGTATTACTCCTAAACTACTGTAACCCCCAAGATAGAACGCCTATGTCTACAAATGGCTCACACAAACGAAATTCGTACGCCATCTCCAGTAACATTTGTTCCAACATGCCAAATCAACACCACCACACCGTAAAAATCAATACACTCACAAAATCCAGCGAAAGCATTCGGTTAAAAAATGCTTGACAATAAAAGCACACGTATTTAATTTGTGAGTAATCTCGCCGCACTCTCGTAATGCCGTCCAGGATATTTGTTTTTGCGGTGTTTATCTCGTCCGCTTCGTTACTTCATTACCCCTGAATGACTGAAGCGCTGGAGTGTGGAGACATTTTTTTCCGTCTCCATGGAGAGGAAGGAGACGTTCGCATTTTGTTAGCCGTCAGAACTTTTCTTTTTTTTAAATCTTTGGGTTCTGAAGTGAAAACGCATGTGAAATACATATCTGGCATTTATTTCGCTTCGAAAAGATTCCATTACACTAGGGCGAACCTGTAGTTCATGATTAAAATGTCACACAAAAATATAATAACACATATTTAAGAAAGGGAACGTGCAATAAATACATAATTATTAGTATGTTTTTCGAGTACAAAACTTTGATACTTGCTTAAAAACATTTTAACGCAGTAACCACTGTATTGATAGGTTTCGACCATCAAAGGTCAACACAATAAAACAGAATAAAGCAAGAAACCTAGCAAGGGGACCAGATGTTGGTTAAGAAATGGATAAACAGTTTGTTTCTCATGGATTATTGAACTGCACATACCTATTTCACGGCTTCGTTTAAAGTTTATCTACAAACAAGGCTATAATGTAAGAATATGTCCCTCGGGCTTAATTAGGTAGATATGCATGTTAAACATGCTATGCATTGTTGGTAATGGAATACATTGTAATATTCCGCACAGACTTCATTAAAACCGTTTGTTTCGACATCACGGCGTCAGTTGAGGGTATAATACAAAGGTTGCAGGTAAAATTGACCTTGTGACAAGCTGTGGCGTCAAAATCGATCAATAGCCAACAAAATATGTGGAAAATTGTAAGGTGCACGATTACCAGCAATGGATATCTAAATTGCAGTTAAGAGATTTTTCTACGAAGTATTCTACCAAGCAAACATTCAGCTAAACCTCATAGTTTTATGGTCACATAAATCAAGACATCTAACACTTGAACGGTGGCGGTATACGAAATATACACATATAAATAAATAAATATATATATATATATATATATATATATAGTATATATATATTTCGTATACCGCCACCGTTCAAGTGTTAGATATATATATATATATATATATATATATATATATATATATATATATATATATATATCTAACAATTGATAGTGATATATATATATATATATTTAAGGAAATAAAAAGAAATATTAAAAATGAATAGAAGTATATTGATACACACGCGTATATATGCATGATATCTGTAAATAGAAGTGTAGGAGCCCTTGAACCCTGGGCTAAACGAAAATCTACGTAACTTGATCGGCAGATTACTGCCCATAGTTGGTAGGTTAATTTTGAAAATAGGATGGAAAACCCTTAAATAATTAAGTATACATAATAACTGACATCCGACGTTACCATTAAACGCTTGCTCAAAATTTGCATACTTCCAACCTCCCTTCATTCCGTCAATGATGTCTATCCTGTCCCTACCTCTTCATTTCTTGTCTAACGTCCTATCAATAAGTCTTTAACATTCCATTTGCCATTCAAAATGCCCTGCATCCATCTTTCCTACCTCCATTGAATTTCCCCACAACAATTCCCTCTCTTCCCACACCATGCCAAGAACTTCCTCGTATGTTTTCCTTTTTGCCCATTTTTCCATTTCGTCCTTCTTCACACCCACTTCTCAGAAGCTTCCGATCGACGCCTATCATCCTGCTTCGATAACCATATTTCCACGCCGTCCAAAACCACGCTCCATATTAGAGTTTTGACGAGCCATTTTTCTACACCCTTTCTCAGAATCACTGTCATCAGTTCCGTCCTCAATGTAAACTCTTCTTTACATATTGCAATTCTTAATCGTACACTTATGCTATCATGATGATATGTGTCCAAATATGTCGAGGATAGTTTAACTTCCTGATTTCCTATAGTTTTTGCCAACGTAATATCAATAAGCGCATTGAGGTGGAATATAAAGATTTGAAAGAGGAAAAAAAACGCATCAGTTCTGAACTTTTGATTGACGCGGCAATGTTTCAAGCGCTAGTGCTTCTCGTAAAAAAAAATCCTAATAAACTAGCCAGCCCGTCATCTCGCATCACACGCTTACGTAATAAGGTAAGGCACGAAAGAAATTTCCCTCTAACCAAATTACTTCCCCCTGAGCTGACGCAATTGCATGGGCACTCAACGCGCTCCAACTCCCGGATATCTGCTCCTTTATTTTATTTTTTTTCAAACTAGACCTGGAACTAGGGGTGTTATTTTCACACGCCGGAGGTCGCGCAACAACCACGAAAAATATAGCCCGCACCTTTTGCCTTTAAAAACACCTTTCCGGGTGCATTCCAGCAACTGCGGAAAGGCAAAAATATTTGGCCGTTAGTCAGGCTTCTAACTCACGGGAAGGCAGGATGAGGGGGGGGGGAGGAAGAACTGAAATTTTTATACGAAGAGCAAGAGAAAAATGAAGACGGAAATCTCTAAAAGGCGATACCGGAGTGCGGAAAACAAGATACTGGCACGAAGCGGAAATAATAGGAGAAAAAAAATAAACCATACGCGAATTTACGGAAATGAAGCGAAGGAAATGGAACAAAACGAGACCAAAAAAACCTCTTCTTCAACTTAGGGCATCTGTGAGACAGGGAGGTGCTTGCACGGAGTTCGTAATCGAGTTTATGAAAGGTATCAAAAATTAGCTCGCAATATCCATTCATCCTTCTCTTTTCACAATCCAGCAAAACTTTATGCCATCCCGGATTCCCTTCCCTCCCCATTCTTTCTTCTTAAAGTTAAACATACAAAGAACCTACTTCATCGTAAATTTGACTCACAAAATCTTGAAAACAAAAACCCCGGAAGATATAACCACAAACTATTCACCATCTAAGAAGAAATTATAACAGGAATACCTAAAGATCATTTACTTCCTAAAAACTATATGACTAAATGGTAAACAATGTTTTATGTCTATTAAATAAAACACCTCTTTGAAACAAAATGCATTTAAAAAATTATAAATTCATCCGACTACATCTTACAACAATAAACGATAATATTTGTTTAACATTCCATTCTGATGTAGATTCGACGCCTTGCCTCTGTTTATAAATTGAATGTAATTAGCAGGAGTTCATGGTTAGGTGTAGGTTTTTTGATTTAACTTGGCACTAAATTATACTCTACCCCAGAGGTCTAAAGAAAATTTCGCAATAAAATCCTCAAATGCTATACTAGAAATACAAATAGCTCATTATTTATCTCTGCGTTTTTTCCACCTCCCCTAATTCCAACCACAATTGTAACTATTTTCCTCCCACTAGCTCGATTTCTCAGCATCATCCCCTCTGTATCACAGTTTTCCATCAACCCATTGGCTTCCTTATTATCCCCTGCATAAACTCGCCCTACCTCCTCCGATTTTCTTCCTCCCAACTTCTTCTCTCACTTCCCTTACTACACCTAGAGCTACTTCATTTGTTTCTTTTATGACCCCTTGTATCTTCTCATTATTTGTCCACAACCACATTTCAAAACCCTCCAACCTTCCATTAACATCCTGCCTGACAACGACCACATTTCCGAGTCCAAACCAAACTACACACTCGTATCAAAGTTTTAACAACTTCTTTTCCTATAATTTTACTGGATGATAAGATGAATGGCATAAACTCCAACATTTATATTTCATTAATGTACATACATATACATATATATGTATATATATATATATATATATATATATATATATATATATATATATATATTCTCTAGATTAAATGCTATTCCTTTGTAATGACCATTCATTTCATTGATCTGTTAGCGGGATACTAGGCATTCGAGTTGTTTTAATTAGATGAAGAAGTATGTAGGATCTTAGGATTTATCAGCTGATCATCCACACTAATTACACAAAGAGGACTTTAATTATTGTACTGCGTGGCATGAAATTGCAAATGGAGAAAAAATAGAGGGCTTCTTCAGGTCAGACAGTAAGCTGACAGTAAGAAGGCCTCAGAGAAGGCCGAAAGCTCATACAATCTAAAATGTGAGTATCCTTTCACGTGTTATCTATTTTATTATTGTGTTCTATATGCCGTCCAAAAATTATATATATATATATATATATATATATATATATATATATATATATATATATATATATATAGTCTTACTTGAAGAATATGAGTCATGTATATGAGTCTCACTTATATATATATATATACATACATACATATATATATAATAATGGGACGGCACAATAGAACACAAATAGAATAGCAACATTGGCCTTTTTGGCCTCGGTGAAGGCCGAAAGCTCCCACAATTTACCGTGTGAGTATCCTTTTAAATGTTACTATTTTATTTGTATTCTATTGTGCCGTCCCATTATTATACTGCTCGTGTGAGTGTTTCCGTATAATCGACATATATATATATATATATATATATATATATATATATATATATATATATATATATATATATATATATATATGTATATATATATATATATGTATATATATATATATATATATATATATATATATATATATATATATATATATATATATATATGTATATATATATATATGTATATATATATATATGTATATATATATATATATATATATATATATATATATATGTATGTATATATATATATATATATATATATATATATGTATATATATATATATATATATATATATATATATATATATATATATATATATTCCACCTAGTCTCGAATAATAAAGATCGAAGGGGGAGAAGGGAAGGTACCTGCCCTTGATGGTTTGATTCTCCCCATTCATCCCACTCGCCTAACGCGCTTGCCCGCGCAATTAAAACGCATTGCACAAAGGATGTTCGTTCCCTCGTGTAGCTTTGGGGGCATTTCTCGCTTGGAGTAGCGTCTTTTTCTCAATTTTCCAGATTCCCCATCCTCCCCCTCGACCATACACGAACAAGCACACTCGCACAAAAACAGGTCATTCCAACTAAAGTGAGAGGTACCTTAGTGAACTTGGTAACAAATTACGGACACGAGCACTTCTTCAGAGCGTCGGATTAGCTGGTAGCTTTTTCCCAAACCCGCATCCTACTCCACTCTAATCCCCATCCCCTTGTTAAATTACCCATTGCTTCGTGATTTGTGACAATCTCGGGATTCCGAGTAAAGTTCACTGCGCACCTGCCTCTAGGAAAAAAAAATACTAATTTAATTTCTGACCAAAGTTTTTCACATCGTTGATGAATTGGGCATCTTTACCGGTTTTTTCCGCGTTGGAATCATTTCGATTGTCACTGATGTGTATCATTTCCATGTAAATGATGCTATCGCGTCAAAAAATCCATAAACATGCCGAATATAACAAGCTTAAGTCAACAATCCTACTTCTATTATGCACCCACTTAAGTGGTTTATCCAAGAGAGTTCATGGTTCCCCTTCCGTAAGAACAAAAATGAATATTAACTATTCTGTGAAAACTGGATTTGAACACCTTTTCACCACAGAGCAGATAATTATCCAGGGTGCATAGAAATATCAATATTATCTCGAAAATGTTCAAATTTTACATGATTTTCAACTTTAATTGGTGGGGAAAGCATAGAAAATTATCTTTTTCACAACATGAATATGTATCAGACCCTTAAAAAGTTTTCTAGACATTCTATATGATATACTGTACTGCACCTTTGTGGCGTTAACGCAAATTTTAACAACCTCATTAAAAAAATTGAACGTAATTGATTAGAAAAGAAAGTAAAACCCAAAGCCGTACAAAAACCCAAAGTTGTACGGCTTTGGGTTTTACTTTCTTTCCATGCACTC
This sequence comes from Hetaerina americana, assembly GCF_022747635.1. NCBI lineage: Eukaryota > Metazoa > Arthropoda > Insecta > Odonata > Calopterygidae > Hetaerina > Hetaerina americana. The sequence continues at coordinate 13,329,203 of NW_027286181.1, read as the reverse complement.
GGCCGTAGTACGTTCTTTATCTATTTATTAGTAATTGATTAGGTTAAGGTCAACAGTTAACAATTTAATTGTTGAAGTTCCCCACCCCTGGACACTGAAAATTTCATATGATAAACCTGTGTTACAAACCTTAAAAGATTAGTAACGTTAAAAGAGGAACGATTAGTTGAACGTTAAACCAGGAGGTGAAAACTAAAAACAGGAGGGGGCGCTTAAGGGGACACCGCGCTAGGTAAAGAAGCTTTCACAAAGAGACGAACAGTAAGGACGCTTAGAAACACACAAAACCTGTTATGGAGCGTGTTTTGTAGTACGCGGAAACATGGTCATTGAAGCAGGATGATAGGCATTGATTGGAGGGATCTGAGATGTGGGTGTGGAACAAGTGAAATGGACAGAAAGGAAAACAAACGAGAAAGTCCCAGGCAATGTGGGAGAGGAGAGGGGATGGCTCGGGAATAATTCAAAAGAAGCATGAAATTTGGATACGCAGAGCATTTGGATTGGCGATGCAATGATTAAGATTGCAATAGATGGGAAGTAGAAATACATTTGCTTTTCTCAGGAAGCCCAAAAAAAAGAAGCACTTATCTTGGGGTAATAAAAAAAAGTGTTTCGTACAATATCGCTAACTAAAAAATCAATGAAGCGTTTGTTTTTTCAATAGCAATCACTGCATGGAAAACTGCCCCATAAATATTTCCGACAGTAAGTAAGAGGGTAGGAAGAGATTAAAGGGTCAATAAAATAACCGCCTCATAAATTCATTGGAGAGTCATTTGACGAAGATACGCCAAATCTCCTTAAGACCAAAGTGAGGTAGCCCACTTCGAAGCGTTAGACAACCTTGAAGATGAAGAAATCACAGCTTTTAACCTCGCTCGCAAAAACAGGGAGATGATTTCGACAAAGGTGAGGGGTTTTAGCGGACTGACCGAGATAGCAAACTAACCGGGTGCAGTCCTTATCAGGTGAGGTCACCTATTGCTTTCCACTTAACTTCCAGTTCTATCCTCCAGCCTTTTTGTTAAATTACCTTTGTCGGTTGCGTGATTTGTATTCGTGAAGTAAAGAAATGTTTTCTTGCTTGCATCCCTTTGAGGTTCTCTACGGTTCTTCTCTTTCAAAAATCCATTTAACTCAGTTCAAACTATCTTATTTATATCTCTATTCCTCCACCCATCTCCGCCAACATACATGCGACCAGAACAACCTTCAAGGCGTTCCATCAAAGCCTTGAAAAACTTAATTATTTTATTTTACCGGAAAGTATTCCATTTGATCATATTCTTCCTTATTATTCTGTTCTTAAATACATTTTCACTTCCTTTGGATCTTTCACATCTGCTTCTAATTTCATATATGTCCAATTGTCATTTTCGGATCATCGGGTTGAGTCTCCCGTATCATAATTTTACATATCTTTCTCGCTCTACCGTTATATATTTCAAACTATTCACTCTCCTCTTCTCAAAATGTACTCAAAAGAGTAGAAAGATGAAGACAGAGACGTTGATTAAGGATGTTAAAATACGGCTAGTCAAATGTTTTACATGGAGCGTAGTTCTGCAGTCGGCGCGGATATTTAATCAATGAAGCAGGATTATGGATATGGAGGTTATACATGGATGCAAAGCGACTTGGTTGGCTTTAGATTGTTGAAGGCTGTAATGGAGTTTTGTAATGGGGTTATATATATATATAAATATATATATATAAGCAGTCATTACTTCTATATCTTCAGAGGAAGACGGATTGTTTCCGTCGAAATATCAAGAAAATACGTGTGAGTGTTCTCTTTTGTTGTGTTTCTATATTATGTGTTACTGTGTATTGTACTATTCGGCACTTCCGTGTTACGTCTATGAAAGCATATATATATATATATATATATATATATATATATATATATATATATATATAAATATATATATATATATATAATATATAATGGAAGTTTTAAATTCCATAAAATAACAGCATCGAACTCAGACAATATTGCTATCTAAAGGAGTAAAAGAACATTGGAAACTTTGCACTCACGTGTAAGATATCAATCGAGGAAACAGGAAAACCGTTATTTTCTGCAATTACCTATAAATGAAAGAAGAGAAACTGTTTAGTCACAATCAGTGTTTGTTTGTGTGTGTGTGTGTGTGTATATATATATATATATATATATATATATATATATATATATATATATATAAACACAGATGTAGATTTTTTGAAAATAGAGACACAAAGAAAGGACACTCGCAATTTGTTATTTGACGTTTCGACAGCACGGCTGTCGTCTTCAGAATCAGTCGTTCTGAAGACGACAGCCGTGCTGTCGAAACGTCAAATAACAAATTGTGAGTGTCCTTTCTTTGTCTCTATATTCTAAAAATCTACATCTGTGTTTTTATATATTTGTGCGTCGCCGAAGAGCGTTCCATTTCGAAGATTTTATACATATATATATATATATAATATTATATATATATATATATATATATATATATATATATATATATATATATATATATATATATAGTATAATATTTGAACGGCACAATAGAACACAAATAAAATAGTAACATTTGAAAGGACACTCACATTGTAGATTGTTTGAGCTTTCGGCCTTCTCAGAGGCCTTCTTCAAGTAATACTCAAGTAATATATATATACACACACACACACATATATATACATATAGATATTTATATATTTTATTCTTGAGGACTTCGCCCGTAAAACTACTTAAATTTGTTCATTCAAACAGTCACTACGACAAATAAGGCAATATTTTTGTGAAACTAATAAACGTTCTGGTATCAGGAGTCTGCTCTTTCATCAGCCTTGATTCTTTTATACATATATGCAACGTTGATGTGTCCGCTGTTGCCTCAGTCCCTTTGGATGTACAAGAAGTGAGGCTAGATAACAACGAGGCAATATGCCGTGTCCCATGACCGTAGCGAGGGACGATACTCGAAACCCGCATACCTTACGGCCGTTAATATTAATTTGTTGAGAAGCTGGGGAGGGTGGAAAGAGATGGAGAGACATTACGTTTCCCCAGCAACGCGCCCCACAGGGGGGTTGGGGTGTACTTGTGCAACGACGCGTGCTGGTTGCGGATATGGTCGCAAGGTACAGGCGCGGACCGGCCGCATAACCGGAACATTCCGAAGTTTCCACCCCTAGGGAGATTTTGCCGCGGGGGAGTTTGCTGGCGGAGAGATAAAGAGGAGGATTCGGGGAGAGAGAGGGGGGGAGGGGGGGGATAGGTTTGTCGGGGTGATTTAAATACCAAGCCGTCCCATCGCATTCGACGACGAACGGCCACGTTAGGGTGGCTACCTGGTTCCGCAATTTAAAGAAGAAGCGGATGACAATTCGCAATCGGGGTTCTAGTATTAGACCGGGAGTAGCTTCCATCAGAATAATATGCACGAGTTGGTCGCCGATGCGTGAAGCCCTAGTTTCGTCCCGTGCATCTCCTGTTACCTTCGCCATAGCATGCTTTCGTATGCACGCAGATATGACAGGAGAGGCAGTATTTCCCCGTGTCGTTACTGATTAATAAACATACGCATAAGTGCGACATGGTTTGCATTAAATACTCCGCGACCTATTTCATCTTGATGAGCTATCAACTCCAACGATATTGTTTGCTAATATCTATCATTCAAATGACAACTCATCTCTTCCAAAATCCATTTACATTTCATTACATCCTTCGCATCATACGTTTCTATTAAAATAATTATCTACATCACTACACACAGGTGCATACACGATTTAAAAAAGATCTGCTACGATATGCAAAAAATATTTTAAGGAGAAGAGGGAATTGATGGTGAAATATTAATATGAAAAAATATGTTAAAAAATGAGTGCTTGACTCTAAACGTGACTGCTTTCCCCGCTATCCTTTACTCGCGTGTTTGTTCATTCCTCTGCTAGCGAGTGAAATACGTTGAATAGCTCTCGAGAGCCATTTCTTGGGCAATATATTAAGGTCCTTGGTATCATTAACCCCCTTGCGGATTGCGGTGGTAATAACGTCTTCCTTGTTAGCTTAATTAATACGGCAAGTAGAAGTGCCGTGGCTCAAGATTATGGGTCAAGAAAACATTTATTCTACTCTGAGTCCACACTCTGTATTAATATATATATATATATATGATTAAATAATATAATATTTTATATACATTAAATGCAACGAGATATATATAATAATAATAATTAAGTAGTTTCCTATCATAATAGTACATCAATGCAGTGTATGCAACGCCGTTTTCAATAAATTTTATGATGGCATGAACTGAAATCATAGAGAGAAAAAAGAATATTGTTTGAGAGGAAGAGATGGATGAGGAAAGTTATGGCTGATTTATTGTCAAATTCTAAAGACAAGGAATATTAGGATTGAAAAGAAAATACGAGCGTGCATGAAATATTCAGGAATATGTCGGAAGAAGAACCCAAGAAGTTAGAATCATGGAAAAAATTAGTATACGAGTAGGAACTACTATCGTAAAGGAGAGAAATTACTTTCGTAACCTAATATCAAGTTTTATAGGCTTCGTCTACAGCACTTGGGAAGGAACGGTGGGTAAGCGGCTGATGGGTAAGCATGTACATATACATGAATATTAAACTGCCTTAAGACATTTACGACTTATTTCATAAGGCTTCCGAGGAGATGTTCGGCTTCGAAGAATGGGATTTAAAATAGTTGATGTCCTACTAAGCTTAAACTAGTCGCTGTATCGTGTTTCAGTTTAATGCATATGAGGAAAATTTCCAAACGTCAGGCCAATGACAAGGGAATTAAAAATTCGCCTCATTCCGTCAGTTAACTAGCGAATGTGATAAATGAACACATAAATTTATTATTATAATTAATAAAACGCAGTATCCACTGTAGGGTAGGGATTGGATGAAATATGATTCATATCCCTTCAGAAAACGAATCTTGATATCCTACATTATCATAAATCCTTCTGTAATTCTCCATACTTCCCTCCTTTCTTCATTTCATTCAACATGCCTATCCTATTCCTTCCCTTTCTTCGTTTGCCTAACGTTCTTCGCTCTATTTCATAGACTCCAGCAATCTGTATGCTCCGCATCCATATTTCTCACCTCCTTTGTATTTCTCCCAACAATGCACTCTCCTCCCCCAACATGCCTACCACCCTTTCGTTGGTTTTCCTTTCTGACCATTTAACCTTTTACAGCTTCCTCCACATTCACATTTTAAAAACCTCAAATGAACGCGAATCACCTTGATTCACCGGCAAGTTTTTCCGCGCTGTACTTAACTCCGTTCTACATACAAGTTTTCCCAAATCGTTTCTTAACATCCTTACAATGCGTGTGTACAATAAAAAGAGACGTTTCAGGCATGATATGATGGAATTATTATTTTTATTATTATTAGGTAATCTACTGGTTAAGGTAGGTTTTTGGATGGACGCAATCACCAATTAAATAATTTGTGGCCACTAGCGAAACACAACATCCTACTCTACATCAGGTCCCTCTTCAGCTCTGAGTACTTTCTTCCTCCCTTCATCCCGTCCAACATCCCTATCCTGTTCCTTCCATTTCCTCGTTTGCCTAAAATTCTCCCTTCTATTACAGTCTTCAACATCCCGCTGCCGGTCAATACCCCCTTCAGCCACTTTTCCTGCCTCCATAGGATTGCTCCCAACAAACCCCTCTCTTCGCCCACCATACCAAGTACTTCCTCATTTGTTTTCTTCTCTGTCCATTTCACCTTCTCCATTCTTCTCCACACCCACATTTCAAAAGCCTCCAGTCTACGTCTATCCTCCTGTTTCAATGGCCACGTTTCCGCGCCGTACATAGCTACGCTTCATACCAAAGTTTCTACGAGTCTTTTCTTAACATCCTTACTCAACGTCCCCGTCATCAACTCCCTCCTCCTTGTGAAAGCCTCTTTGCCTAGCGCAATTCTTCTCCTTACGTCCTTACTACTTTGACCGTGTTGGTCCAAAACACTACCGAGATACGTAAGCTGTTCTACCTGCTCTAGTTTTTGCCCTCCTATTTTAATGTTAAGCTTTATGATGGAATATCATGATAAATTAAAAATTGGCAATTTTCCACATAAAATTGGAAAATTATCTGTGGAATTTTTATCTTTATTTATTTGTGTAAAATTGCCAATTTTATATTCCATAATTTAGCATGTGTACAAGTATGTGCCTTTCGCCTAGTTCCTAGAGTTGCAGGTAGCTAGCTTTGGAGCAATGGGGATTCCTCCCATAAGTACAATTAAAACTCTAGAAATCAACTTATCCCGGCCATCATATTCGCATCTTATGAAAGTCTTTTTTCCTGAAGTAAGTAGTCTCCGTATGCTCCTACAACTTGGACAATCTAGGTCGAAAACACATTCAAGAGCGTTCCACCTGTTCCAGTTCATGAACTCTTTAATATAACAATGTCAGAGTGTGAAAATCATTCGCCTTGATCAGCATTCGAACCCGGATCCCTCGTAGTCCGGCGAGTGCTTTAGCCAGTAAAGCTATACTGCCTTAGGCATCTTAGGCAATATAGCTTTACTGGCTAAAGCACTCGGCCGGACATCGAGGGTTCTGGGTTCGAATCCCGGTCAAAGGACGTTCCTGTAACACAAAGATTCAAGTATGTGTTTATAAAGCAGGCTCTATAAAAGTAGGCACCAAGGTCTTGGGCACTCCAAGAGAGAGAGTGCAATCCAACTAATCAAGGGTTTTTTGATCCCATAATAACATCTGTTTTAAGTCCATTATTACGATTGCCATATCCAACAATACAAATTCCAAACCTAAAATCAATAATACGAATTCTTAATTTTCTAATATACAACAACTTAATTATAACCAAAACTACGAAATCTTGATTTATTTCAACAAAATTTTTGCTTCGCGACTGAAATCTCCGCGTGGTCACAAAAAAGTCTTCGCGTACGACAAATTGGCAGTTAAAAAATTTGTTGGAAGGGAAACAAAGTACTGAAACTTACGATGAAAAGATTAAAATCACACTTGCGTACGGTTTTTTTGAAAAAAATCGTTAAGTTGTTTTACCTCCATTCACAAAAACTGTTATCAGCTAAAATTACATGTGCTATGTTTCACTCGGTAATAGAAATGGTAGGAATACTCCTGGTAAACCTCAGTGTGTAACGAATACATTACATGTGAGACGCATTCTGACTTTCCCCTGCCTTTGCCATTGCTTTTTATTACATGTCAAAATTTTACTTTCCTCCTATACTCTCAAACATTCATCTCTCGATGGACACCATCTGAATATCTTGGCATCTGCCACACCCTCTAAAAATTTCGCCAACGCAGATGGAATTCGTCATTCTATGGGTATAAGCCGAACAGTTGACCACTCTTCCCATTGGAATATAAAAGAGAATCGATGAATCTGTCCTCTACGAAAAAATGCGCGCTCTCTCTCTGACTCTGTCTCAAACTAAGTATACGGATATATATATATATATATATATATATATATATATATATATATATATATATATATATATATATACACACACACATATATATATATATATATATATATATATATATATATATATATGTGACTCACTGCCATATGAAAATATCTGACATGAGCATGTTCAGCCACTGAGTGGCAATCAGCCAAGTCTAAGAGGGACTATTATGTTCTGAAGAAGCAAGGCCAAGGCATGCACAGACTCATACTCTTCATAGAAGATGGTGGATGCAGGGATGGGCTTTCGTGTCTACCTTCACTCAAATAATGTCACAGTAACATCAACTCATCCTGCCATATTAGCATTTGGAAGCATTGAGTAGCAATCCTTCTGTCGTTTTGGTTGCCACGTGATCACTGCTGTGGCAAATAGGAGAAACTGCATTTCAACACAAAAGTAAGTTACGTTAGTTAAGTAACAGGTGAGTACCTGTTTTCTATTGCATCACAGTTTGTGTCTGTGGGAAGTATTTAGGTAGTCTAATCTTGGTGATCTGATATATATTTTTGATTAAGCACGGCATGAGTGTCCATTGCGGTGTTCTGGTGCATGATGGCCATTAGTTGGGACGTAATCAATGCCTCTTTTTCAGTGTATCTTGGATGTTCTCTCTTTGCCATCCCTAAGAATTCATTGTAATATGGCACTCTCATTGTTCACAGTAGGAGTTCTATAATTATATTTAAATGCCGTATATACATTTATTCCAACTATATTTACTCTCATTCCAATACCAATTTTATTTCATTGCAACAATTGTGGTAGGTGGGTCACGGTAGTCCAGTGGGTAGAGCGATGGACTGCTGAGCGGAGGGTCCCGGGTTCGAATCCCGGGCAAGACACTCTGGGCACCTGCTGCTCCACCCAAGCTAAAGTGATTTTTCGGGTACCAGGTCTTCCAGGGAAACCATAACCGGCAGAGGGAAAGGAACTGGCCCCCCTACCCTGATGAGTGAATTTTCACATGCCGTATAGGGCTTAGTACTGGGTGATCTCTACCATCATCTACTAAACCGACCTTCGGGTTGATTACTGTGTTTATGGTTATATATATGTATATATATATATATCGAATATATATATATATCGATTATACGGAAACACTCACACGAGCAGTATAATATTGGGACGGCACAATAGAACACAAATAAAATAGTAACACTTAAAACGACACTGACACAGTAAATAGTTTAATTGTTATTTGTTCTATTGTGCCGTCCCAATATGTATATATATGTGTGTATATATATATATATATATATATATATATATATATATATATATATATATATATATATATATATATATATATGCACACACATACTTGTTGTCGAAAACGTCAGGCGAACTTTTTGTAGTGAGATGATATTCTCCTCTCCCGCAAAGAATCCCACGATGCCTTTCGTGGAATGTCAATATGATGACATAAGATGCCATGAATATTTTCTTTATACCCGATGCCGATAGAATAATAAATGTGGGATATTTTTTATTATATTTGCCATTCAACTCATTGAATGCGCATACTCAGTCTTGTACTGCATAATCCTCCGATATAATAGGCAAAAATGATTCCGAACTATTTCGCCGCTTATAATTCCTAATAATATTCTAATACGCATATAGAATGCTTTCAGAGGATCGACAAGGCAATATCCAATCAAAAAAGGACATTTAAACGACATGATAGTCAAAGAGTAAAAATAATGATTAAAGACCTCACCCAAAACGAAGACAGAAATAAGAGATATGAAATATGACATAAAAGGGTACGCAGAGAAAGACTTGAGTAACAGAGGCCCGGGGGACACATGTGGAGTACAAAGTACTTTGAATTAACATGCCGCAAGTGTTTAGTTATGTCTTATTTTAGTAAGAGCAAAAATATTCAAGGACGAAGTAGGATGTTTTGCAAGTACAAAAATAAAAGTCAAATATCTCAGGAGCAACGTGGAAGCTCAGTGAGATATGCAACTATTTTTATTGAATCAGATGTATACACCACAATTTGTTTCAATCACTTGAAAAATCTCCCACTAGCCAAATAAATCTCCTTATTCATTTCTCGTCATTGGCCAAATATCATCTCCATATATTTACGTTTTTTAACTTCGAAGTGCTTTGAACTAAGCGGTCAAAGTAGGAGATACTTTAAAGTGAAGAATGTGTTAAGGCAAAGAAGCTTTCACAAGGAAGAGGAAATATATGACAGGGACACCGAGTATGGATGCTATGAAAAAAACTCGCCAAACATTTGATACATGTAGAGTGTGATTTGGTACAGTGCGAAGGCGTTGTTTTCTATGTAGGATAATAGGCATAGATTTGAGGCATTTGAAATGCGGGTGTGGAAAAATTGAAATGGAGGAAAAGGAAAGCAATCGAAGAAGTGCAAGGCATGGTGAAGGGGGAGGAAAGGGATTGGTGGGAAAAATTCAAAGGAGGTAGGAAAGTTGAATATAGAGAGCATTACGATTTATTGATGAAGATTGTGATAGAGGGGACAATGTTAGGCAAGGAAGGTAAAAGCAGGAATACGTAGAATAGGTATGGACAGAATTAAAGGAGAAATTAAACGGAATTGAAGAGAGACTAACTGTAATACTGGATATTTGGTTGTGCTTTGTTAGGAGAGGCAAGTAAGTGGTTGCTGTGCCGTTTGGTAATGTGGTAGCTTGTGTCCATCCCACGTAGTATACCTTACCGTAATAATCATTAAGTTTTACAATGCCTGTGGGCAATACTGTGGGCATATGTATGCATGTATTTATATATAATTATATATATATATATATATATATATATATATATATATATATATATATATATGTACACATAAACATACATTCATACGTACATATAATGATGATGTAGAGGCACTAAGCACAATATAACAATTGGACGGTACAATATAACACAAAAATAAAATAGATGACACGTATAAGGTCACATTTCAGAAATTTTAAGTTTTCGGCCTTCTCTGAGGCCTTTTTTAGGTCAGACTCACCTGATGTCTGACATAAAGAAGGCCGAAAACTTAAAATTTCACAAGTATGAGTACGCTTTTACGTGTTATCTATTTTATTTATTTGTTCTATAATGCTATATGATATATATATATATATATATATATATATATATATATATATATATATATATATATATATATATATAAAATATCTTCGAAATGGAACGCTCTTCGGCGACGCACAAATATATAAAAACACAGATGTAGATTTTTAGAATATAGAGACACAAAGAAAGGACACTCAAATTGTAGGTGTCCTTTCTTTGTGTCTCTATATTCTAAAAATCTACATCTGTGTTTATATATATATATATATATATATATATATATATATACACACCTCATATATATATATATAATATATCTCACAAACATAAACGGGAGCATAATGATCTTGCATCGAGCACCGGTCGTGAGACTAGATCGTCCAAGGCAAGCAGTGAAAGGTTAGCATCTTTCCTATTCTAAAGCAAAAGGAAGAGCACGGCCATCTCTCTTTATTTTCCCGAGGATCATTATGAAAAGGGAAAAACTTTGTGAAGGCAATTACGAAGGGAATTGCCACCCGGGAAGAGATAATATTTCTTCTCGGCAATATTACTATCGGCGAAGCATCTGCGAGAAAAATGTTGATTCATGGCACTTGCCTTAATTAAAGTAATATAATATCTTTATGGCAACAGTTAATTTATTGTAAACCCTAAAGTTAATGTTAGGTTTTTTTTAATTGAGGTACCACAAGATTGGAGAAAGTAATCTACTAGACAGGGCAGATTATTTTATTTTAATTTCAATTCCGTCGTTGATCTAAAAATTTCCAACCGGGTTCACTGTAATTCTGGGGGTTTAATTCAGCTTATTTAAGTGAAAGAATGCAGTGAGAAAAACCAGAGATTAACGGACGAACATTGAAAATCAAAAATTTTCGAGATATTCTCACACGAGCACAGGTCGAGTTGACTTGAATCCAAAGACAAAGAGCTGAAATACAGGGTTCGTCCGGAAAATAAGTGTACTGATTTTTTCCCGCCGCTCCAGGCGCGCCCAGCACCGCTCTGACGGGCTGCGATTGGAGGGGGGTATGTTGGCAGGCGACGCTGAAAAAGGCAGTCGGCTCTGAGCTGTGGTGTAGTGAGGAGCTCTGTTAACGCGAACCTCCACGCTCGACCCACGTCACGGAACGCGATGCCGAAGTTTTTGGAGCAGCGTTATTCCATCAAATTTGCGGTAAAGCTTGGGAAATCGTCTACCGAAACTGTCGGTATGATTAACCAGGCTTACGGGGAGTCAGCCATATCCAGAAACATGATCTTTCGGTGGCACAAGATGTTCGTGGAGGGCAGAGAAGAGGTCGACGACGAGTCTTCGAGAGGTTCCCGATGATGCCTTCGCGGGAGCGTTCCAGGAATGGGAACGCCGCTGGAACAAGTGTATCGACTCACAAGGGTCCTATTTTGAGGAATATTAGCTTAAGATATGTAAAAGTGTAATAAATTTTTTTTCCTGAGCTCAGTACACTTATTTTCCGGACGAACCCTGTACACCTACTAAGGGAGCCAATATTGTCCTGCAAGGGAATAATCTTTACCACGTCTTTTATTCTAGGAAAAGAATGTCAATTCTGAGAGAAAACAGAAATGATATTCTCCTTAATCATTGAGTGAAAAACAATTATTATTACTATTAGTTCACCGTTTCAACTTGGTTTTGGATTGATTTGGATTGCCCTTTGATAAGTTCTTCTTCACTCCGTCTAAGGAAAAACAACTTGGCACACCACTCTACATTGAAACATTCTTCTACCAGTATTCCAAACATCTCCCTTCATTCAGTCCAAGATGTCTATCATTTTCCTATCCCTATTTCGCCTCCCTATTGCTTTCCCTTCAATCAAAGTCTTCAGAATTTAATCCCCAAATAAAATACCCTGCATTCACATGTCAGAAAAAAATGAGAGGGAAAAAACCCTAAGATTATATAACAACGTAACGCAATTACCCTGGCGTACAATTTCAAAATTTGTATCTGGCGCGTATCATTGATATTTAACCGATCAGAGTTAATAATTCTCTTAATTAAAAGTAGATTCGACGATGGGTCCTAATGACTTTTATGTTCCCCTAATTGCGCGAACTTTCTCCTGTTTGGCCTGCATTATTTCCTTTATTTTTATATTCTTCGTCTTTCACAACCTGAATTTATGCCATTAAAACAGCATAATTTCCTTCATAACTCTTTCCCTGTCACTCAAATATTTTCTCTTCCCTTAAGACATTGAGCGTTCCAATTCATTCATACGAGTTATTCTTCTTTTCAAGGGGTACATTTTTGGAATTAGACTAAAGATATGATCTTTTACTCATTGCATGAATAGGCGTGGGACGAAGGGGAGATAATAATGAAAGTGGGCGGGGCATTCGTAAAATCAGTTACGTTTGCTGATAGCCAAGCATTGCTGAGTGAATTGGAAATTCAGTGCGACAGGTATTGGATGAGAATCAATATTAATAAAACAAAGGTTATGCGATTTTCCAAAAAAGAAAAAGGCTAAGCTTAACATTAGAATAGGAGGAGAAAAACTAGAGCAGGTGGAACAATTTAAGAATCTCGGAAGTGTTTTGGACCAACACGGTCAAAGTAGTAGGGATGTTAGGAGAAGAATTGCGCTAGGCAAAGAGGCTTTAACAAGGCGAAGGGAGTTGATGAGAGGGTCATTGAGTAAGGATAATAAGAAAAGACTCGTAAAAACTTTGATATGGAGCGTGGCCACGTTATACTTAACAAAGAGATGATTTCCTCTTATTTTTTGTGGATGAATCAATGAGTACTAAAAGTAGAAACTTAATCAATATTAAATAATTAATAGAATTTTTTTGTACATCGAAAAGGGTACAAATTATAAAACGCGGGCAACCTGGTGACAAGGAAGCTTCTTGTATTTTTTTTCGGGACGTTTTAAAGAAAGTTAGAGAGTGAAAAAAATTGGATTTTCCAATTTCCTGAATGAAATCACCACCCCTTTAGGCATATATAAAGTTATTCTGGATAATAAGGGCTATGAATACGGAATATTTTCTGAAGATAAATGTGTGATAATCATTCATTCCCATCTCATTTCGGAAAGGTTTTCCAAAAACTTCAAAAAAAAAGCTAATATATCCTCTCGATCTTGCACTTCCCTTTAAAAGCCACAGAAAAAATTAAATGACATTTTTTCCAACTCCATTTAAGCGGCAAAATGAGATATTTCGCCAAAAAAAATAACCCGAACGCAGAGGAAACGAAGCTCATCGCTGAAAAGATAGTCCCCGCTTTCTTACGCTGCACGACTTTCTTGAAATATTTTTTCCACCGTGCAAAGTCAATAATAGGTAAATTTAAACCCCTTTAGAGGCAGGCGTTATCGTTAGAAGAGCCTATTAAAATTCTTTATGGCTAAATATAATGTTCTGACTCTTTTCTGCTTAAGCAGTCCAAGGGACTAGAGATAAATTTCAATGTCCCTTTCATTTAACTACGGAGCGAATGAATTAAAAAGCAACGCTGTCATGAAAAACCAATTAAAAACGTCGCGGATATTAGCTACATCCTCACATTTCAGCTACTGTGCCTCTACTATAACCAGTGTAATATAAATGTGCTATCAAGCAAATAAAGGCCAACCAGAATGAAACATTTTCAAAGGATAAAAGCTTGCCTGCCCCCATAAACTAGCGCGAGTGGAAGAGTTCCCGTAGTATCTCCGAAGTGTTTTGGGTCGAAATGTTCGAAACGGTAGGAACATAGAAAGAAGATTTGCGTTAGGAAAGGAAGCTTTCAAAAGGAGGAGGGATTTGATGACAAGGACGTTGGGTAAGGATGTTAAGAAAAGACGCGTTAAAACTTTGATTTGGAGCGTAGCTATGTACGGCGCGGAAACGTGGTCATTGAAGCAGGAGGATAAACGTAGACTGGAGGCTTTTAAAATGTGGGTTTGGAGAAGAATGGAGAAGGTGAAATGGACAGAGGAGAAAACAAACGAGGAAGTACTTGGTATGGTGGGCGAAGAGAGGGTTTTGTTGTGAGAAATCCTATGGAGGCAGGAAAAGTGGATGAAGGGGGTATTGACCGGCAGTGGGATGTTGAAGACTGTGATAGAGGGGAGAGTGTTGGGCAAACGAGGAAAGGGAAGGAACGAGAAGGAACGAAATAGGGATGCTGGACGGGATGAAGGGAAGAATAAAGTATACGGAAATGATGAGAGAGATGGAAAAGGTGAAGTGGACAGAAAGGACAGCAAACGACGAAGTGCTAGTTACGGTAAGAGAGGGGGGGAAGGAAATCCGAAGGAGGGAAGAAAAAGATGGATGCAGAGAACTAATTGTTGGTGGGCAAGTAAATGTACCGTTATGCCCTTGTATAATCTACGTCTATCCAAAACCTACATTAAATGGTAGAATAGCTAATAATGGTAGTAAATAGCTTGCCCACACATTGTTATCTACTCTTAAAAAAAGAAAATTTGGAAATAGGAAAAATACGAAAGTGAACTATGAACGGGCGAGCTTATGAGAGGCGATGAAATAGTCACGATTAGCAATCTTGTAAGGCACATAAAAAGTCTATTATTAATCTCAACCATAAAAAACAAGTTCAGCAAAAGATTAAAGACCATGACCGCATCCCTCAAGGGAGTCAGCGCTTTGGCGCGAAAGACCCACATTCAACGCAATCAAGACTTTTCAGAGTCAATTATTTGAGCTGTTTCCACATTTATCGAAGATATTTACATTTCAATTTGAAATAATACGGAACACCGAAAAATATAATTGTTTAAATGTTGTTCTATCAAGTTTCCTTTGGAATGATGAACCAGTTTCACACACGAACGACGGTTATGGAAGCAAAAAAAGGTTCAGAATTATGGAGAGGAAATCATCGCCGAAAGGTTTATTTTATACTGATACGATCCTTCACGTCATGTGAGTGAATAGGCTTCAAGTAGTTACGATAGCAAAAACTTAAACTTTCGAATCGTACCCTAGAAATCCAAGTTATTCCCAGCATGGGTGGAGCTGCAGGTGCCCAGAGAGGCTTTCCCGGGAATCGTACCCAGGCCCTCCGGTCAGTAGTCAAACGCTCTACCCCTGGACTACCGCGACCCCCCCACACACACACTTATATATATATATATATATATATATATATATATATATATATATATATATATATATATATATATATGATATTCATATCGGCGCAGCGATTTATGAGACCTAAGACTCCAGAAGTACAGGTGAACGTGTTTATTCATGCATTTAAACGACTGTTTTGTACTCGCAGTGAGAGAAGGGGAGAATATGAGAACGTGGCTGAAAATGGTGCAGCGATGCGGAGGAAAAAAAAAGAGTCAGAAGAACCAAGAGATTGAATAAGTTGAAGCCCTCTCGCAGTCAAAAGCTACACTTATCACCATCACCATCGATCAAAATGAATGGCGTGGAGGGCAGGAGAGAAAGAAGCCACGACATTCAATGGTTTTTTTCCAAAGGAAATCCTTTAAAAGTGATACTAAAAAATCAATCAATCAATCAATCAGTCTCAAAATACGCCATTCGAAAGTACTTCCTATGATCACACTAGTCTTAAATTATCAATAGAAGAGCACACATTCTCACAAAAGCAATATCATCATTACATTATAAATATTATTACCTGGTGGTAAAGAAACCTGACAAGGACGCTGAAAATAAACGCTTAACTTCATTGTGTTTTGTGCTATTATTTTTCGCCGTCATACTACGAGTCCGGTCTTCAAATCATCACATAGAGGTGCATTAATATTATATTCTAGATATAAAACCGACAATATTCGCCATGATTCATGTGTATATATATATATATATATATATATATATATATATATATATATATATATATATATATATATACATATATATATATAAACCATAAAACCATAAACACAGTAATCAACCCGAAGGTCGGTTTGATAGGTGATGGTAGAGTTCACCCAGTACTAAGCCCTACACGGCGTGTGAAATTCACACATCAGGGATCAGGGTAGGGGGGCCAGTTCCTTTCCCTGTGCCGGTTATGGTTTCCCAGGAAGACCTGGTACCCGAAAAATCACATAGCTTGGGTGGAGCTGCAGGTGCTCAGAGTGCCTTGCCCGGGAATCGAACCGGGGACTCTCCGGTCAGCAGTCCAACGCTCTACCCACTGGACTACCGCGACCCACATATATATATATATATAAGTTATCGTCGGCGTAACACGGAAGTGTTGAATAATAAATTGGACAGCAACAAACAATATAAAAACATATAAAAAGATCACACACGTTATTTCTTGATCATTTCGACGGAATTCTGCTCCGTCTTCATCGGAAGATATAGAAGTAATGCAATCTTCCGATGAAGTAAGTATAGTAATTAAGTAAATCTTTCGATGAAGACGGAGCAGAATTCCGTCGAAATGATCAAGAAATAACGAGTGAGTGATCTTTTTTTATGTGTTTCTATATCGTTAGGTGCTCACCAATTTATTATTCGACCCTGTTACGTCGACGATATCATATATATATATATATATTTATATATACATAAGCTCATTCACAAAAGCACTCGAACATGCACTCACATACATACGCATATGCTTGCATAAATCATACAATAACTGAACAAACCATTAAATTTTTGCTATTAAATACATACCTGTAGACTAAGTGTCTGTCCCAAAAATAAGTAGTCTCTTTCTCATCTACATTCCCGACTCAAAAGACGTTATTCACAAAGACTTCGTGCCTTTAGGATAGATATTGGACCGTAAGTTTTACGTGGAAGTCCTCAAAAGGCTGCAGAAAAGAATTCAACGCACGAGAAATGAGATAATTGTCAACTGGAGGCTGCACCACGACGACGTTCTATCCCACAACGTCTTCACGGTTTAGTACCGAGGACCTGGCCAAGCACAAGGTGGTAACGTTGCCCCAGTAACCCTACACCGCTGTTGTGGCACCACCGTGTTTCAATTTGTCCCCAAAAATAAAACGGTGCTTGAAAGGCAATCATTTTGGAACGCTGGCTAACGTGAAAGAGGCAGTGAGTTGCGTGAACGATGTTCACGTCAACTCTTTTCAGGAGGCCTGCCAAGACTGGCAAAGGCGCTGGTACCGGTGTGTCGGGGCATATTAGTGCCATTTTGGATGAATTAAGTAATTTACACTTTGATCTGCATTACATTTTTCCCGGATTTATTCTATTTATTTTTGGGACAGACCCTGTGCGAACGTAGCAAAGTGTATAAATATGGGTGAATTATCGTCTCTCTCAGGTAATGGGAAGGTAAGAATACCAAGAAAGGGAAAAAAGTAGATTATTGAATTTTAAAGGAATAACTAAGAGATAAAAGTACACACATAAAAGGCCAGAAATTCACCATTAATTCCCACCCCCCTCCCCCGGTAGGGATAATAATGTGTTTAGCTACCCACACCCTCTGTCTTTTCCACATTAACACTCCTTTCTCATTTTCAATTTACGAAATTGAAGAAAAATAAACAACGGTGGTAATAAATCCAGCGAACCGCTACTAATTACAAGATGAAATAAAAATAATATTTTCGCCGTTGAAATTGGAGAATTCTGCAAAGGGGGAAAGACTCACGGTCAACGAACGTGCCTCCGAATTACTATTATCAATACATTTCAGACATGAAAACAGAGACATTTCAGAGGGAAGAGGTTTATTCCGAGAAATGAAAATCCTGAAGTTATGGAGGCGTTATGCATTCCAGAAAAGAGAGGAAAAATTAAAAAAAAACATGAAGGACTAAAAGAATACGGGTTCGGGAAAAGAAAATATTTCGAAAAAATGTTAAAGCATTAAAATTCGACGAACATAGATCAATCCTATGAATCACTCAGTCTTGTGTAAAGTGATGGTCGTGATTGAAAACTCGCAATTGAAAATGCCACCGATCGAATACTTAAAGAGGTTTACGGGTTAAAAATCCATGGGTGAAAGATTCCCATTCTCTCTGAACCATCAATCCAGCTACGCATAGCCGATGGGCGCAGGGAATTATATTATTCACTGAATTAGAAATCTTCATCTCATTCATAGCAATACCTGTTAGCGAAAGCGGCGTTTTAATGAGGAAGTGTTATGCCATTGAAAAGGGGAATAAATATTTATACGCTAGATAGTATTATATATGTATATATATATATATATATATATATATATATATATATATGTTCGTCCTTTATATGTGTTCCTATCCCTTTTCCTTATATCTGTTTCTGTATATATGAGTATATAATATATATATATATATATATATATATATATATATATATATATATATATATATATATATATATATATATATATATATATATATATATAATTTATATATATTATATATATATATATAATATATTAATAGATGATTTCGTCGACGTAACACGGAAGTGCCGAATAATAAATTGAACAGCAACAAACAATATGAAAACACATAAAAACATCACTCACACATTATTTCTTGATCATTTCGACGGAATTCTGCACCGTCTTCATCGGAAGATAGAGAAGTAAACACATAAAAAGTATATATATAACATATTATATACATAGTATATATAAGTAACATGTAAAAAGTATATATATATATATATATATATATATATATATATAAAGATCTTCGAAATAGAACGCCCTTCGGCGTTCGGCGAAGTACTCGGAGATGAAGAGGGATCTGATATAGTGTAAGTTGAAATTGTGTGTAATTGTAAAGGTGTGAATTGTGTTTTGTTAGGAGCTACAAAATATTTTTTGGCAGTTGTGTCCGTCCAAACACCTAACTTAACCGGTAGATTACCTAATAATAATATATATTAAAGATACATATATGTACGCATATATATATATATATATATATATATATATATATATATATATATATATATAATTATATATATATATACACACACAGTTGTACGTATAGTATATGGTATTAATGACCGTTTTATACGTTTTGTATTCAAAAGGCCTTGCAAACTTGCTTGCTGCTTAGATAATGTAGCCCCTTGAATTACCTTTTTCATGCTTAATAGCATTACATAGAAATGCAATTCTTTGCCATACACCGTACGTTGACTTCCTCTCACTTAATTCGGTACGTGCGTATTTTTTTATCGGAAACGATAAGAAGGACAATCAACAGATTCACATCTCCACCATGAGAATGATGTTACTTATGACCTTTCCGAAAGATGTGTGGACACTAAGTTAATATGAATTTGAAATTAGGCTTATTGGAGAGGACAGTACAAGAGGCATTCCTGGCGATAACATGCAAGCGTCGGACAGAGAAAATTAATGGTGGACCAGACCCACGATGCTTTGTTTGGTACACCTCGCCTAAGCGGCGTCCGTAATGCTCCGTTCTAGCAATCTATCCTATTAAGGGAGTGAGGAGAGAGATGGAATAGGCAAGTGGGGGGGTGAGAGGAGGATTCGGGCGCGCTAGAATATATCCAATAAATCCAGGTAATCTGGTAGAGGGGTGATGCTCCAGAGAGAGAGAGAGAGATCGAGAAATTACACCCGGAAACGTTAGACAACAGCGTATATCTCCCTTCTCCTTTTACAGTACTCGGGACGAAAAACATGAAAAAAACTCGAAGAAACAGTAGTAGGTAAATAAATGTATCAGATACACCAAATACACGCATGGTTGTAGAATTTAAAATTCGGCTAATTAGGAATTTCATGGAAATTCCCGTTTTTACGTGAAAATCCATCATAGGAAATAGCATGGTTTCTGGCCTAACCTTGTGGAAATCCTTCACGTAAGACGCATGGCTTTTCTACATAAAAAAGTTTTATTTACGACATAGGTTTCGTAACAGCGTAATATCTTCAAGTAAATTACTAGATGTTACGTTGTAAGGAAAGATGGGTGGTAAAAAAAACTTTTATTTTGGAAAAACCAAGTTTCCTTTCATCATCCATCATAGGAAAACTTATAAATCAATCAAACAAGTTATGCTACCTATATTTTACAAATAGCTTTTAGACGGCCCATTATCACTATTATATGTAATAATAAAGTAAAATTTCCCATTTATTTATCTATTTCTTCGTGTGAAATACCTGTTTACCCTCTTTCACGGGTGTTGACCGAACACCCACCGCCATACGCTCTTGCTGCGGCTTACTGATTATTATGCACATGTAAATAAATGCCCCTTCTTTCTACCTAGGTTCCCTAACGTTCTCCCTAATAACAAATTCTTCAACATATCATCATATTTCAATATTACATCCACCCACTTATTCTGCCTTATTCTGACTCCTTCCATTGTCTATCACTCTTTGCCCACACTATTAATAACCTTGTCGCCCGACGTCCTCTCTCTCTCTCTATCCAACTTATTTTTCTCATTATCCACCATTCCCATATCTCAAAAACATCCATTCTAAGTTCATCCTCTTACTGCTTCAAAGACAAGGCCTCACATTCACAAAGCACTGCGCTCCGTATTTAAAGTCTTGACTAATCTTTTCTTTCCACGTTTACTCTGGGTGTCTGTACTCAATTCTCTTCCACTTCCAAACGCATCTTTACTCTACACTATTCTCCTCAAAATGCCTCCATTAGAATGCCAATTTAACTCTGAAAATTACTTCCAAAATACATGAACCGCTAATCGAAATTGGTGACATGGGATTTGTTGATAGAATGGTATCAGAAAAGTCTCCGATCCGTCGCAACAAACGAAGATCATTAGCTCTTCGTCTAAATATCTAATTCGTCTCTAGAATTCTGCTCCATCCCGATCGGTGATGGACGACTTCCTACCTCTCCTCGTGAATACCCAAACGTGAACAGGTAACCGTCTTTCCCTCACCTCGTCCACACGAAGTGCTCCCCCCCTCTTTGTCCTTCCTCCTCCGCTGGGGAGAGCAATGCGATAGAAACGAATTTTCAACGAGAACCCACATAGACAGAGCACACAAACACACCCGACGGACTTTGCCGCGTCGACCGCACGAGCGCCCGCGGTCGGATTTTCGATTAAATTCGCTGGAATCGCGTTTGGCCTCCGAACCCCACAACCAATCCCCACCCTCCGACCTGCTCCGCAACTCCAGCTTTCGCTTCCGGCTGGGACGCTGATGGAGGAACGATGACTCTTACGAGTGGAATCGAGAAAGGAGTAAGGTGGAGAGAGAGAGATAGAGTATGCATCAGGTGAAGGGCATACGATTTGGATAGGACTGTACGATAATAGCGTACTATAGAGATTATCAACTGTCTACCTTTTTAAACTGAGGTTTTGAATTAATACAGATTATACAACGATGCACTTCAGAATACAATTTTACAAATTAAAAAGTTTACACCCAGCACTAAAAAATAAACCGTTTTCCAAAATTTAGAAAAATTCCTGCCTCCCTACATTCAATCCACAATCCCTATACTTCTCTATCCTCTTAATCACATTTCTAGTTAATATCCTCCCCTCTGTATTCAACTTCAACATTCCTATGTGTTCAACATTCACCATCGCCAATGCAAAAGTTCTTCATCAACATTTTCTTCACATTCCTTCAAATAATCCTCACTCCTTTCCCACCTTGCCTAGCATTTATTCCTTTATACTTCCTTTCTGTTTGTTTCTCTCCCTTCGAATTCGACACATCGAGCCATTACATCAATAGTATTTCCGGACGATAAACACGTTATTAACGATAATGGCATTGGTAGGTAGGTATACTGGTAGATAATGGTAACGGTAGGCATGTTGCATGATTGGTGTTCCGTCGACCCCTTTCCGCAGGGGTTTTGGGTGGATCTACGGGTGCCATGCACATGAAGAGATAGAGGGAATACATGTAGAATATCTAGTGACCTACCAACCCCTGCCACAAATCCTTGCGACGGCTTGCGGGATATTGTGTAGATATAGACACATATGTTGTCCATATGATCGTAGTCGACGACAATCTCCATGGTAGCCATTTTCCTCGCTCGATAAGGACGTTATCGATTGATATTCCCGAAAACCATCGCAAGGTCGATGTAACGTCATCACCTCGAGATCTATTTTATGCCGACGGTCGATATTGGGAAATGAATATCGCAAATCCCCCGAAATGGGTTACGGTTGATATTATTTGTATGCGCGTGGTGCCAAAGGGAGATTGAGGGCAAAGGAATGAAGTGACTGACGAGGGGTGCTGGGGAGAGCACGACAGTGAAACGCAAAAGAACGGAAAACTGGCAGATAAAGACTGAGGAAAGAGGGAAGAAGTTACCACCGAACCTCCCCTTCTCCCCAAAAGGGGAAGTTTTTTGAGGGATACCAGGCAGTAGAGAAAAAATATGAAATAAAATAGGTCGGCATCGCCCCAATACCACGCCGCGAATTTCACGTTTTATTTATCGTTTTCTGATACGAATCATTCTTTCCCACTTTTTCCTTATTCGGCACTAAAGCGAGGGGCCTTGAGACAAAATCCCAGAAGAAAAAGATTGAGGTAATGGAAACGGATTCCACGAAAGAAATTGCAAATTATTCATGGAGAATCCTTGGAAGGTCGTGACAGTAACTTTCAGCGGCGTCAATCCGTCTAAATGATCAAGAAATAACGTGTGAGTGATCTTTTATGTGTTCTTATATTGTTTGTTGCAGTCCAAGTTTGTTATATATATATATATATATATATATATATATATATATATATATATATATATATATATATATATATATATATACATATACACAGATCGGTTTGGTAGTTGATGATAGAGTTCGCCCAATACTAAGCCCGACGGCGTGTGAAATTCACACATCAGGGTAGGGAGGTCAGCTCCTTTCCCTGTGTCGACTATGGTTTCCCAGGAAGATCTAGTACCCAAAATACCAGAGGTTTGGTGGAGCTGAGGGTGCCGTTTCTGGGTACCCAAAGGGTTCCAACTCCAACCAAATCGTTTGAATAAATCAATAGATTTTAGCCACTGAGTTAATGTATTCGGGAACTTGGAGCGTGTCGCAGGAAAACTTAGATATCCTGTAACTTCCCAAATTTCTGTTTTGTCTCTTCTCTTCATGAGCTAAGATGCATCTAATCTAATTCCTACATTTATACTCGCCATACTTGCTCTCTTTTCATAGCATTTATTTCAAATCGGGCGTGTTTTTTCCCAGTAATTATCTGATAAAGGAATGCTAGAAATTACACAGAAGAGCAATCATTCGTGTACTGTGCGGGTTTCGAACCCTGATTCCCTTATTTCAGATCAAGTTTTGTAGGTAACACGTCAAAAATCAATGATTTTACCTAACAAATAAGCCTTATATTTTTTTGCTTTCCTTCTCTTCCTCTTATCCATTACGACTTTCCCTTCGGGCTGAATTAAAATTACAATTCTGCACGTCTTACAAACTGATAAAAAATATGCATAAAGTTTACTTATTACAATACCTCGTTCTTTACAACTGAATACTTTCTCCCTCCCTTATTATTATCCCACTACCTCGCTTTCTACAACATCAGCAATCTTCAGCGTTCAATTGACTCTCTCTGTCTCCTCTGCATTCACTTGTCCTGACTCCTCAAATGACTCTAAACTAGTGAAATCCTCTAGCTTCAACGACCAAGTTTCTCTGTCAAAGAAAACTAAGCTACACACTAAACTTCTCACTATTATTTCGATTACATCGTTTCTTAAGACGCCCGTTGGCAACTCCGTCGTTTGAACTCACCGTAGTGTGTACCAGGGCAGTCGGGGCTAACTTTATTAATTAACGTATATCTCTGGGGGCATGACTTTGCTAGAAATGGTGGTGGTACAATCCTCTTAAATCAGAAAAGTGGCTGAAAATCCAAGTTCATGTGAGAATTTTTTCCTGTGTTTATGTCTCATGCATTGCACGTTCGTGTACTGTGCTTGCCCGGCGTGAATAAACCCCCTGCCACTCACATTTACGGTGGCTTGCAGTTTATCTTATGTAGATACACGTAGATTTTTTATTTAACCAATCATTAAAAATACGATAGAGAAGCAACTGAAAAATACATGTCAAAGGATGAAATATTGACTTTTTTTCCTATATTATAGCTGTCAGAAACGTGTCTGGTATTTTAATGATTCAAGAAAACCTATCAAGAAGTAGATTCCAAATTTTTGTGCAAGTCATTATTTTATTATTGGTAGTAGTCTAGCCTTTCAAATTCTGTCTCAGAAAGGCATTCATGCTAAAATCACCTCTACATTTTTATGTCTATTCTCAAAACGACATTAAATGACACCCAAAACTTTAATAATAATTTTTATATATAATTAAAACACATTATTTGATGAATTCTTTTCATATCCCACCTCACTGGATCATATTTGCCCATCTATCACAGTCTTCTATACACCGTGGCTATTCAGAAATTCCTGCACCCATTTCTCTTTCCTCCTTTGATTTCATTCCTTTGGTTGAAGTATTCCTTCCCCTTCCTCACATGCCTAACATCCTCCCATCAATCACGGTCTTCAACATCCCATTGCTAATCAAAACGTTCTCCATCCATTCTTCTCCTACCACGTTTTATATTTTTCCCAACTAACCTCTCTCCTCCACCATTATGTCTGCCCCTTCATCGCTTGTTTTCCTTTCTGTCCAGTTCTCCCTTGCCATCCTTCTTAAAACCCACATTTCAAAAGCCTCAAATCTATGGCTATCATCTTGCTTCAATGACCATGTTTCCACGACGCAAAAAAAACACACTCCAAATAAAAGTTTTAATTAATTTTCTTAAAATCATTACTCAACGTTTGTAATTACAATATGCAAAAATAGTATTGAGTAATTCTTTTATCGAATAACGAAATCATTATACCATGAATTGAAATAAGAGACATTGTTTCTCGAGCGATTAAGAAATTTCTAAAGCTACCATGTCAATAGGAAACGTCTTCACGATAATATCCCAAGAGATGGCACCAAAAGTAAAACAATTTTAATAACTGATAAAATGAAATGATTATAATTTTTTCGAGCTATTTAGGTAGAAAATATACATATTAAGTTACTTTTATTAAAACATAAGCATTTGCACATGACATGAATATTTTAAGATGGATTTTGTCTCAAAACATATCTTAAGAAAAATGACATCTCAAGAATAAATGTATTTGCTGTATTCTTCAAAGTAATCATCGCAATTTTCAATACTTTAAATTCAAAGCATGCTAAAAATAATATCTGAATAAATCTAGAATAACTAAGTCCAATTCATATTGAGTGGTCTTACAATGACGAATTAAACTCGAATATACAAGCATATACGAAATGCCCTAGGGTAATATAATTTGCTCTTTCCCAGAAGGCTTTACTGTTTACGATCATTTGCATTCAATCCATCGCTTATTATTCATTAGAACCGACAATGAAGTAAAATGACCAATGAATATGTCAAATAAGGGCTTTTATATGGATCCTGATTATGAAATGAAACTAATAATAATTTATGAAACACACTCAAGTGACACCATTTCTTTTGTGTTCAATATCTTTAATGTCACACACAATGCCTATTTGTCAAATGAATCGACCCCGGGATCCCTTAACAAAGACGGAGTGTCTATAACAACGTCATTCAAAACTCACTCTTTCTTAATTTTCATTAGAAACGGGATTCCATTTTTTATTCTACGTTCGACCCTTGAATTTAAGCATTCAACTTACAAAACTAGCTTATTTTGTTTGATAAAAAACTTTGAAGGAAGCATGAAATTTCCTTCACAACTCTTCTAGCGTTGACCATTCCATAATTCTAATTGGAAAAAAAAAATGTTTCCAAAATGATTGTTACTTTGCATAGATATGATAGCCATGTAACAATCATTACATACAATCAAGTCTCAAGAATATATTTAGTTATATTCGGTAAAGATACAACAGATACGCGACGCTTCAATATTGATACATAATTATATATATATATATATATATATATATATATATATATATAATACGTTATGTATATATATACATATATATATACATAACATATAATATATATATATATATATATATTATATATACATAATATTATACCTGTATGTTCAAACATTATATATACAAGAGCTGTTCAAAAAGTAACCTCCGTTATGCGATAAAAAAGTACCCTGGAATAGATACAAAAAAGTTATTATTTTCATCTCAAAACTACATCTCTCTATTATTTTTATACAAATTCACGACACAGGGTTAAACATTTACCGTATCTCTGAACTAGTTTAGAAATTCCCTCGGCATAAACTTTTGCCGCCTGAGATCACAGCCAACCGACGCCGGGATCTTGAAGTTCCTCGTCGAGAGGAGCACAAAACAAGTGGTAGCCTGACTTTTCTGGTGTGTTTCCATACAATAGAGTCGTAGAAATCTGTGGAAAACATTCTAAAGATTTCAGATATCGTAAGACGCTGGTTTACACGAAATTTTGCATTAATTTTCAGGAGTTCATTGCTCACCACAGACGGGGCGGCCATTTCCGTTATCATCATCATGGACATTTGTGTTCACTCTTTAACGAACGACAATACTGACGCTCAACTCTAGTCACTCATCATATTTGGTCCATAGAGAGCACAAATTTCCCAATGATGAATGTCAGCAGCTTTGAAGTTTTTTTTATCAGTAAAAATCTTATCACTGAAAGGACTTTTTAACATTTGACGGGAATTGCCTTGCTCATTTTGACTCGCTATTGTAAACAAACGGCAAGCGGCGCGACCTTCCAACCACTCTAGCTTAAGGTGTACTGACCTACTGTATGCTCTAATGTGGATCGAAAAATGTCCTCAAAGATAGGCCTTGAGGCGTTCATCTCGTTGCGATGGAAATCAGCCGATTTGACAACGTAGAGAGAATGTGGCACCATTTACTTTTTTGTGTGATGGATAGGATAAATGTACACGTTACCTAAGCTCGAAAGGTTCAATAATTGGGTGCAATTCGACTCACAAACCTGATCAAATCAATCAAATTTTAAAACATATTTTTTTCAATCTAAATCGCGAGAAAGGTGCGAGGTGACTTAGAGAGAGAGAGAAAACTTCAGTCGATTTTTTTTTCTTACCACTTGTCCAATCTCGCAGCTCTATCAAGAGAATAAAAAAAATATTGGGTGTTCTTTTTGCCAAAGAAAAATTAAAATTCGTCACGGACGAGACGGCCTGAGGCGTGAGACGATTAGTTTTCGTAGAGAAGCAGGGAAGGTGGGAATTAACGTGAAATTTTCGCAAATATTTTGACAAAAAAATTCACTCACACATTCAATTTACCTTATTTTGAATATTCACTTGCACTGGATTTATTAATTTTTACAGAGGAGTGGGAGTTGGAACACTTCTAAATGGAACTGCAAGTCGATATTAAATATATTTTTTTATTCACCGGCAGGTTTAAATAATCAATGGAGTTTATGGCATACATTTTTTTTTAAACTTCAGTGAAACTACATTTTTACGAAGCCTTCAGAATCATCAATAAAACTTTTAGCAAACCGCATGAATTTCAACCCACACCGACGAGGTGAAATGAAATCTATACACTTAATCTGTTAAATATCACCTTTCCAAGAGTATTTTGAACATGCCGTCTTCAATTGATTAAATGTAGTTTAACGGCGTTTAGATGCAGAACCTCGTACATAGTTAAAAGACAAAAATATTCTTTTATTCCTTTCAAAAGCCATTTGTTTTCCAATATAGACGACAGTATTTGGCAGGGTACCTTTTAACGCAGGTTTTGGATGAACACAAACTGAACACAAATTTTATTTTTTAGTCTCTCCCAACAAAACACAACTTCACATCCAACCCAGCAATAAGCCCCTCTTCATCTCCGCATACTTCCTTCATCCCTTCATTCCGTCCAACATACATATTCTATTCCAACACTTCTTCGTTTGCCCAACAATCTACCCTCTATCACAGTCTTTAGCATCCCATCACCAATCAAAATGCTCTGCACCCATCTTTCCCCTGCCTCCTTTTGATTACTCCCAACATTCCAACTCTCCTTCCCTCTTACCATACCTATTATCCGCGTTTGTTTTCCTTCCTGTCCATTTCACCTTTTCCACCCTTCTCCACATCCACATCTCAAAAGCCTCCAATCTTTCATGTTTCCGCGCCGTACAAAACTACGCTACATACCAAAGTTTTCACATAATATCTTTAGTCGACATAACTGTCACCAATTTCTTCCTCTTGGTCACTCGACGAAAATCGAGTTTTAGTTCGAAGGAGGATGGGGGAGAGAATGTGGTAGCAGCAGCAGGTGAGGTGACCGACAGCTGAGGTCATTTGCGCCATTAGGGATGGACAGGAAAAGATGAAGGGCAGATAGAAGCACGGCGTCGGCATTTGCCTACTCTTAAGGAAAGGCGCCAAGGGGTCCGCAGCTTAACGTCCTATCCGACGGACGCCGTACTCACTCAAAGTACTCTCCACAAAGAACCACAAGCAGGGATAAGGCTACCACTGGAAAATATATACCATGTCCGGGATTCGAACCCAGGTCCTCTTGGTGGGAAGCTAGTACGTCAGCTACCGCACCATTCCGATCCTCTGAACATTTAGTGCTGGTATTAATGTCACCACGCGCTGTAGTAGAATCTATATATAGGGAATAGGAATTTCGAACAGCGCATTTACTGCTATATCGCACGGTAGAAAATTGGCGACTAAGTATATCAAAAAGGATGGATTCGTATCGTAAAGAAGACTTACCAGCGGTTCACCGGGATCATGCATACCGACGTGTTCTCAGGTAACTTAAAAAAAAGCAAGCTAAAAAACATAGTAAACGAACTATCCCATTAAACGAAACATTGCTTGATCCTCTACAAATATCTTTTAAAAAGTATCCCAGGTTTTTTTAACGCATTTCCCCTGCCAATGAATACTGAGTGATTTATGTGCATAGGGTGCACTCATTTACATAGAGACAGGACTCTTGGACACCAACGTATAATTCGTATTCTACAAACTGTATATTAGATCTGTACGCATATTACACGATAAAAAAGAGCTGTAATCGTTAATTTTAAGATTATCCAAACCGATAACGCGAGATGAATGATTAAATCGATAAAATTTTCATTAAATCCTCTTATCCCATCATAAAGATGATCTCTCAATGAACTTCTGTAATACTACGACCCTTTTTGGCTCTTTCGTGCGTTCTTTTTTATTTCAAAACCCTTACAAACCACCGCTAAGGCGTGTGGCAGGGGGTGAATACACACCAAACTAATTTTGACTCGAATATGACCCTACCGTGGTCGGACAAAGTTATTCAGATTCATCATCGATAGTGGAAAATTAAATCTTAAATCTACCCGATAGAATTGAAAATAAACGACGAATCAAGAAATAAAAATATTAAATGCTTGTGAGTCCCATCTCTGTACAGGAAGTAGATTGAACATGAAATGAAACTAAAATTATGAGACGAAGTAGGCTATTAATTTTTAAGTTCCCTTAAGCTGTTTTTTTAAGCGTGCCGAAACGCTTGAGTCAGCAGGGTAAAAACAAATAAACAAAAGTATCTTTCTAGTTTAAGGAGGAGATTCCATTCCCGGAGGGCCTGTGCACTTATTTCAAGCTACATTAACGATTTTAACTAGCAGCGCTTTTAAGCCGATGGCATTCGTCTCGCTAGACATTCATATATATCTTTCGAAAAAAGAACATAGTTGTCGGGCCAAATATGAATAAGGCAGGAGAACTGAAATGCAAATGGAATGTTGGGGCAAAGTACTCCGTGGAATTCTACCGGATTTAGGTAGAATTAGGAAATATTACAAGCATATGAAATATATAGAAAGATTAAAAGCATAAAATGCTGAGCATATTAGAGGAAGAGAAGATAATAGGGAGAAAGAGAGGTGACTAGAGAGGTCTAGGAATGCAAAATACAATGGCATAGAAGGATGAATGGACGTGAGAGTGAGCTGATAAACATGAGGTACGAGACCGAAGAAAATAATAGAAATTTTGGATTGAATTAAGGGTTATTTAAATCATGTTGAAATTTTAATACTTTTGGCTCGAAGTCAACAACAACAAATGATGATTGGTCTTTGAACAATTTCAACTTGGATAATTATTTGAAATTCACTAGCTAAAACATACAATTAACCTACAATCATTCATTACTGTTGACCATTACGACTAATTTGCTTAAAATAGTTAACAGCAAAAGTCTATTATATTTGAAAGTGAGTATCAGCTGCGATTATTTGACTCTCTACGCTTTATATCAGCAAAATTAGAACATACTTGATATTCCCAAATGGTGATCTAAACATATCTCCTACGCATCCTCACTTATAATGCTTATCCATTATTATTATTAGGTAATCTACCGGTCAAGGTAGGGTTTTGGATGGACAGAGCTACTAAATAAATATTTTGTGACTCCTTACAAAACACAAAACCCAGCATCAGGTCCCTCTTCATCTCTGAGTACTTCCTTCCTCCCTTCATCCCGTCCAACATCCCTATCCTGTTCCTTCCCTTTCCTCGTTTGCCTAACATTCTCCCCTCTATTACAGTCTTTAACATCCCACTGCCGGTCAATACCCCCTTCATCCACTTCTTCTGCCTCCACAGGATTTCTTCTAAGAAACTCCTCTCTTCGCCCACCATGCCAAGTACTTCCTCATTTCTTTTCTATCTGTTCAGTATAAAATACAGATGAGTTAAAAACGAGTAGAGATGAAGGAATAAAAAGTGAATGGAGAGCGAAAACGCAATACAAATTTCCACATGCCTCACCGCAAAGCAAGCAAATGAATTCAGTGCATAGTAGAGAATACTTTCAAATTTTGACATTTAAAAAAAAACATAGGTGTCTCCTTCGTTAAGGGTTCATCATGTATTTCCGCAACTGATTCGTTTAGTTTCAATTACTTACGCTTAAAACAAAAAAAAACAAGAGAGAATTCCACCACACCGCACGACTGGGAATTGAATAATGGCTTTGCCCCTCACATTGGGACGGTACGCATTCCGTTAGTAAATTAAGAGAGGAAGAGGATTGGTAAATGTCCGATTACACCTGGAAACGAACTTGACGTACGAGACACACACTCACACACACGTACAAAATATTTTCAGCGAGATTTTCGATTAATTACTCAACAGAGTGACAACGGGTGAAACGACTGGGACATGCAAATGACCGATCGCTACCTTTTTTCTGTTTTTTTAAATAATTTTTTATGGGAGCCTGTGTTTCAAGACCACGCTTTAAATAGCGATTCGAGATGGATACCCTTGTTACTGATACGAACGGGTGGAGGAAAAAGTAATTTAAAAAAAATCTTTTACCTTTTGTGTATCCGTCACACCCATGTTAAAGAGACTATTTCCCTCCCCGTATGCCAATATTTGCTGGACCAATGATAGCAACAGGTAATTCTTTCATGGGAGTGAAATTCTAGAATGATGAATAATTTTACATGTTTGAAAAGTAGAAACTTCTTTTCACAAGGGAATTATTTTGAAATCACGCATCACTTCAGATTTGGACGTCACGGCACGTTCATCGTAAACATTGTTTAGACGTGGAAACGGCTTTAAGTCAGAAAACAATCACTCAAAACTAGGCACGAAATTCTCCAATTTGCCATGTCAACTTTTCAGTCCAAATGAGCAAAAACAGTGGTGGGAAGGAATTTTAAAATTTTCGAGGGGGAGAGAACGCTATGCTTTGAGTTTTTAGATTAAAATTCACCAGAATTAGTACGCTAGCTTCGAGAGAATTGAGTAGTGGATAAAATAGTAATAATTTTATCAGAACTCTTCCTATTAGAAAGAGGGTACAACAGGGATGTCCATGATCACCTGTGATTTTTAACAAATAGATGTATGTGGTCGATATGGTTAAAGGGAAATGGGAATACCTGGAGAAATAAATGAAAGCCGAGGGACAATTCATAAAATCATTTAGGTCTGAGGATGATGTAGCTTTACTTAACCGGTCGGCCAAGGGGTTGCAAACATTGTTGAGTGCATTGGTAAGTGAGTACGATAGACACAGGGATGAGAATACGAGTGAATGTAAGCAAAACAAAGGTTACGCGGTTTTAGAGAAAGAGGAAAGCCAAATTACAATAATGTAACTTAAAAATTCCATATTAGGCAAGAGGATGAGTTAGGTTTTGGAGGAATCTTCTACTATTTAACCCAGTGAAAAAATAATCACCATTAACATTGATCAATAAAGAAGACAATGAAAATAATCAGGAAAACTGTCGTTGAAAAATTATTTTTCTGCGAGGAAAAGGTTAGTTAATGCTTCAATATGGAGCGCAGTGCTTTTTGAATGCAATATATGATGTTAGAGGCAAGAGGATGTGGTTAGAATGAAGACTTTGGAGACGTGAGTATGGCAGGGAATAAAGAAAATAAGTTGGATCAAGAAGAAGACAAACGTGAAGGATTTTAATGGGTTGGGAGAAGTGAGGACATTTTTTGGAGAAATCCGAAGAAGGCAAAGAAAGCGGGTGGAGAAGATATTGAAACTTAGTGGTATGGTCGAGGTCGTTGTAAACTTACGCATGCAGAGTGGATAAGCGGAGTCGAGAAAGGAAGAGAGTGGAGAGCATGAAGACAGATAGAATTTAGGACAAATCAAAAAAAGATATAATGTAGGTTAAAATAGAGAAAGGGGACTAAACTGACAAGGGAGTGTCCGAAAATTATCTTAAAACAGTTAGAACACTATGGATCATTTAAGGATTCTTTCGAGCTGCAACGGCATAATAAACTTAATAGCAAGTGGAAAAAAACAATTTAGATTGCAATATGATGCATCTTATAACGGAATAAGGGTTTAAGGAGTTTTCTCAATTATTCATTGAAATCTTATTGAAAAACACTTTCGCAACATACGTCTTATTTCACCATTGATTCGTATTCTATTAAAACGAAGAAGGTTTGAAGTATTGTCTCTCAGTTTGTAAGGTCTCAATCCTTAGAGCCAATATCGATTTTTAAGAACTCCACATACATTACGATATTTTGGTTATTTAAGTGACCATTAATGGGAGGGAGAATTTTTCAACGGAGGGTGGGGGAGACAACAGTAGCAAGGTATTACCCGTGGTCAAAGTGGGCAGTACTTGACCACTGGACCACGGGCAGTGCCTCACAATTGCTGTTTCAAAATCTCACTCCCGTTGATGGTTACCCAGTTGACCAAAATATCGATAAAGATTTCTTAAAAATAAATATTGGCTCTAAGGATTGATATCTTACAAACATACTATTATATCACAAATAAAACGCAAAGAAATACGTTTTCTTAAATTTTGTTCACTGCAAGCAACAAACTTGTCATAAATCAGTGAGTCAATTTTATTGAAAAACACTTTCCCATTTCGAAATGCCCTTTATTTCACTGAACAAAGACTCATATTTTTCATGTTTCAATGATGACGTCGGTAATTAAGAAAAAGAGCATATGGAGGTGTAAATTTTACGGATGCTTAAAAAAGAGGGAGGAGAGGAATAAAACAAAAAGGGTTAAGCCTTTTCGTGATTTAAGAACGGATCCATTGTAGATATAAATTGGCTAAGTCGGACTTATCCTAGGACAGATGACCACTCTCGATATATCTATCTCCTTTAGCGGCGAAGTTGAGACCACATAAGAAACGGGAAATGATAACACTGTAAAAGATGAAAGTCTTGTCATTCTGGATTAATGATGGAGCTTAAGATTTACGGAGTTAAATGACAAACGAGAAATCCTAGGAAGAATGAACGGAAAGGGGTTTTATGGCGGGAAGATGTTTGGCAAAGAGAAGGGAAAATGTTTCATGGTTATGTTCATAGACACCGAAGCTTCCACCGGAGAAAATAACGGAAGTTAAATGGTTGGGAAAAGTTCTTTTCCCAACAAACCCACTCGATGGAATATT
Source organism: Hetaerina americana (assembly GCF_022747635.1). NCBI lineage: Eukaryota > Metazoa > Arthropoda > Insecta > Odonata > Calopterygidae > Hetaerina > Hetaerina americana. Next base: position 13,294,632 of record NW_027286181.1, on the reverse strand, counting down.
ACACCAAGTCCGCAATAAAGGAAGTAAGAGGGTAGGGAATCGAGTGGACATTTAAGAGGGTCGTGGGAGGAACGGACAGGAGTGACGGCAAGAAAAAAACCTTCGGTTTTTCTAAGTACCGGGATATTGAGCGAGATTTGCACGGGTGGTTATCGCCTCGTTAAGGTACCCTGATTTCCATCGGGAAAAAATTGGTGGTTGTTGTAATTAAGGAATGCAAACGAACGATTTATGTGCTATTTGAACCATTATGGCACGTGAGTCACTTGATAGAGGATATAGGGAGGGAGTAATAATTATTTATATGGGTAATCATCTACCGGTTAAGTAGGTTTCGGATGAACTTATTTAATATCTTGTCTCTCAACAAGGGTCAACACAATTCAACATCCTACTTAGTAACAAGCCTCTAGTGATGGGTAGTAACATTTATTTAACGCCCAATTCGACGGATGACGTACTCCATTTTTGAAAAGTTCTCCCAATAAGTTGGGATGGGGGACAACGTTGAAAAAATCTTGCCACCGCAGGGTTTCAAAAACCTGAAACCCTTAGGGTGGGAAGTAAGCCACCACACCGACCCCGTTTCCCACCAAAAAAAATAACAAGATCAATCATATCGCGTGGAAAATGGCGGAAAGTAGAGCGGATTTAATTACGGAAAGCCGTTCGGGAGGAAAAAACCAATAAGGCCAAGATGGCCTCAAAAGCAAAAAAAAATGCTAAAGCATCCATACCTGATAACCCTCGTTGAACGCCAAAGCCGAGGTATTTTCGGGGTTAACAGACGACCCTGAGGAATTCCAGTGATGCTTCACACCATCAAGTGAGTCGGATCGCCGGAGGAAATCGAATTCCTGGTCAATAGGAAAAAAAAACTATTTCAATTTCGGTAAGTGGATGAGAGGATGAGGAGGAGGGATGAAGTGGGGGGGGGGTGAGTGGGGGTGGGTGGAGGGTAAAATGTGGGAGAAAATAAAGGGGGTGGCGGATTTTGGAGAAGGCAAGTCCCCTTCTTATGGAATAACCACCTCCCCTCCTTGGAAATAGGAAGATGAAACGGTGTGGATTACGAAGGATGAAAATTGAGACAGAGCACTGAGTTTGAGGAGTGATAAATGGACCAAGGGGGAGATGTAAGGGGAGACGGGAAACGTTGAAGGGTGGAGGGATTGGAGGGGAAGAGACAGAGAGAGAGAGCAAGAAAATGGTCCAGACGAAAGAAGAAGCGAAATTAGGATGTAAAGTCCATGAAAGTAAAAAGAAAATCCTTCCAAGGTCGCCTCAAGTACCCTCGATAATAACCTGTGGGAAAAATACGCCACGACAACATGAAAAACTAATTTTATTTTAATGCCCAAAAACTGACCTCTCACGCGGGGACCATCCTTGACCCAACAAAACTAATTAGGTAAAAAATTAGGCAAAAAAACTAAAAACTAGGCATTACTAATTTTAGACGCTTCTTATGACGCTGAGGCGTCCGCTGAGACTTTGTTTGCAGCGTATCGAGCACTACACTTTGTGTCTTTATTATTCTCAGATCTTCCCGAAAGAAAATTTTGTTCAGTTTATTTCACCGTTTTAAGCGCTCCTCTCAACATTCAACTGTTACGATTTTAACGCGTTAGGTCTAGCGCAAGATTCGACCATAACAATGGGATGGACGTCAACAATCGCTTCGACCTGAAAGAGACACTCTGTACGCAGGTGAAACGTACAAATAATTGAAGGTTAGGTAAAAATTTGTTGTTTTTCTTGTTTACTTTCGCGTTTCAATTTCTTTCTACCTTCGTCTTTTCTTAGGCAATATTTTTTTAAATTTACTCTTTACTTTACTTTTAATATTTACTTTCATAACTCAACGTTGGTGGGAATGCTCATTACGTGCCATGGGTTTGTGCGATTCAATTAACCTGAAAATTTACCGATAAAACACAGATTTATTCCTGCAGAGTAAAGCCAGCCTATAAGATTTAATGATCCTGCAATTAAGAGCACTAAATGAGTTTGACGCTTAATGATAAGGACGAGAAAAAGCGATTTCATTAAATATTCTTTCTTACTTCCATCCCTCTCAGAAAGAAAGTACGTTTGGAGTTCAACAAATCGAATTCGGAGACTGTCGTGTATTTCTTGAACAATTGGAGTAGGCAGAAATATACTAAGCACATTCAAAGCCAAGTAGCGAAGAGTTTGAAATACTAAGTGCGGCAATAACTGACTGAAAAACATTATCTGAGACGTTAGCGCGTGTTTCCCCCTGCAGAATTCAAAATATATTCTAGAGCGGAGATGGTTCAATAGCAGTAATTGAAAAATGCACCTTTCTATGACGGAAGTGCAATAGAGGCCGAATGTATTCAGCACACGTACAATGGTCTTTGAGAGGTATTCACCAAAAGAGACGGGGGTCCAAGCAAAAGGAAGAAAAAAGGTAGAATGCAGTATGTTCTAGGACCCCTCTGCTCATCTGCGTGCCTTCCATATCTGTGTGAATGCATGCAGCGCCAACGATATCCTGAAGAGAGAATATGCGAACATGCTGGATATTGCTTAACTTAATCTTTTGCAGTGTAATTTAACGTTGGTGTTCCATTAATAAAAATACTGAAAATAAAGATTGGCGTGTACTTTCCGAACAAGAACTCATGTTTGTTTATTCTTACAAAGGTATCCACGGATAATCTAAAAAAAAGGTTTCTCAACTCCACATGTAGCCGAGTAAAGTTGCTTCGGGATGTTTTGATTGATGATGGAATGCTGAAGACCTTGAAAGGTAAGAGGACGTTAGACAATGGGGAGGAAAAGAATAGCGATTCTGGACGGAAGAAAGAAGTATGAGGAGCTGATGAATGGATTATTGTAGTATATGGTTTGACAGTATTTGCCATAAGATAAGATGCATACCTGTAGCGGTGGTTAGCCCGTGCGTCTATTCAAAATCTAGCTAAGTCGCTAGACTACTTTCATTAACATTAATCTGCGAGAAAAAATACTACCCTTCAAATTTTATGTTACTCTTCAATGTCCTTTACGTATTAAATTGCTGTTACCGTTACTAAAACCTTTTTTTCTTACTAATTCTTTTCCACTTCGGGTCTCTGCTACAACGACACCCATTTTTCTCCAAAGGGCTCTTCCTAGCTCTAGCTTATGCAGGGGATCGAGATGGTGCGGAGGCTGACGTACTGGCTTCCCACCCAAAGGGCCCGGATTCAAATCCCGGTGGTGTTGAATATTTTTCAGAGGTATCTCGATCCCTACTTGAGGTGCTTAGTGGAGGGCACTTTGAGTGAGTACGCCGTCCGTCGGATGGGACGTTAAACTGCGGACTCCTTGGCGCCTTTCGTAAAGAGTAGGCTAATGCCGACACCGGGTTTCTCACCACCCTTCATCCTTTCCTATTCATCTCCTATGGCGCAAATGACCTCAGCTGTCGGTCGCCTCACCTAAATACTACTACTACTACTTTAGCTTATGCCCTCCCACTTAATGTTCACCTCATCCTTCCTACTTCTGGGGAACCTAGATACTTTGGTTCTTTTGCGCTTAATCCTGGATTCCTTGCTTATCTCCCTACACCAGTAAGCCACTGAAATATTAACTGCAAGTCCCATCTTTTCCAAATATTTTGCGAATATATCATTGTTTGACTAAACCTTTCCCTTTTTAGATTAAAACGACGTATTGCTATCGAATTTGGAAAGGGAGCAGAGAGATAAACGGCCTGATTTGCAAGAACTGAGAATTTATAGCGAAACACTTGAACGACTGAATGAACGGCGAACACCAATAAACCCAGTAAAAGGCTAAAAAAGCAGTGAACTAACAATGTGACTGACAACAGTGGCCACGTTGTGAGAACCATGTGACTGACAACACTCCACGGGAAAATTGTCAATTACGAATCGTCCGTATTCAAACTGCATCCCACTGTTTGTTAGATAATGGAAAGATTCTAAGCGCATTTCACTCTCCGAGCTAGCAAAGTGTTGTACACACCACGCTGATATACGTTCGCTCCCTTTCTGTCGTGAAAAAAAAAATTATCATGTGATTCAGAATCGAGTGAGGCAGGCAAACGTGAAGTCCTCTCGAACCTTAATAGACTGGAGGTGTCACGCAACACTGACTTTCATCAAATTATTCCAACAAAACTTAAATGAAAGGGGTCAACTACGGCTACAGCACTGCCCCGAGCTTTCAGGTCTACTCTTTGAATAAATAAAGGAATCGAAATCGTTCAAATGGGTGTTATGTACCATGTCATTCAATCCGCCACTTCTCTTTGTCCAGCACTCGAACAAGTACATTGCGAGCACTAACAACAGTCCTCCTGCAGCGGACATGATCAATCATTTACGTAGCGTCATCGCTTCCACTCCATTCTTGCCCTCTTCCACTCGAAACACACAAAGCGGTAAAAGCAGCGATCTGGAATTGTGATAGTGACGAAATTCTAGCCGCAAAAACGACAATCTGGGGTTTATTTTTTTTAACACCAGCCCATTTAATGGAACTGATCTGTGAAACTCCCGTAAGGGTATTCCGCGAGGAGCACCAATTGAAGGAGAAAGTTTTCAATGAAAATGGACTTCTAAGTGGATAAGAAACGAAAACATTTAGCAATATTCCAAAAACATTATTTCCACAAGGGGCCGAGCCAGGGTATAACTCGTGTGATACGAGGGTAGCTATTTATATTTTCAGCCTAATAACGAAAATACAGTCATTTATTGTTGAAAATGGATTTATTGTTTTTCGAAGTATTCTCCATGATAATCATTACACTTTTGCATGCGCTCGAACCTGCTTTCGTTACACTTTTCCCACTTCGATTGTGGTACCTCCAAAAGTATGGTTTTTGAATGCATCAACGGCTTCTTCAGGCGCCGAAAAACGTTGGCCACGAAATTCTTTCTTGATAAACGGGTATAGAAAGAAGTCATTTGGTACTAAATCAGGGCTGTACGGAGGATGACCCATCAATTCTACGTTTTGGCCAGTCAAATAGTTAGTTGCTTTAGCCGATCTGTGAAACCTTACATTATTCCAAAGAAACTGCGGGAGATGCCGCAGTTTCTTTGGGAGATGCCGCAGTTTGATTTTTTTTTCTCACACTTTGTGTACAAGAATAATTATATGTCCCGAGAATAATAGGGGAGCCGGTAATAAGTCAAAAATCTAAAAAACAAACCTTCAATATGAACGACGTGTGCACAATAATGCATTCAATCACCATGGAATTTAAAAATCTAATTAATTCAGAAGTTCTCTAACAATAGAGACCGCTTGAACTGTGACGTCAAAAAATACACGTAACAAAAATACGCGTAACAATCACCTTTCACCTGAAATTCATCGACAGCGCATTCGTAGAAACGTCAGTAAAATGTATTTTTTTACCCTGAATTTCCCAAAAACTAGCGATGCAAAGGGAAAAAATTAATATACGAAATTATGAATGGAAAACAAAGAGACAGAAAGTACGCGGAGTTTGAGAATGGTTTATTGTAGTGTAGGATACAAGGTTGCATTGCGTTACTTAAGGTTTAGAAATGTGGCAATGGCTAGACTTTGGGCCCATACAGAATATATAACCTTAACTCTTAAACCGGAATCTTTAATGGCAGACTAAAATAAAAATGATAAAACCCTCAAAATCCTGGACTCAAAAAATCCAAAGACAGATTTACTAAGGAATCAGGTTACAGAGACATGGGCTAGATGCAGAGAATGGACCAGAGCCATACTGACAAGGGACGATATTCGGATCGAGGAAAACTCTCTTCAGAAGAAGGAACTTGATGCGAAAAGGAATAAAATAGCATTAAGGTTGAGGCAGCGGTGGTTCACAAAAAACAGCGTATCCACGAGATTTGACCCGCAATCGATCCCTGTAAACCCCCCTGGGGAGAGACGAGATGTACATTATTCATCGATATATCATTATGCATCGGAGCATCCGATTTTTCATCAGCGGTATGAATTCATTCAATTTGTGAAGGTCTCCCTAAAGGGTTCGCATATCGTATATTGAGATACGATTCCGGCAATACACTTCTGCAATTTTAACGATGAGGATATTGAACGGTCTCTCAAAGAGAATAGATGCACTGAATTCTTATCACTTTTTTATACAGTATTAATTAAGTTTTTCGGTCAAATACTAATAACTACCAAAAAAATTAAACAGAAGTTGTGTAGTAGAACGAAAAAAGTGAAATGGACAAAATGGAAAACGAAAGAAGAAGATCTAGGCATAGTGGGGAAGGAGAGAGGATTATTGGGGAAAGATAGATGCTGGGTATTTTGATTGGCGATGGGATGTTGAGATATGCAGAACTGAAGATGGGACTAATTTTAGTACTGGATGTAAGGTTGTGTTTTTTTAGGAGAGGAACACAAATGTACCCCTGTACCGTTCTATAGTCTGTGTTCATCCAAAGCCTACCATATACAGTAGAATACCAGCAATAAATTCCAATGAAACAGCGGGAGATGCCGCCACAGTGACTTTTAACGGAGTCATCCGCTAATATGCATTTCAATGCAATAATTTCAGAGTGTAAAAATCATTCGCTTTGACCGGGATCCCGGTTAAGGCGTGTGATTTTTACACTCGGGAAATGTTGCATTGAGCAGCAATAAAAATAATAATTATTTACTAGCAGTAGCCTAGTATTTTCCCGGCTCAGGGTGGGTTTTCGATGGACCCTTGGAATACCCACTACGGTACTACTAATCCTTAAGAGACATAAAAATCCTGAGACCACATATTAAAGTAACTCATTCTTTACCTCTACATACTTTTTATCTCCCTTAATTTAATCTTTCTACCCATCATATCTAATTTTCTTCCCCCTATATCACAGTATTCAATCATCTCATCACCTCTCTCATTATCTACTGCATCCACTTGTCCTTTCTTATTCGAAATTTCCGAAAACTACCACCTCTCCCTCATACCGCACCTAGGAACTGCATTGCTCGTTTTCCTTCCAGTCCATTTTATTTTTTTCCATCCACATTCACAAGCAAATTCCAAAGACTCAAATTCACGTATCTTTAAATCCTCTCGCCTCAATGACCAAGTTTTTAGAACATACCAAACTACGTTGAGCTCTTAAAGTTTTCCAAAGTTTCTTCTTTGGATCTTCACAAGAAAATCCCTTCATAACTGTAAAATAAAACCATTTTTCAAGAAAATACGGGTATTCTAAAAAAGTTGATTGGAAGAGGAATATATATATATATATATCAATACATTTCAAACCACGGCCGGCAGGGGGCAACGTGTGGCAGGAGGTGATTATACATCAGGTATTAAACATTAAAAATTAAGTGTTGCTTAGTTGTTGGTTTCTTTCTCTCTCTCTCTCCCTCTTGCTAAATGTACACCCCCCCCACACAAACACACACACACACACACACATATATATATATATATATATATATATATATATATATATATATATATATATATTTATGTGTGTGTGTGTAGGGGGGGTGTACATTTAGCAAGAGGGAGAGAGAGAGAGAGAGAAACCAACAACTAAGCAACACTTAATTTATATATATATATATATATATATATATATATATATATATATATATATATAATTATATATTTTTCTACGCATACGAGAGGAGCTGTGAGTAACAAGAAAGACAATGACTAGAGTTATATGAGATAAATACAACATTCAAGTACTATGTTACTTCGAATGATCCATCCTACCGTCGTAAGATGGGACTAATAATACATTTTCAACTCCTTCGCTAAAGAGACAGCCTTCCAATTAATGCAAAAGTAATTGCAATTAGTTATTTAACCTTTACTCAGGGAGTGATTTCGGAACTAGTACCTTCATTAATTTTGATGCGCTACTCAGCTTATCAAAACAACTTTTAATGAGGCTAGCTCCTCTACGCTTATGCAGCGGACAAAAGATGGCATTACCCGCCAACTTTTTATACCTGCGCATTTCCAACAACCATCCGAGTCTATAAATAAGAAGCCGAATCTAGAAAATATCACGAAAAATACTTCCGTTCCATCGTACAATAACGGTTTCCCACTGGCTTGCGGCTAGATGCAATGGATTCATTACAAGTACGTTACAATTTTAAGAAAAAAATATTTCTAAGAAATACGCCAGTTGAGGAAGTCGAAACCGAAATACGCCTCTTAAAATATTCAACATCGACATTCCCCTTCGATATATTTCGCATCCAACTTTTCGAATCCACCAATACTCACGGGTCGAAGGAGAAAAAAAGACGCGCAACGTTTATGCGTCATTCTCCTCGCTCTGTTCGCATTCCTCGCCCGAAGGAGGGCACTCCGCGGTGCCTTTCGACGCAACAATACACGAGGGTGGAATGCGAAAATGGGAGGAGGGTTAGTGGGTTTAGGGGGGGGGGAGGGGAGTTCGGAATAGGTGGAGCGAGCATTCATGCGATTGCTCCTTCTTTGTGAGATCGTATATACGGCTTGTACCCTGAAGGGTATATTGGGGTGGGAGAAAGAGAGAAAGGGACGCTTCTTTCCCTTATCGCTTTCCATACTTTTTATAACTCCTTCCCACACCACATACTCGGTTTCCAACCCTCAATTCATAGGGTAGGAGAGAAGGCGTGGGAAATTTGCGCGAAACGTCACACTTACCGAAGGGTGTATGGGGGTGCATGATCGTTCGACAGGTACAAATATTCTCCGAATGTAGGTCTCGCAAGATACCCTGCTCGTTATAAGCTGGCTCAAAGCGAAAGGAGCGCGCATGCGTGGAAATACCCTAATCATGCTTTCTGCTCGTTGATCATAACTTAAGAAAATATTTTCATTATAAATGTAATCGTAAGGACCTCATCGCCATTTTAAAAATATTTTTTTTATCCACAGGTCAAAAGAACTGAACTGAAAAAAAACTACGTTTTATCTTTCCATTTTTTTAAATCTTCGTGCGCAATTGTTGCAATTATTGCTTTCAATTCAATCGTAATACACTTGTTATACGTGCGTTTGTAACTGTCTACGTACCAATTTATCTTGACACCAGGGAGTACCGATAGCGAGTCCACTATAGAGGATTTGCATCAGGAAATTCTAATTTTTAACATCGGTGGAATGCAGCGTTTACTACTGGCTAACTTCGTCTAGTCACAAAACCAACAAAAGCAAAACAGACTCAAAATTACCCACTCAACAATACGAACTAAACAATTACAACTCAATAAGACAAATTCATCGAAAACAATCCAACAAAACCAACTTGACGATGGCAACCGCGGGATTATTATTCAACTCTAGACAAACCAACGATGGGGACCAATCACTGGGGAAACCAGAATTCTTCTGCGTTATTCTTACAAATTCTACAATCATCAAAATAAATATCTACATTGTAATAATGAATATAATGTTTTCACACTAATTCCCATCCCTTAAAGAGTAAATTTCAATGTCAGAACGAGTTAGGGTCATATGCGGGTCAAAATTAGACTCGTGTGTATTCACCCCCTGCCATACACCCTAGCGGTGGCTTGTAGGGTACTAAAATGACTACAAGAAAAATTGGAATAAATCTATTATTTTCATTCTGTGTGCATAAATATCGGACCAGAAAGACAAAATCCGAGAAGTTATCCAGCCGTATACTAAAAATGTAAACAAATTAATAGGTACGTAATTGTTGAATAGACACAGTTTTAACATCCGTCCATTTCTTAGCCTTCCCTAAGACACATCCTGACCCCCCAAATTGCAATAAACCCCTCTTCTATTCCGCATACTTCCTACCTACATTCTTTCCTTCCAACATGACTATCCTATTCCGACCCCTTCCTTGCTTGCCTAGCAATCTCCCCTCCAGCACAGTCTTCAACATCCCATTGTCAATCAAAATCCTCTGTAACCATATTCTCAAATCCCACATTTCAAAACATTACAATCTACGCTTATTATCCTAATTCAATGACCATGTTTCCGCGCCGCACAAAACCACGCCTCATATCAAAGTTGTCATTACCATTTCTTAACATCCTTATCCAATTAGTCATCCATGTCCTTCTTGTTATAGCATCTTTGCCTAATGCAAGTCTTTGTCTAACTATCCTACTATTTGGCCATTTTATTTCATATCGCAATTTGCTTATAAACTGCTCCACCAGTTCTAGTGTTTGTACCCCTATTTCAACGTTTAGCTGAGCCTTCTTTTTTCTCAAAAACGTCATGACCTGCTTGATGAAAAATGAACATCATTCCATATCAATGAAACTGATATTTTTAACGCGCATGGAAATGATTGTCACACGTTCATGACTAGCTTACTAACACAATTTTAATTTTTATATTTTATATCAATTCCCCGTACCTAACCACATCACCTTGGTAAAATACGCACTTAACCAAGCATTCTCCCTTCTTTATGCCAAATACTTTCACCAAAACAGTCTAGTCCACTTCCTAAATAACGAAATAGTATGTACTTGGTTGCGTTATTTCAAATATAAATTACTAAGTTCCATATCAGAACTAAAAATCAATTAGTAATGTTTTAATCACATTTGACTTGAAACACTGTTTCCTTGGGGTGGTTTGAATGTTTGAGAAGTAAAAAATGATCATTGTTGACAAAAATCAAAGCCAATATGTATTTAAATACTGTATTTTCAAAATATCTCCTAAAAAGTGAACACTTTGCCATTTTTTGATGTAAAAAGAGACTATAGAATCATTTGCCTTTCAGCGATCAACTAATCGCTTCAACTCGAAGCTGAGATATTAACAATTGACAAGCACATTTCAGCAAAGAGCCATTTTCACTTTCACGACGAGAAACTCGGAAACAATGGCAGTTTCATCATTTATTTCTCCCGATTCAACATGGGAAGGTGAGCAATATGTTTCATTAAAAAGATGATATTAAATTAATGCCAATATTTTTTATCAAAAATATATATTATAAAATAACTCAAGGATAGTAAACTATAAAAATGTTGTAGCGCGCATTTTTATGCCAAAACTAGTATAATATATAAGAGTCAACTCAACTCTTTGAGTTGATTCTTTTAAATAAACGTACATCTATTATTCCATACACTATAGCATGTGGAAAACTTCATCTACTTTATAAGAGTTTTGGACCAAAATGGTCGAAGTGGTATGGGTATAAAAAGAAGAATTAAGCTAGGCAAATAAGCATTTACAAGAATTAGGGAATTTATGAAAGACCTTGAGTAAGAATATGAATATAAAGGCTTGTTAAAACTTTGATATGGATGGTGGTTTTCCACGGCGCAGAAACATGGTCATTGAAGCAGGATGATAGGCGCAGGTTTGGAGGCTTTTGAAATGTTCGTGTGGAGAAGTATGGAGAAGGTGAAGTGGACAGAAAGGAAAACAAATGAGGAAGTACTAGGTATGGTAGGGGAGGAGAGGGGATTGTAGAGAGAAACCAAAAGGAGGCAGGAGAAAGATGGATCCAAAGCATATTGATTGGCCGTGGGATGTTGAAGACTGTGATATAGAAAGGAGGACGTAAGGCAAACAAGGAAGGGGCAGGCATATGATAGGCATATTGGTCGGAATGAAGGGATGAAGGAAGTATGCGGAATTGATGAGTAGCTTGTTGTAGAGTTGGATGTCAAATTGTGTTTCGTAAGGAAGGAATATATAGTTGTTCCGTATGTGTCCAACAAAACCAACATCAAAAGTTAGACTAAGTAATAATTATAATAAGAAATATTACTACATATTATATTATTTTGAGTTGAAAATGACGGTAAAACGTCTGAGTAAAAGGAAATAATAAATAATTATGACTGATAAAGTTATATTTGTGGATTGATTGGTGAAAAAAATAAGAATATCCGACAGAATATTCGACTTAACAGAGGCAGCAAGCTAATCATATCTAACCACCGTTAAGAAGATGGAAAATAGGATATATTTAAATGCTTGTAACGACCGGGAAAGGAGGATAATGGAGTATTTCCATAAAGGCTGCAGAACTTTCAAACACAAAAGGCTTTAAAGAGAGAGAGAGAGAGAGATGGAGAAAGAGCATTCTCACGGCTTTTGAAACCGTATTATTCAATTCACCGTTTCTCATGTCTGGTACGTACCCAAACCCACTCGGCAGAGTGGTTTTCCCCGACTTCACGCTCATGGGAGTCGGAACGAAGAATTGCGGGCAAGAAGTACATTTAGATTACGTTATGACTTGCGCCGCTATTCTTGGGGAAAATATATACGGCACGCTGCACGTAGGAGTGTTAACAGCACCACTCATTGCCATAAAGGCAGCACTCAATGACTACATACGTATAGTGCCCGGTCGATGCAGCGAGAGAGCTTGCTGAACTCACGATACGAACAGCTATTATGCGAACGTTTTCACACGGAAGCGAAGATTGAATTTGGATTTTAATTGCAGGAACTATTACATATGCTTTTCAACGTGTATGAGGATGAAATGGATTTAGGAATGAAAGTTAGTGGTTTATCCATGAACTCATTAAGTTTTGCAGTTGAACCAGCTTTTAGATGGCTAGTCAGCCAGAAGTTTAATTGCATTTTTGAGAGAGGTAGAAAATCAATAAGATGGGTATGAGATGAGACGTCAAATAATCAAAGGTTTTTAGGTTTTCAAAAACGCTGAAAGATACGCTGAATATTAAAATTTGAGGGTAAATATTGGAAAAGTTGAAACAGTTTACACATCATAGCGGTTTGTTGGACCAAATTGTTCAAGTCTGGAGAGACATTAGAAGGAGATGACATGCGTAATGCAAAGAAGCGATGTTAAGCAAAGGCTCGTCATAACTTTTATATGGAGCGTTGTTTTTTAATCCGTGGATACTTATATAAAAAAAATATACAATATAATATATACTAGTATATAAGTAATATATATAAAGTAATATAATATATATAATATAATATATATATAATATTATATATAATATATATATAATATTATATATAATATATAATATTTTTTATATATATATATATATATATATATATACATATACATATATATAGAAAACAAATGAGGAAGCACTTGGTATAGTGGGCGAAGAGAGGGGTTTGTTGGGAGAAATCCTATGGAGGCAGGAAAAGTGACTGAAGGGGGTGTTGACCGGTAGTGGGATGTTGAAGACTGTGATAGAGGGGAAGAATGTCGGGCAAAAGAGGAAAGGGAAGGAAGAGGATAGGGATTTTGGACGAGATGAAGGGTGGAAGAAAGTACTCAGAGATGAAGAGGGACCTGATATAGAGTAGGATGATGGATTTCGTGTTTTGTTAGGAGAAATAAAATGTTTGTTTGGTAGTTGTGTCCATCCAAAACCTACCTTAACCGGTAGATTACCCTAAATATATATATATATATATATATATATATATATATATATATATATATATATATATATATATATATGTCATTGAAGTTGGATGATAGACGTAGATTTGAGGCTATTAAGATTTGGGATCGGAGAAGGATGGGAAAGGTAAACTGGACAGAAAAAAATCACACAAACGAGGAAGTGCTACCTATGCATGGCTTGGGAAAGTAAGAGGATTGTTACCGGTGCCCACTTGTACAGTCTAATTTAAAGTTTTTCCAATTACCATCTCTTCCCCTAGCCTGCCCAAATGCCTTCGTTGCTTGTCCTTGTATCTTATGCCTTTAATTTACGTTTATCCATCGGCCTCAACGAACAAGTTTCTTGACCATACAAAAATACGCTCATTATTTAAGTGTCCACAAGTCCATTCTTTACAACTTTGATTCAGGTGGCAATCATCAACTCTCCCCTCTTTATGAACACTTCCTTACTTAATACAACCCTCCTTTCTTTGAAACAATACGGCGAAAATGGGAAATCCTGTCTCAATCCCTTCCTCATCACGACGTATACCCTACACGAGCATCAATTGTTCTTACTGAGATCCCCAATCAAGGGTCAGATAATTAGCGCGATTTGTAATTGGATTGGAGGGATTGACTATGCAATCGGGAGAACAAAATGGTATATCCGGGACGGGATCAGGAAAGCAGATTAATGTCTCCAGCCAATGAAACTAGCGATGATAAAATTTTTGTACCCGAAGTGAGGGGAAGGAAGGAATAGTGTAGAAAAAGAACCAAATTTGCAAACTGAAAGAGGTAATAAGGAAAGAATAATAAAAAACGAGGGAAGAATTATAATATGAGAAAGGCTTGTGTTGTAATGAGGAAATATAATCTCTTCATAGCGACGTTTACAGTCGGAAAGCATTGAGAAATTGAAAAGCGGGAACGTTCAAGGAAAGAGAGGAGGGATTCTTGGGAGAAAAAACGAGAATTTATTTGCATTTATTGAGAGAGCTTTAAGGGACAATTGTGTATTTTACATACCTCCATAGAAATTTGCTTGTACTTTTTATAACAAAGGTTATTTGAACGAGCTTTAATATATCTAAGCACTAATTTTCGGTCGTGGTTAAAATTATTCCAGAAATTATATGCTGTCATGCCAATTGAATATTATATATGCCGAACATAAGGAGAGAGGGTGAAAAAGGCTTAGAGCTTAAGAAAATTAAAAATTATTTTTTTTCCCTCCCTCTTAAGGTGTCTAGGTCTTTTTCGTTCGTTTTCATTTCAGTCCACTTCATCTTTTTCTTCCTTCTCGACTTCCACCTTTCGAAAGCTCCCAATCGACGACCATCATCTTGTTTCAATGACCATGCTGTCGAACAAAATCACTCTCCGTACATAAGTTTTCAATCATATTTTCTTATCATCCTTACATCAACATCTCATGACATTAATGCCCATCCTCCTTGTTAAATCTTCCCATATATTACTTAATTTTCTGTTTACTTTCCCGTCCTACCTACGAAATACTTGGTCCGTTGATTTCAACGGACTCCACACCGGACATATGATTCCCTTTTTTTTCCTTGGATTCGGAAATATGGATGGATACAATATATGAGTTGCGAACGGCAATATGGCATACGGGACGGATCGCCAGACAGGATACATTTTAGGATATCCTCGGTAGACTCGGAAGCATCGACGCGGAGGTTTCTGTGGGACTGCTATTTGATGAAAGCGGCGGATGAAGAAGGATGGGTATGAGGCAAAAAAGGAAAAGGGTGTGCAGGGAGGTGAAAGACTTTCGTGGAGATCAACGTCCTCGCTACTCCCAAAGGGCAGAGCGAAGGCGGTGAAACCGAGAAGAACCGAAGTCGGGGGGAGGGGAATTAAGATGACGAGGGAAGGTAAGGTGGGGTACCGCTCTAGGGGAAGGATGGAGGTTTAGGATGGTGGCCAAGAGACTTAGTTCTCATTGGTGGGAGAGGAATAGAGGGTGAGATTACAGAGGGTAAACTCGAGCGGGTCACGGCTGTGGTGGTGCAATATCGACACGATTTCTCGCTTTATCCGGACCGGGCGTATTATCGACAGTCGTAATATTGTGCGCGGTCAAATATCGAGAGGTCAGAGGCCATTCGAGCGTGGGTGGAGATGGAGATGAGAGAGAAGGATAGGGAGAGAGAGAGATGAAACGGAGAGAGGAAGCGGCTTGGGAATTCCGTTCCAAATAGTTTGGTTTCGGACCCTAGATTTCGCGTATAACGGCTAAAAGCGGGCTGAGTAGGATAGAGGGGGAGGAGATGTGAAAAAATGTTTCGGGAAGAGAAAGAAATTTCGTGAGAACCGCTGTTTTTTATTTCCCCCATCCCCCACCCCCAGTGAGACTACATGAATACCGTGCGGGTGTTTTCTGTAAAGAGGGGGAAAGGAATGATAAAAAAAAATCGTTTCCCCTCTTCCCCTTGTCTCAGTGAAAGTACGCATTTACGTGGGGGCACTTAAAACTGACCACTTTGTCCGGGTGTACGAAATGTCCGAAACACACATCTCCTTCAACCCGCCCGCATCCACCCCCCTCCAACAACTGCCCCTTCAATAAAAACGGTTGACCACGCATGAATACGTGAAATGAAAACATAAAAGCAGAAAGGTCACCACCCTTTATTGGTGAATATAGTTCGGAAATTCCAATCCTCTTTCCCAGGCATTTATGCCCTTTCTAGTACATTTCTCCTCTCGCTGTATTAATATATATGTAGATGGACGAGTTCAAAATAGTAAGAAATGAAGGTTTCGAATATCTTGGAAAAAAATTATCATATTTTTTTTTACTAAGGCATAATTATCATAAACGTCCGATTCTTAAAACCACACCTGATAAGTTTCAACATTTAATGCACGGCTATATTTCATCCTTACGGTTTTCATCGGGCATATGATGATAGAACTTTATTTTTCAACCCTTAAGCTTAGCTACAAGGATCTTCACCCATGCATATACATATATTTTACGTATCTTAAATGAAATAAATAATATGATAAAAGACTGAGAAAAATAAAGCTGTCCTAATTTCCCCTTCAACTTTGAACCTGAAGCAAAGATGAGATGAGAAGTGTAAAAAAATCTTCACAAAATCTGCACAAAAAAATTACCATCTATTTTAATGCTGAATAGAAAACAAAGGAGTGGTTTTTTTACGAGACGGAAACAGTCATTGATACAATATTATAGATGTAGTTAGGAGGTTTATGGGGAAGGATGGAAAACGTTAAATTGACGGAAAGGGAAACAAACGAAGAGGTGCACGGTATTGTGTGCACGAGGAGAGAGGATTGATTGGAGATCTCCAAAAGACAAAGAAGAAATATAGATACCGAGCATTTTGATTGGCGTAGTAATGTTCATGTATGTCATAATTGCGTGAATATTATTAGAAGAAGCGAAGAAGGGGTAGAAAAAAGAGATAGGCATTTTGGAAGGTGTAAAAGTAGGAAGCATGCAAAACTGCAAAAGGCTTTATTGCTGTACCCGATGTCACTTAGTGTCTTAATAGGTGGCGCTGAGAAATGTAGGAAAGCACAAAACCTACCTTAAACGGTAGACAGTTAAATGTATCCTTTTTGGGTAATAATTATTACTAAGAAATAACCGAGTTATATGGATAAAATTTATTCGGAATATTAATTGATATTTATGCTCATAATGTTGAAAATTACAGCCATTAATGTTGATTTGTTCTGCTTCAATAAGCCGTAGATTGAAATTACTCGCAGTATGGAGAACATAAAGAGGCTCCTTCCTTCATTTGAAAGTTAATAGTGCCCGACAAATCCGCGATGAAATGATGGCTGTTTATGGAAATGATATCCCCGTAATGTGACACAATTGCGAGGCCGGAAAGGAATTTTCAAACTGACCACATGTCCCTAACAGACGATCAAAGAAGTGGAAGACCGTCACTCAAGGACGATGCTGACACAGTGAAGAAAGAAGTAGACTTATCTTACTCGACCGAAGAGCAACCATCCAAATAATCATAATAGCAAAGTGTGGAAAATTATTAACCAAGAACTGTACACGTCAAAAGTGTCATCACGGTTAGGTTCCACGACTACTGACTCCTTTTCAGAAGCAAACACGGCGCGACCGGCAATCAAAACGATATGGCTTTAAAATTTTACTACATCCCTACTATTCTCCCAATCTCGACCCAAGCGACTTTTCTTATTCCAAAAAAACCATTGTGTAGTTGGAGATTTGAATACAAAAATGAAGTCATTAAAGAGGCGGAGCAATGATTTTCAAAATAATTTGCTGAGTTATTTAATGATGGTGAGGGAAACGCTGAGTGAAATATATAACTCTGGATCGTGACTATGTAGAATGTAGAAAGTCTTAAGAATGGCAAATAAAAATTCAGTTTACATGTTGATTATTTTTTAGTAATATTTAAAAATTTACGATACCCTCTCATATACGGGGTGCGGCAACGTAACTTCCTTTTTTCAAACTCTAGACGCTTTCAAAAAAGGAAGTTTTGGTGCCGCACCCAGTATATAACAAGCACTATATCAAGGTTGAACATCTTCATTTGACAAAGACTGTCCCTTTAAGGGAATAAGGAACTTTCCCCGCTTATTACCCTATTAATACATGAACCTCAAACACCGCGTTGGGCTTTAGTATTAGGTTGAGCTCTGCCTCAACGTCTCGAAACGACATTAGGGTTGATTATTGAGGTCGGTTTTCTTCATGAAATACCCGCTATGCGTGGATTACCAATTACAACTTCTGAGAAGTGAACGGGACTCTCCGACCTATTTCAATCTCCGCAAGAATTGGGGCCAAGAGATAGGAAAACCAGGAGACGAGTTTGGGAGAGGGGATGGAGTAATTAAACACGTTCACACGAAGGTAACACAATTTTGACGAGTGTGTGGAGGCGGTGGAGGGGTTTACAGAAAGTGTAATCAAAGAGGTAAAGGGAGAGAGATTCAGTGGCGGAGGAGGAAGGAGAAGACGGAGACGTCATTGCAACAAGTTTGGATGCAAACCGAATCCTGGAGGCAGAGAGTCAAGGGTGGGAGAAAAAGAAGGGGTATGGAGGGTGAGGGGAAAGGAGGGGAAGGGGATGAAGAGGGGAGAGCGTTTACTGGTGCCGGGATTTCCGTTTCGGAGGGGAGAGGGGGGAAAGGTTATGGAAGGGATGGAGCGAGGCGGTTATCACTGTTGAACGCGAACTCTTGCTGAAGTGCTTCCCCGGATTCACATCAACGTGAATACGCGATCCACCCCTTTTCAACCCCCTCCTCAACCACCACACACACACACACACACACACACGCACACCACAGACCTACCGCATTCTGCCTTCCATCAAACGTCCCATTTCACCCCCAACCCAATTCCACTCCTCCAGAAATCATGAGAAATCAGGGCTTAAGGAGAGAGTGAGGGATAAGAACCTTATTTTGGTCTGGAACAAATGAGAGCGCACTGGAGAATACATGCAAAGAACGTGAGATGCGTTGTAAAATATTGGGGAATAAACAATTTCCAGTAGAACAGATCGTTTATATATGAATTGTTTTTTAATTAATGAAAAAATATTGGAGAATTAAAATAAGAAGCCCGTTATGCGGGAAGAAGATTTCAAAATCAGAAGAGTTGATGACGGCAACCTTACTGAAAGGCTTCATGAAAAAAATACTAGGGAAAAATTTTATGATGAAGCGTGGTTTTGAATGATTCGTAAACTTGGTCGTCGATGCAAAATCATAAATTTGCATATATTGGAGATTTTCAAAACGAGGTTGTGGAGGAGAATGTAGAAAGAAAAAAATTGCAGTGATGAAAGTAAAAGATTAAGTTTTAAGCATGATAGAGAAAGGGATACGTTTGCTGGGAGAAACACGAAGAGTACGGGACAAGTGATTGCAGGAGATTAAACTGAGAAGCCATGGATGCTGTGATACAGAGGGGAGAATGTTGAGAAAGCGAGAAAGATGGAAAAAAAGAAATGGCACCATGAATCGAATTGAAGGGATTACATTTCTGCAGTGCTTTACGTGTGTGATTGACGTAAGAGAGCTTATGAATGTAATAATTGGGTGAAAGTATGTATGTATTTCCCTAACTCAATGTCTCCTGCATCTACTTGTCTTGCCTTCTCCGTTTCTCCCCTCACCCTAAAATTTCCCGCAACAGCCGTCTCTCTTCTCCGTGCCAAGCCTAGAACATTATTTTTGTTTCTTCCTTTCCGTCCATTTACTTTTTCCATCCCCATTTCAAAAGCCTCCAATCTACACTTATCGTCCTATCATAAGGTTCGAGTTTGAAACAAACAACACTACATTATATATTAAAGCTCTCATTAGTATTTTTTTGGCACCTCTACTTTATGTGCAGTCATCGACTACCACTCCTTCCTAAAAGCTTCAATTTAAGGAGCGTGAAAATATGAAAATTACCCGAAATTCTCCCAATCGCTCCACATTGAGAGCATTAGAAAAAAATAACAGAAAAATACACATCAAAGATGATTCAAGTACTAAATACAAGAAACAGAAAAATGCAAGATCCAAATTGAGAAAAATGAAATACTATTAGTGGGCATTAATTATGATTTATGATATGAATTATGAACTATTTAAGGACGTATTAATTTGCAAAATATTCAATTATTTTCAATTAAGAAAGGAAATTAAGACAGTAATTAAGATATAAAAATTAAATTGTAGAAGAGAAAACTCAATTTTTTTAGGTCATGCATTGAAAATTTCGATGAAATAAAAAGGTCTTTTGGGACCTGAACTCCCAAAATGTGATTGATCTTGCATGAATTTTGAAATTACACGTACATGTATGTGATCGGGTAACGTGGATATTATCAGAATAGCAACGACTCAAATACTAGGGATACGGAGAGAAATCGATGTAACATCTCCCATTTTGCCCCGTCTCCCCTTCTCTCCCAAACCCGGCGTCTCCCACTCCTCCACGAGAGAGAGAGAGGCAAGGGGAGATTTTAACTGGATTCCAAGTCTGTCGAATACCATGCGCGGAGCCGATGTTTATCCTTTGGGGGCCTGAGATAATTTCGAGGCAAACGTCGCCATTTCCGAAGGTACCGCGTAGAGAAGTAGTAGTTCCGGAGGGAAAGGGTGTTAAAACCCCCATGGTTCTCTGGATACGTACCGGCTGTAATTCCCAATCGCCCACACCTCCTCAATATTACGCGGGATGCATAAGGCTAACATAGACACAAGCAAACGGAACGTACGTTCGACTGCGGGCATGAAGGCGGCCCACAGCCAATCCACTCACTCCTCATCCCCCTTTCTCCTTCAAAGCCAAGCGTGCGCACCATAGGTATCCAATTTCGGCCGGCGAACTGAACCATAAAAATATAAGGGAATGGGGGTATTTGAAGGGGGGAAGGGAAGAGGGGAGGAAGAGATATGAATATAACCCTGGTTATTCATTTAAAAAATTCAACCGTGAACCCTCGCTATCACGTTCACTTGACCCTTTATTTTCTCCACCCCTACATACATACATTCGCCTAAATTTTTTCTAACGATAGATTTCCATTAATTTTTTTTCTTCCGCGACTCGAGCTTAACCACCCCCATACACACCCTCGTCTAAAGTCTAAAAAACACGCGCAAATTCGAATCATTTTTTGGTCGTCTATGCCTTCGAAATCCGACGCCGAGCCAACTGTAATTGCTTAAACTTTTTATTGAGTTATTTTCCGTGGTGGTCCCTGCCCACGCCATCGCCAATAATCGCCGTGATTCGGATTTGGGTGAAAACAACAAAAAAAACTGTTGCCTTTCGCGATTTTTTTCAACATAAAAAAAAACAAAAGTTGAACAAAATTTTCGCGAAATTTCTGTTCAACTCTCCCTCACCTTTCCGCATGGTCGACAAATTTTTTTTTTCCAAATCCAGGGTCCAAATATGCGCGCTCAAATTTCTCGAAAGGACTCAGAATTAAAAAAAAAGGCGAGAGGGATGAAGTGCAAATAACAGAAAAATTACGGTCGACCGGAAAACAAAATGTAAACCACGTAACGCTCACGGTGATGATGGATGCTGTTCTCCGTCCGAAATTCAAAAAAATACCTTCTCTGCGGGTGGCTGAACGAGTGGGTAATAAAGCAAGAGGAAGCTGCGAGGATTTTAACACTACTGCTTGCAGAGAGAACACACACACTGTGACATTGGGAGTAATTAAGCAAAAAATCCCCCAAACCGACAACACGAGGTTTCGGGAAATCCTTAAAACAATGATCGCGAGCAGGATTTTTTTTCATAATTTTTATATTGGTAGCTGACGATGGGATTCTGCGATGGGAGAGTGAAATGTGAGCATAACGGTGGGGACGACTTAGACGAAAGATTTTGAGTACCAAATAACATAATACAATACAACAAAATACAATAATATATTCGACGATATCACCATGATGATCTAATACACTATAACATAACCTATGCCCACAGAGTGAAATGAGACACACCGTAAGGAGTAATTTAACATTAAATTAAAAAACTAAAGTGAGTATTAGATTATTATTGATGGTTTCCTACCGTTTGAAGCGTTTCCGAAGAAAATAAACTGAGCACAACATAATTCAATCATTCTCTCCTATATTACAGTCTTCAACATCCCACTGCCGATCAATGCGCCCTTCATCCATTTCTTCTGCTTCCATAGGAATTATCCCAACAAACCCCTCTCTTCGCCCACCATCCCAAGTACTTCCTCATTTTTTTTTCATTTCGGTCCATTTCACCTTCTCCATTCTTCTCCACACCCACATTTCAAAAGCCTCCAATCTACGTCTATCCTCCTGTTTCAATGATCACGTTAGTGCTATGGTTTACAATTATTCCGTTCCTTTATCGTTTCACATGAAAGATTAAATTTTAGATCGTATAAATGAAACTTATTTCCGGCGACCAATGATATACGTAGTCCACTCAAATTCACACCCTACGAAATAATTTTGACATTAGCGTGTGACGTGTTAGATAGACATGCATCGTGAAATTGTGAAAATAAACATTCAAATCACATCACTTGGCCTTTTCTTATTTTGTTTAATACACCTGTGCAACTGCATATCTTCAGGTTTTGATTTTCGGCAATAATCGCGAAATTTAAATGGTTTAATGCATAAATACAATCCTACCAATGAAATAGCAAAACAAAAATTCAAATAGCATGAAATTGATCGATAAAACATTATTGCAGAGTTCAATTCCTTTCACTGATATGAAATAAATAAAATTATCATTAATATTTGATAGTCAACTATTTTAAGGTAGGTTTTGTATTACACAAACATAACACCGCCACGTTTCTTGGCCACGCCCAAGTATACAACGCGACCCAAACTACAGCAAACTATTCTTCAATTCAGAATATATTTTTCTCCCTACATTCCATCCAACATAATATCGACAGAGAGAAAAGGAAGTAGGATTACGTGTATCAGGTTTATATTTGCTATCATCTTAGCTATCATCTAAATAGATATAATTGTAAAATATTTACTAAATGGTTCAAATAATAAAAATTTTAGTTCGCGCACAGGTTTTGACAGATGTCACCTCCATGCAACACGAGATAGACAAAACAAGAGAGCATATGGAAGACATTGAAAAGGGTGGGATACACATTGTGGTAATTATACACATTTTCAAGGCAAAATAGTTTACAGAACGTCTCAACGGCAGGAACGAAGAGGTGGAAGAACTTTAGTGGTAACCTCAAGTTTGTATTTCGAGGATCAAATTACGGAATCTCCAAGGGAACGAAGAGCCCCGCCGGGAAACACAATAGTTCAGGGAGCTATGCCAATAAAAACCAATCCTAGCGATTGTTTGCCCATGACATAACATGGCAAACTAAATTTTAATGCATGCAGATTCATTGAGAAAACAGCAGAGAAGGATTAATACTACGCCCCTTCCGCACACAAAACTCGTGCGAACAAATTGTTTCCCTCCTTTATGGTTTGGAGGCTAACCTTTTGAGATATTACGCAGCGGAAGATTCATACCATCATGCGCCCAGACCTCGCCTTAAACTAGTACGTATGAACTATGTGTGCCTTGCGTCGTGATAAAACAAAAAAAAACCGAACCTAAATCTCCGTAAAATCGGCTGCGTGGTGGTGTGAAAATTCTCCAGCGTCTGATAAAACAAACGATAAACGGAGAGCGGAAATTAGATAAAACTCGATCCTAGGATTAAAAACGAGGATTCGGAGTCGTAAATCCTCCCGATCGAAGATTTGATTTTTATTTTTTTTACCCCCTTTTTGAATTGAGGCCTATCTAGGGAAGACAAAACCCCAATCGGACCCAGGGACACGAACTGCAAGCGATTTAAGCTTCTTTTCCTACTCGGCCCTACTTCAATTTTTTTCACCGTGGTACGGAAATTAAAAAAAATATATTTTTTTTACAATTAAAACGTCAGCTTTTTTCAGCAGTCGTTGGCATGTGATGGATGCACGAACGTAGAGGTCAGGGGGGAGTGTCGAGGATTCTTACTCCAGATAATCTCTGAAATCTCGTCCGGGACTAGATACAGAAGGAAAGATTGTATGGGGTGGAAGAAAGATGCGAAAGAGAACGAGGAATGAAAGGAAAATAGAATGAACTATACGAAGAAAAAGACTTGCGATGGAAAAAATATTGGTTTGCCAAAAAGCTATGGAAATGCAAACCAAATTAAAATTCTTTTAATGTTAGCAATGCGAAAATATGATTTTGAGCTGTTGCTGTGGAGAAGGATACAGAAATACTTGTAGAAGAGGTATTGCTGTAACAGTAATACGGTCACTAATTCAGAGGAACATTCAAGATGAAAGGCGTAGTTTGGAGGTTCTTGAAACGTGGACATGGAGAAGGATGGAAATTTAACAACACATGAGAATTATAAAAGCGAAAACAGCGCCATACCTATTGTACTTTTACACCCTGAATAACATAAAAATAACATATTTTTGCACATTATAATTTCATTCAACATGAATATAATTTGATAGTATGTATACTATTATTGTATTAGGAGTATTTTTCAAAATAAATTAATTTATGCTTTATTTTGGCTTTTGGCATTCTATTGCACTGGTGGTATGATTTTACTGTACATAAATTACCATTCTCTGATGCGTAACATGATGAAATCCTGCGAATAATAATTTTAATATGTCGTATTATCTCTATTTCGTACAAATTTGGGAAAAAATGCTTTTGTATAATTGGGCGTAACTTATGCAGACGCAAGCAAGGGAAGTGATACATTAAAGATAGAGCAAAAAAGTTACTCAACTTGAGGAGTTCAACTTTTTTAGAAGAAAAGGGGCATAGCACGAAGATATTATGAGAAGAATTACGTCAGAGAAAGAGTCATTCGCAAACATACGTGAAACTATGACGGGTACACTGAGTAAATGTTAGAAAATAGGTAAGCATACACTTTAATATTAAGGGTCGTGCTTTATGGATGTAAGACATTGCATTTTGGGTAAAAAAGGATGAGCGTAAATTGGAGACTTCTAAGATGTGAGCGTGACAAAGAAAGAGGAAAAAAAACTTAGAGAAGGGAAAAAAATGCCGAATTTGTAAAAAGCTGATGGAAGAGAGTAAATTTCTGGAATGAATCCCAAGAAGACAGAGAAAAATGACGAAGGAATTATTAAAAGCTGCGGTATTATTGGATGCCATGATTGAAGGGAGAAAGATGGGAAAGCGGTGTAGAGGAAGGAAGAGAGTATACTTACCTTGGAAAGAATGAATGTAGACAGAAGTTTCGAAGAAATGAGGAAAGAAATAATGTAGGATAAAGAAAGGAAAAGTTCTGGCAATGGTTAAAAAGTTAATATTCGTTAGGGACCATCCAAACACTATCTTTAAACAGGTTGAACTCCTTGAATGAATATCGAAATGATCCCGATATTCTAATGATAGTGATGATCATGATACTTAGATGCGCAGATAGGTAGAAAAAGAGGAAGTGATACAAATAAATGGAGAGAGCTGAGAAGGAGAATGACATGAATTAAAGAGGTCGATGCAACAATTTCAGAGTGTAAAAATCATTCGCCTTGACCGGGATTCGGACCCCGATCCTTCGATGACCGGTCGATTGCTTTAGCCAGTTAAGCTATCGAAGCGTCCTCTTAAACTCTGAAATTTTGCGGGCATTAAAGGAACAAGATGTAAGGAAATACCT
Organism: Hetaerina americana; assembly: GCF_022747635.1. Classification (NCBI taxonomy): domain Eukaryota; kingdom Metazoa; phylum Arthropoda; class Insecta; order Odonata; family Calopterygidae; genus Hetaerina; species Hetaerina americana. The sequence continues at coordinate 13,268,993 of NW_027286181.1, read as the reverse complement.
TACAAACAATGTCACAGGAATTCGTAGTCGTGCGCGACGCACTACAGTCCACGAGGTTAAAGCCAACTTTAAACTCTATCCGGGTTCGAATCCCAGTCAAGGCGAATGATTTTTACACTGTGAAATTGTTGCATTGAAATGCACATTAGCGGATGACTCTGTTAAAAGTTACCGTTGCGGCATCTCCCGCAGTTTCTTGGAATTAAAGAGGTACTTACAAATAATACAACGATCAACTATACTAGAGTAATGAAACAGAATGTTCATTTTATCGATCTGATAGGAAAGATCTTACTTTTTCCTAGGTCCTAGAGCGTGCATGAAAACCATGCATTTAAAGCAATAAGCAGTAGATACTTAAAAATATTGACTTGTAATATTTGGAAGTGTTCAGACCCTATGTTCATCAAAAAAACGAGATGAATAAAATATTAAGGCAATAAGTGAGAAGAGATGGTTACTTTCTTGCTAACACCATTAGATTTTTCAGAAAGTTCTGCTGCCTAAACAAGTAAAAAAGACACACAGAATCGAAACATAGTCCTCCTGATAGTAAGAGGGTGGTCTGAAGAGTTTTCGACCACAGAAAATTTCAGAAAAAATACCTTGTATTGTTAGGTTGGAAACATTTCAGACCACCCTCGTAGATGAATGCTTTGCCCTCTTGAGCATCGGGACTCAACATTTTAATTGAATAATTCATATTTTCTTCATTCCTTCATGTCTTGCAAGATGCCTTTTACATCACTCCCTCTACCTCTCTTGGCCAATATTCTCCCCTACACATAACAGTCATCAATGGCAAATCAAAATGCCCTACATCCACTTTTTTTGGCTCTTTTGGGTTTTTCCAAAAACGCTGTCTCCTTTCCCACAATGCCCAGCACTTATTATATATTTTTACCGATCCTTTTTTTAATTTTTTACATCCATAAGCGGATCATTTATTATCGACTAGTTCAACACTTTCATTTCTCCTTGAAGAAAACCAGAGAGAAGATATCCACCTCTTAAGATGTAGTCGGCATTAACATTATCTCCTGTTATGAAAAATGGTTATTTTTAAGGGTATAATTTTAAGGGTTAAAAGGTATAATTGTCCCCATACATAATGATACGTGCGTCAAACAATAACATCAGGAGCCGTAAGCTCTACAATCTTAACTGCCATAATCCCATGGATCACTAACTTAAAACATCCAAACGGACCATAAGCGAAAAAAACCGATAATGCTAATTTAAAAAAAAGAAACAGACGAACGAGGTATCTCTCCCACATCCCAAACCAGACAGGATAGAGGGTATCGATAATGCGTTCGGGTCACGTTGCCGAGGGGGGGGAGGGATTATGGTGGACAAGGAGACGGTATTCAAAAGAGATTTAGGAAAGTGCCTGAGTGAATCGTAATTAGGGTTCACTTTTTTGCGGACGCATTTCGACACTCTTTTTTTTCTTCTCTTCGATTTACATTTTTCATTTGTTTCCCTCCACGCTCTCTCTCACACACGTGTACACACAACACAGTGCGTCACCGAAAAATTTGATCGGTCGTGTCGCGCAGGAAAGAGGAGAAGAGTGGTTGGCGGTGGCGTGGAAAATAGTGAATCCATTTACACGATAGCACACGGTCGAACTCGCACACAGCCTCGAAGTTGCCTCCAGGTGATCCCCGATGCGAGTCACGCCCACAGAGGGATAAAGACGTGACACAGTCCGCGCCTTGCTGATTCGAGCAGTTGCGCAATATGAGTGTACCCTCGGATGTGAAGAGAGAGAGGTTCCTCTCCCGCGGGGGAATTCAACCCGGATCGATTGGGGGAAGGGGAAGGCGGATTCAGACGAGTGTGAGCAGCGTGTCATCCCCTGCCGCCCAAACGAAAAAAAAGCAATACTCCACCGCTAGGATTTTATTTTTACGAGTCAAAGCCTACCAACAAGTAAAATCTTAACAAATCTATGTATTTATCCTTATGAGAATACGTATATTGTTTAATTATCATGCCCTTTAGTAGAGGGCTAGTAACGTCCAATGGATTGATTTGAATTTAATGAAATAGGATTAGCAGCATATTAAACATAGAAATGATGTATTGATTCTATTAAGAGAATATTCCTTTATAACATTGCTTCAATAATAGAGGCACAATATTTATTTTAATTCCTCCGCCAAGTTGAGCGATTTTTCAGGTATTTATGTATATGTGTGTGTGTGTGTATATATATATATATATATATATATATATATATATATATATATATATATATATATATATATATATATGTATATATATATGTATATATATATATATGTATATATACGAGGGTCATCCGGAAAGTAGTACCCGTTCGTGAAATAAAGACACAAAAGTAAATATTAACAAACATAAAAAATTTTATTTGAAAGAGGATACTTTAAACTACTTCTCAACATAATCTCCAAGCAAATTAAGGCATTTGTCATAACGTGTGACAAGTTTCTGTATTCCTGCTGCATAGTCCTTCGCCGCCAGCTCATTGAGATACGCGAGGGACCCATCTTGCACAAATTTTTGCATAATGCAGATGGTGTTTAACAATTTCATGAACAATTGTTCGAGAAACATTGGGAAAATGCTCACAGATGTCATCAATTGTGACGCGCCGATCGTTCCTCACGAATTCGTCAACTGAGCTCACCAGTTGGTCTGTAATGACAGACGGTCTCTCCGAACGCTCATCGTCGTGTGTGTTCCCCCTCCCCATGTTGAAGTTGCGACACCACCGCCGAACAGACGACTCGTCCATTACATTGTCTCCATACACCTCCTTTAATTGGCGATGAATATCACATGGGCGAACGTTTCTTGCATTGAGGAATTTAATCACTGCCCTCACTTCACAACTGGCGGCGTTCTCAATTTTTTTAAACATTGTAAACAATCACAGAAACAACACAGGCAATGCTAGCGTCACGCAACTTGGCTCAGAGAAGGCAGACAAGCCACTGAAGCTATCTGACCTCGTCCAGCGGCTACTCGCGTCGTCAGCACTTCATGCGGCATGAACGGGTACTACTTTCCGGATGACCCTCGTATATGTATATATATATGTGCACATGTAGATATTTATATATGTATATACACATTCAAACACGAAATCGGCGAACAAATACTCATTTACATAGAAACAGATATAATTTATGTTTCTATGCAAATGAGTACATCTATATATGTATCGTATATATATATATATATATATATATATATATATATATATATATATATATATATATATATATATATATATATATATATATATATATATATATATATATATATATATATATATAGAGAGAGAGAGAGAGAGAGAGAATATAATATAATATAATATAATATAATATAATATAATATAATATAATATAATATAATATAATATAATATAATATAATATAATATAATATAATATAATATAATATAATATAATATAATATAATATAATATAATATAATATAATATAATATAATATAATATAATATAATATAATATAATATAATATAATATAATATAATATAATATAATATAATATAATATAATATAATATAATATAATATAATATAATATAATATAATATAATATAATATAATATAATATAATATAATATAATATAATATAATATAATATAATATAATATAATATAATATAATATAATATAATATAATATAATATAATATAATATAATATAATATAATATAATATAATATAATATAATATAATATAATATAATATAATATAATATAATATAATATAATATAATATAATATAATATAATATAATATAATATAATATAATATAATATAATATAATATAATATAATATAATATAATATAATATAATATAATATAATATAATATAATATAATATAATATAATATAATATAATATAATATAATATAATATAATATAATATAATATAATATAATATAATATAATATAATATAATATAATATAATATAATATAATATAATATAATATAATATAATATAATATAATATAATATAATATAATATAATATAATATAATATAATATAATATAATATAATATAATATAATATAATATAATATAATATAATATAATATAATATAATATAATATAATATAATATATAATAGAGTATATATTTAGAGAATATATATATGGAGAATATATATATATATATATATATGAGTATATATGTGCATCTTATATATATATATATATATGAGTATATATGTGCATCTTATATATATATATATATATATATATATATATATATATATATATATATGAGTATATATGTGCATCTTATATATATATACAGGGTTCGTCCGGAAAATAAGTGTACTGAGCTCAGGAAAAAAAATGTATTACACTTTTACATATCTTAAGCTAATATTCCTCAAAATAGGACCCTTGTGAGTCGATACACTTGTTCCAGCGGCGTTCCCATTCCTGGAACGCTCCCGCGAAGGCATCATCGGGAACCTCTCGAAGACACGTCGTCACGGCCTCTTTGACGGCGTCCAAAGTCCCGTATCGCGTTCCTTTCAAACTCCTCTTTATCTTCGGGAACAGAAAGAAGTCCGGTTGGTGCCAAGTCCGGGCTGTAGGGCGGGTGCGGCAGCGTTGCCACGCCATGCTTGGCCAAGAAGTCCGACAAGCGCGGTGTGAGACGGCGCATTGTCGTGATGCAGCCGCCAGATATTTTTGATCGCTGGCCGGACGCGGGCGACTCGTTTTCGTTTTTACACTGCTCTGCTATCATCCGAACACTAAGACGACGATCAGAGTTCAGTACATCGCGAACTTTTCGCACATTTTCGTCGGTGAGTGTCGTTGATGGGCGTCCAGGCCGTGGTTCGTCGTCTACCTCTTCTCTGCCCTCCAAAAACATCTGGTGCCACCGAAAGATCATGTTTCTGGACATGGCTGACTCCTGCCTGGTAAGCCTGGTTAATCATACCGACAGTTGCGGTAGACGATTTCCCAAGCTTTACCGCAAATTTGATGGAATAACGCTGCTCCAAAAACTTCGGCATCGCGTTCCGTGACGTGGGTCGAGCGTGGAGGTTCGCGTTAACAGAGCTCCTCACTACACCACAGCTCAGAGCCGACTGCCTTTTTCAGCGTCGCTTGCCAACATACCCCCCTCCAATCGCAGCCCGTCAGAGCGGTGCTGGGCGCGCCTGGAGCGGCGGGAAAAAATCAGTAAACTTATTTTCCGGACGAAACAGATATAAGGAAAAGGGATAGGAACACATATAAAGAACGAACACAATAAAGGTGGGGAAGGCGGAATCGAACGGATCACAAGAGTAAAAATATTTCCTTGACCGGGACTCGAACCTCGGATCTTTCCACTTGCCGGGCGGATGCTCTTAACCACTTGAGCTATCGAGGAAACGTAATTTACGCTGAGATCCGCGGGTCTAATATGTCGCCAAGCGCCCTTTATATGTGTTCCTATCCCTTTTCCTTATATCTGTTTCTGTATATATATATATATATATATATATATATATATATATATATATATATATATATATATATATATATGAGTATATATGTGTATCTTTTATATATATATATATATATATATATATATATATATCTATGATAGGTAATGATGCGTTCACTTAGAAAATGTTGAATTGTGGTGATAAGTGTATATTAGAGGATTTTAAGATGTGAATTAGGAGAACGACTGAAAAAATTTATTTATTTATCGACTTAATTGGGCGAGGTTGAAACAGTCCCTCCTACCACCTAAACCTTACATTAAAGACAATACATTGAGGACAATTCCATACATCCAAGCCATTATATGGAAGAAAATCCACTTAGACAGGAATCGAACCATCGACCTCTGGGTTGGAATGCAAGGACGTTACCCCACCGCCACCGGGACCGGCGGTTACTGTCGCGACGGAAAACAAATAATAATGAAGTTCTATGCATTTCAGGGGGAATGGGAAAAGTTATTGGGTTAAATTAGAAGAAGGCAAGGAATTGGATGCAGAAGATGTTGAGAGGGAATGGGATACTTTAGACTATGAACCAAAGGAAGTAATGCTGGGGAAACGATGTAGATGGAGGAATATAATAGGCATTTTCGATAGAATTAAGGGAAATATAAAGTCTGCAGTGCTCTAGAAAGAGTTACTGTAATATGTAGGGTTGAGTCTGTGGATTTTTTTGGTTTGTAAGGGGTTCAGAGTACAGTATAGTGTAGTACCAGGTTTAATTAAGAAAACCTACCCTGAGAAGTTAAACTGCAGCTAATGATTGAAAACATATCACTTCGTTTTGTGTCCAGTGGATCGTACCAACTCCTCGCTAATATTTCTTCTCCACCCCCCGGAGGAGAAATGGGAGGGGGTTGGGGGAAACATTAGCCAAAGGAAAAAAGAGATAAATAAAACAGGTGGGACTATCATCATCGTCATCCCCACTTTTTGCACTCCCATGTTCCCCTGGCAACGGGTTGCTAATGAAGAGGGAATCGCTTTGAAACCGCCCACACCCGACGCCCTCCTACGCGACAAACGCGAACGGTGACTCAAAGAGATTTTTTGGGAGGGCCAGGGGAGATCGTGCGGATACAAAAAAAAAAGGTTGGCATTTCTCTTTTGTTTCCGAGTCGCGAAATTTCGCTGATACGCAAAAGAGCGGGAGATTGGAGTGTTGTTCCCCTCGCACGCAACCCTAAACAAGCCTCACCTGCGATCAACACCCAGGAAACGTGGTTGGGAGATAAAAAAATAAAAAAGATAATGGAAGAGAGGAGGAATATTTGCGGGGGCAGAATGAAAAAACAAAATGGATCCGAAATAATGAGGGTCGGTAATGCATGCAGCGCAAACGGCCCCAGTATATGTAACAGCGAGGCATGAAATAGCTTTGCAATTATTTTTACGACCATACGTACGCATGAATATAAACTATACATTCACGAGTTCCATATTCGTTAGCATTCGAGACCAGGAAAGCGGTCAACGTATTTTTTTTATCCTTTTTGAATCGCCGCTGGATTTGGAAATGGGCAGATTTTCCGATTTGGAGTCGGAATTTACGAACACTTGAGTCTAAAGCCGTTGCTGAAAAAATTTTTTCCAAAAGTTTCACCGTTTTTTTGAATTGGCTGCACTTTTTATCGACGGTGCAGTACACATATTTGGGAAAGTGTCGCTGGAACATAAAATAAATCATACTTACGCTGTCATCAGATATCAAGCATTACTATCGGCAGTTTTCCGATAGTTTCAAATCATACCGTATCTATTGACCGTTAAGTATAAATACGAAGCCGAAGGAATGATACATTTATATTCACGATAAGAGAAGTTAATTCCACTTTTTAGGCTTATACATGTATGTATGTGTATATATATATATTGTATATATATATTGTATATATATAGAGAGGAGGAAGATCCGGTGTTTAAGTTCCGGTCAAGGAGATATTTTAGCGCTTGTGATCTACTCGATTCCGCCTTCCCCACCTATCCTGTGCTCGTCCTTTATATGTGTTCCTATCCCTTTGTCCGAATATGCATTTCCATGTGAATTAATGTTTGTTCGCCATATGGCGGGATTTCGTGTTTGAATGTGTATTTAGCCAATGTGGCTCGTCTCTTTCTTCTAGCCTTGCGTGCCATGGAATGCAGTGTTTCTATCCTTTATGATGTTGTATGATTGCTTACCTACTGTCCTTTCCTCTTGTGTGTCGTATATTTCTCCTTTGGTGGGTAAAACAGCTCCTTAACGCTAAAGCCTGGCTATAGTATCCGGGGCACTTAGTTGCATAAATTGCATATTGCTCGATTCCGCCTTCCCCATCTCTCCTTTGTTCGTTCTTTATTCATGTCTCCTTCTACTTTCCTTCTATCTAGTTTCATATATATATATATATATATATAATTTGCACAAATTATAATGTATACATATATACATAGACACACACATACATACACACACACACACACATATATATATATATATATATATAAGTAGGATTGTATCGTTAGTCATGCAAGACGACATCGAAGAAATTGTACAAGTCAACAAGACAGGGTTATGGTTGCAAAAAACAATCTAATAAAGCAGACTAAAATTGATCATTTTTTACGTAGAGTGAAATAAAATAACTTATACGTGAAATCGGATTTAAGAAATTAAAAGTTCTTTTTATTATAATTGCTATCGGTAATAACGGTCAATGTACGTGCACACAAGTTACCAATCTACCAAACGGTCAAGCGACAATATCCTTGCCTAACAAAACACAACCTGACATCCAACCTTACCAGAAGAGACTTTTTTATGCCTGGATACATCCTTCCTCCCTTCATTCCGTCCAATATTCCAATCCTATTCCTACCCTTTCCTCGTTTGCCTAACATTCTCCCCTCAATTACAGTCTTCAACATCCCACTGCCGGACAATACCCCCTTCATCCACTTTTCCTGCCTTCATAGGATTTCTCCCAACAAACCCCTGTCCTCGCCCACCACACCAAGTACTTCCTCATTTGTTTTCTTCTCTGTCCATTTCACCTTCTCCATTCTTCTCCACACCCACATTTCAAAAGCCTCCAATCTACGTCTATCCTCCTGCTTCAATGGCCAAGTTTCCGCGTCGTACATAGCTACGCTCCATATCAAAGTTTTTATGAGTCTTTTCTTAACCTCCTTACTCAACGTCCCTGTCATTACCTCCCTCCTCCTTGTGAAAGCCTCTTTGCCTAGCACAATTCTTCTCCTGACGTCTCTACTACTTTGACGGTGTTGGTCCAACATTCTTCTGAGGTACGTAAACTGTTCTACCTGCTCTAGTTTTTTCCCTCCTATTTTAATGTTTAGCTTAGCTTTTTTCTTTCTAGAAAATTGAAGAACCTCAATTTATTTTAATTCTTATCCAATATATATATATCACACTGATTTTCCAATTCACTCAGCAATGCTTGCAACGTCTAGGCTGACTGACACACTAGAGCTTGGCCATCAGCAAACGTCATCAGTCAACTTAAAATGAAAATCCTTTTCAAGAAGACAATCTGAAGATATCTTAGTTAAAAAGTTTTCTACGATTTCTATTAGTATGTACACAAATTAATATTAAAAAACTCTTATGAACATACCCCAATACAATAGACATAGACTATTGCGTAATTACGATCGTAAGAGTCGGATATCAATAATAATATATGCTAAAATATAATTCTTATTGACCCTTGAGAACGTGGGAATAGCCTCGTATATTCAAAGTGAATAGGAGAGGAATTTTCCCACGGTACATGCATATGGTTAAATAAAATCAAGTTTGGAAATCCCAGTCCGGAGATTCTGGACTGACACCTGGTGGACGTCGACCAGGAAGCAACTTTCGCACCGCGAGACTCATATGTTTCGCCCTGAGCTCGTTCCATCGGAGGTAATCGACGGGAAAAAGTTGACGACACGGAAAGAAACCCAGACTCACGCCATTCCTTAACACTTGGGACGAGACAGAACGCCTCGTAGTCGCATTTCCACGCCCATATCCTCGTATCTCGTCAACATCCACGGACGCGCATCTCCCGTTTTCCGTTCTCCAGCCTATTGCAAGAGTAATTCGCGAGTATTACGCTTATTAGTAATAGTGCACCGTCTTACGATAGGTTTTTGGTATATCTAAACACTACACACTATTGTATTCATAAGCTCTGACAACGTCTAGCTGGATGAAAAACAGCAAAGATTTCTCCTATACAAAAAGATATATTATATGGGAAAAAACTGAAGTCTTAACATTCGTCATAACTCCGCACGTCCGTAATAACTCTTAACGTTAACGTCACGAAACCTTTAAGCCTGACGTCAGATTTTTTTCTGTGTCACCAATGCCGCAAAATTTTGCTATTCGATAATTACAAACATTAATCCTGTGGCGCGGTTTCCATGATGTTTTGTGGGCACAAATGTAATTGATTCCTTTTTTAAATTTCGTTATTTCATAATAGGGAAACACAAATAAATCGAACTCATAGTATGGAGATGACGGAGATTTAATTTGGTGACAGTAACCAGTCATTTTATCAAGTAACGGTGATTATCATGTGAAAATATTACACAACGACGTCCACTTTCAGGTCAATAATTTAAAAAACCGAGGACAATTCCAATTTTTAAGGATGAAATTTGCTGTCTCCGTCGTTATTTAATGGATTTTACGTAATACATTGATAGGTAACTTTGTAATTCCGCAAATGCAGATTTTAAGTAATAAAAAGACTAGAAATGTACGATTTCGATTAGTAAAAGGAGCTTTCAGATACTATGAAGGATAATAATTTAAACTTATACGCAAGCAATTGGCGAACAGGGAAAAATTGTCATATTTCTTCCTGGTTCAACCCCAAGGATTTTTCCGAATGGGTAGTGAATGCTGGAAACCATTCCTTAGGCAAACAACGAATCACTTCAATGTAAACTTAATAAATTCACAAAAATTTATTAATAGGGTACTGTCGGTCTCATCACATTGGTGGCATCTTCAGGTCGATGTTATCTAAGTGATGGAACCGGTACTACAGTACCAATAAATTTTTGTGAAGTAGCAAAGTTTGTATTATTCCTGAAGATGAATGTTCAATAGGTCGAGTCCTATACCATTGAAACTTCAATGCAATTCAGTCATTCATTATGTAATCTTAATAAAACACGAGCCAAAAAACATAACAGTTTCAGGTTTAATTTCGTGGAATTCCTTCATTACGAGGGTAAAAAAGAAACTTTTACACTCCCACAATAAAGTGGAAGCTTCTCCGGGGGAGTTTCTCTTTTACCCTCATAAACATGAGCCAAGTTCAATAGATTGCTTTCCTACACATTGAATGCTAATTTTAAACTTTCTTCTTTTCAACGACCAAGCGGACGATGGAACACACAAATTCAATCAAGCCCGTTCCAACATCACACTCGCAACCAAAACTGAACCAACAAAAAAAAACAAATTCACCACTCACCGTGGATGAAAAGACAATTTTGGCGCCAATTTTCGATACCCACGGACATCCACGCGGGTCCCTAAATGAAATCCGCGAAAGCGGTGGCACTTGGCGCTTACAATGGCCGCGCCGAGCACAACTGTTGATTAAAACTTAATCATTCGACAGTCGAATGACTCCAATAATCCATCCAGCTTGAAGCGTTGGCCATGAACGATATTCGACGGAGTGCATCCCAGATTGACTTAATCCCTTTTTTTATCTCCGCGACAGCAAAAGAAAAGCATCATTCAGGAGAAAAAAAAACGTTGAAACGAATGGGATCCAAATAAATTTAATGATTTTAGAGAATTTAAAATAAAAAGAAAGATCAACCTCGTAACTAACCGGATGACCAAACAAAATTAGACGCTAAACGCGCGCGTCCAATTCTCGAAAGCGAGAAATGCTCAAGGGGAGTGAACGAGTAACATGACTCGTGCAGAAAATGACTCTGGAAAGTAGAAAAAAAAACAAGTCCGCTCAACATATACAGATAATCATCCCAAGCCAACATGGCCGACGTGTAATTATCATTGCTAATTAATCCATTAATCTTTATATGCAATTGGATGTTTGAATAAAGGAAGAGCAGTCTCCACGGAATTTGAGGATGTAAGAGAAAAAATTAAAAATTGCATGGAGTCTACACCAAAATATGAACTTTAACGCAGTTCGAGCAATACACTACAATTAATATGGTGTTCTATAAATATGACCAGAATATTGCATTGGAAGTCTGAATTATTTCCACGCATGCTTATTCCTAATTAGCCAATATGTCCTTCCAAGTTGTATGTTAACATAAGCTTTTGTAGTTGATATGTGACAAAATTGAGGACCTATTTCAACACAAGATGGATTACTCCGACTTTTTTAATGCTAAGACTTAAAAGCTGACTTTTCGAACATATTAATTAAGTTAAAATCCCAATATTTATGAACACTTTTATTCGTTAAGGGATGAATGACACCCTGACTGATGAAGGTTTGGCATTTTTTAAATGATTTAATCAGTTTTGCGTGAGAGTAAAGCAAAATCTTTTTTGCAAATCACGGTCTTAAAAACTTAAAGCGAAAATTAAATGTTTTTATTACTTTTACTTTGTAAACACAAACAATCCACGATTCAAAAAAACACCCAAAAAATTGTGGTAATTTATAAATTATTTCACAGTAATATTAGCAATAATATTCCTCAATAATGTATTGGTGTAGCTTTAAGTAATACTAAATTAATCTTTAATTTGTATATATATATATAAAGCCGATGAAATTAGTATACAAATCCCCGTAGCCTTACGTAGGCAGACTGGAGTGAACCTTTAAGACATATACATTGTATTAACAGCAAATGCACGTCAAAAATTGGGATTGATATTGGATGGATGAAACGACCGACAATTAGAACGTATACAAGCGAAAGAAAAAAAGGTAAGAAACGCTATTATTACACACAACACGTCACAGGAGCGACACAAAATGGAGAATTCGCAAAGCCGTACAGCTTAAAAATTACATTTATGCCCCTAAACAATACAGCGTTACTAATGATAAAACATGAAAGATTTTTAAATGTGTTTTCTCTTCTCTCTGTAATCGTTGATTTCCTTAGAGCGTCGCTTTTTATGATAATCAAGGTAGTTGTGTTGGGAAAATCAGTAGAGCCTGAAGCGTTTGCTCGAATATCGTCCAAATATGTCGCTCGAAACGTCCATATCCGACGCAATGATCGCCCTAGGATACGAAGTTTCTCGCTGCAAAAGTGGAAACATGGTCGCCTAGCGCATCCTTTCGGCCGATATGAATTCAGATCGTGAATCCCTTTTCGTAGAATACCATGTCCCGGAATCGATGGAACCACAAACAAAGTTTTAGGTACCTGATGATGACGCCGTTGCGTTGAAACCGGTAGTACGAATAAAAATTGTGTGGAAGTTACAAAGTATATTCATTTAAACGAACATGAACCTCCACAAAGTTGAGCCCGAGACCATAGAATTCATCAAAGTTTTAGAACTATATTGAAGGCTTCTTCCCACACCATTACCGGGAGTAGTGACTTGGCATATAACTTGCAATTTACAAATTGCAATCTTGCGCAAGATTTCAGGGTTGGCAACTTAGGAACCGCATTGTCGCACAAAGATTTGAAGTTTTCCATGCACAATGTTGGCCCAAAACAATTTCATGAGAGTTTCAACGGGTTAATTTGCCGAAAACCACGAAAATAATGACCCCATCCTTCATTTTTACAAGAGAGGTCAATGATGAATGGATAAATGAATGTGGTATTATACGGCACGTCAAAATATTAGTAATTATTGCAATAAAATTATCAAAAAAAAGCCCATGAAATTTCCTATGCACAATGTTGGCCCAAAACAATTTCATGAGAGTTTCAAAGGGTTAATTTGCCGAAAACTATGAATAAATAATCACCCTATCATCCATTTTTACAAGAGAGGACAATGATGAATGGATAAATGAATGTGGTATTAAACGGCAGGTCAACATATTAGTAATAACTGTAATAAATGATCACAAAAGGGCCCACCAATAAAAAAGTCAGAGTGATCGAACCATTTAATGCAAGATACACATTTTATGGAGGCATACATAATTCCTGCTACAGTTAACGCAAGCGATGCAACACTAAGTAGATGTCCTTGTTTCTCACCATTACGGTATTTTAATTTTATCCTACAGGTCACACTTTATTCAAAATATATTTCCCAGGGACTTTTGATGAAGTTTGATAAATTTTGATCCATTGCATCCCCCCGAGAACACCAAACCTACCACCTTATACCTATCGTTTACCTGTCAAGACGGTCAAACTGTCGTAAATATTGTGCTCGTGATTTTTTTCTGAAAGTTACACATTTCCATAATGCCATTAAAAAAAACTTTGATTGGCGCTTGCACAACCGATGCATTTAATAAGGCCAATGTTATTTAGTATCACACCTTTTAAGGTATAATTTGGATGGGAACAAGCTTATATCTCCATGTTTATTAGCCTTAAACGCATACTCCCAACATTGATTGGCATTTATAAAACACCTCTGTATTTCATAATCTCTAATATTAGGATATAATGATTAAAGTGACATGACAATAAGGAAACTCGGTGAATAATTCTTTAAAAAAATTCAGTCAGGTTCGCGGATGACAAATATTTAGTTACCCAATCAGTTAAGGCATTACACTCATTTATGAGCAAATTAGAAAGTTTAATATAGGGGAAAAATAGAGACTCAATGTTATAGGTATTGGTTTTTAATAAATGCAAGCAAAACAAGTGATACAGAGAGGAGTGAAGAAGTGAAGACTTTGATATAAAGCGTAGTTTTTGTATTGCTCGGAAACTTGGTATTTAAGATAGAAGGATAAACAAAGATTGAAGGCCTTTGGGATGTGGATTTGCAGGAGAATCGAAAAAATTAAATGAACAGAAAGGAAACCAAACGCAGTATTTCTATACAAGAGAGGGGGGGAAGACTGAGATTAATGTTTATAGAAATTCGATGAAAATTGGAAAAGTGGATGTTGTGAGATTCTGAGAGAAGCAATGTGATGCTGAGGACAGAGGGGAGAAACTGGAAAATCGAAGCAGAGGGAGAAAAATACGCATAATACGTATTCTGGGCGAAATTAAGGGAGATAGAAAGTATGCAGAGCTAAAGTTTGAGCTTTTATAAAATAAGCAGTATGGCACATTTTCAAAGAGTAAAAATCATTAACTTTGACTGGGATAACTCCGTCATAAATTACTGTCGTGGCATCTCCCGCTCTTTCTTGGAATGTGGTATGGATGTTGAGGGGTCATATTAGTTAGGATTTTGGCGTTAAAGTGGTGTGTGATGCGTGGGTCCATTGAAAATCCATTCCCAACCACATGGACTTTCTGCTAATGATTATATATATCTATATAAATAAATATATATATATACACACACACACAAATTTACATATCAAGAGAAAGGTCGCAGTCACCTTAGAAATGAGTTTTTTAGGTACAAAAGATTAAATGGCTGTTTGCGGGATGAATCGGTAGTGGTGCTACGTAGCACTGTAGAATAATATAATATTGACTAGTAATTTTCAAATAATACCTTTTGAATTTAGAAATTAGAACAATTGTCTTTAAAACAATTGTATGGAAAATAATTTATCTAACACCTGATAAGATCGAAAGTTAATCATAGATACGACGCTGTGATCACACTTGTTCCTGTGGAAGTCCGAAATACCGTTTAATCAATCGAAATATATTGTATACATTAAATATCACAGTTAAAAATAATGATGATGGGTTTAAATACGACAAAAAAATATGATTCCTCTCTACGGAAAAGTAACTGCAGCATATTCAATGGAACTAATAATGAACAAAATGCACAATTACCAGCAAATATGGAGAGGATTTAAATTATTAAATCATATTACATTTAAACGTTCCACCGAGGGAATAATTACGCCTATGCTAAAGCCTCGAAAACACGGAAATACTTTCCCTAATAATCCAGTCACATGATTGACCTAATTTTTTAACGAAAATATTTTCACAAAAAGATAACACTGATTTATCATATAATTTTCGAAATAGCATTAATTAAAGAAAAACTTTTGAACACAGTTCCGTGATCACGTGAATATGACCATCAATTACTTATGATCACAGCCACCATCGCATTGTTGTATTAGTATAGGTTAATAATTTGGTATGAAGCCAGAGGGATTTGAAACCGCGGGATATCAATTACGGTATTTTAAAACCATGAACAGTTAACCAATTAAGCGAATCCCGAATCAAGTCATCATACTTCGCGTCAATGTAATATTCCCAAAACTGCATTATCTGAAAATCTCATAGCATAACAATGTAAATGGGATAAGATCAATAAAAAATAACCAATAAAATGCTGTGCAATATCATTACTAAGCATTAAACTAGCCATTATCCTGAAGTCGACCATAATGAACAATATAATAACACCAAGAAGTTATTAGCGTAAAACCAATCTATTGGTCTCTGAATTGATCTATAATCCCAAAGGTGTCTCATTTCATTACCGGCATAGGAAATATTTTCATTGGATCAAAAATCCTTCCATTTTCCCCACTAACTTGATTACCGATACCGATAGCCTCGGCCTAATTTGAAATATGAATGTTATGAATATGTAAGTGTGTGTGTATTAATGTTTCTATGCATATTTCATATTTTTACATCGTGTAACTGTAGGTAGGAGGTGAAGAAGTTCTCAAATGTAAATACATATGGCAGTGGAAAACCGATGGTAACATATAAATCATAGATTAAGTCACATTAATTTTTTAACATTATGATGGCTGTATATTAAAACTTCCCCTAAGGGTGGTAGGATATTATTACGATTGATATTCTACGTTAGTGCAGGTTCTCGCTGGAAAGAGATTATACAACGGTACTACGACAATTTCCCTGCCTTTACTAGCTAAACTAAACCATAATTACTACACCAAATTAAGGAAATAGATATAAGGAAAAGGGATAGGAACACACATAAAGGACGAACACAGTAGAGGTGGGGAAGGCGGAATCGGATTGATCACAAGTGTAAAAATATTTCTTTCCATGATCGAGGCTAAAACCACGGTTTGGATTTGTTTATATATTATATATATATATATATATATATATATATATATATATATATATATATATATATATATATACACACAATCATTTATATGTGTTCCCATACATATATATATATATATATATATATGGGAACATATATATATATGTATACATATATATATATATATATACGCTCATCTCTACTGCCCCAATGCCTCTCTCGCATATCGTGAAGCTAAATAAGGCCGTGGGGGTGGATAACATTCCCGCGGAACTATGGGAATGTTTAGGAAAATGTGGGAGGAAGAGGCTATATGGGCTGATCCGTAGTATTTATGAGGAGGGAATCTGGCCGGAAGACTTTGTGAGATCAGTTTTAGTTCCTATTCCGAAAAAGGTAAAGGCCACGTCATGTGAGGACTATAGGACAATTAGTTTGATATCCCACGCAGCTAAAGTTGTTCTCAGGATCATAAACAAAAGGATAGAGAGTAGGGCAAATGATTACTTAAGGGATGATCAGTTTGGGTTTAGGAAGGGGAGAGGTACGCGTGATGCCATTGCAGTAATGAGATTATTAATCGAGAGGAATATAGAACACAACCAGGAGGTATTTGCCTGTTTCGTAGATTTCGAAAAAGCGTTCGATAGAGTGAATTGGGAAAAACTAATGAGTATATTGCAGAAAATAGGAATAGATTGGAGGGAAAGGAGGCTAATCCGCCACCTGTACATGTCTCAGACTGCTCAGGTGCGGGTGGGGAACGGGGAGTCCGGATGGGCAGTGTTAGGAAGAGGTGTAAGGCAGGGTTGCCCATTATCACCGTTGCTGTTCAACCTGTATGCAGAGGAAATGATCAAAGAGGCTTGGGAAGAACTGATGGTAGGAATGAAAGTGGGCGGGGGATTCGTAAAATCAGTTAAGCTTGCTGATGACCAAGCTTTAGTTTGTCAGTCAGCCAAGGGGTTGCAAGCATTGCTTAGTGCATTGGAAATTCAGTGCGACCGGTATGGGATGAGAATCAATATTAATAAAACAAAGGTTATGCGATTTTCTAGAAAGAAAAAGGCCAAGCTTAACATTAAAATAGGAGGGCAAAAACTAGAGCAGGTATAACAGTTTACGTATCTCGGTAGTGCTTTGAACCAACACGGTCAAAGTAGTATGGACGTAAGGAGAAGAATTGCGCTGGGCAAAGAGACTTTCACAAGGAGGACGTTGAGTAAGGAGGTTAAGAAAAGACTAATAAAAACTTTGATATGGAGAGTAGCTATGCGCGGCACGGAAACGTGGTCATTGAAGCGGGAGGATAGACGTAGACTGGAGGCTTTTGAAAAGTGGGTTTGGAGAAGAATGGAGAAGGTGAAATGGACAGAGAAGAAAACAAACGAGGAAGTACTTGGTATGGTGGGCGAAGAAAGGGGTTTGTTGGGAGAAATCCTATGGAGGCAAGAAAAGTGGATGAAGGGGGTATTGACCGGCAGTGGGATGTAGAAGACTGTGATAGAGGGGATAATTTTAGGCAAACGAGGAAAGGGAGGGAACAGGATAGGGATGCTGGACGGGATGAAGGGAGGAATAAAGTACTCAGAGCTGAAGAGGGACCTGATGTAGAGTGGGATGTTGTGCTCTGCAGGTGGTCACCAATTGTTGAATTAGTAATTATGTCTATCCAAAAACCTACCTTAACCGGTAGATTACCTAATAATAACCCTACTAGCAACCACCCCTGTTACCAAATATGTCCGCTTATCAGATATGCTCACCTCTCCCCACATCCCCCCATTTCCTCTCAATAACTGTCGCGCCACATCCCCTCATTCTCACTTCCAAACCATTCTAGAATCTATACCCTTTTTAGTCACCAATAAAGAGGTGGGAACTCGCGAATCAGCGTACATATTATCATTTTGATCTTTTGAAATTTCACGGCTCAACTGTCGCCACTAGATCCTTACCGCTTTTCCCGCCCCCCTTCCAATAACGCCGTGCGATTCCACCGCCCCAGTACTCCCATTTCGTCCATCCAAATACTTGCAGTTTGTCCTGAAGAAGGCCGAAAGGTAAAACTTTCTGAAATATGAGTGCCCTCTCACATGTTTTCCATTCATATTTTATTATTAGATAGCGCTTAACAAGCAGTAAGTTCAGACTCACCTGTTGCAGTGGCGTGGGTCCTCCGTACGTTTGATGTGTCCCTGAAATTAACGAAAAACAACGTAAGAAACGAATATAATAGTCTATGAAGGGACGAAACATATCCAATTTCAACTCAAGTTTTACACAACGTCACTCTCGAGAAGAGATCGATTGCAATAGATACAGATTAAATATGAAAAATTCTCGAGGATTTAATGAAAGTTTACGCAAAAATAATATTCCTAATTGAACTATTCCTAGAAGATATAGAAATAAACATCACATGCACGAAAATCACCAACGACATGTGTTAAATGCGACACATTTATACCGAAATCATAAATTCATATTCTGGAGCCGCAGTTCATCAGGTGCGTACATAGAAAAATACTTACATGCAGCA
This sequence comes from Hetaerina americana, assembly GCF_022747635.1. Lineage (NCBI taxonomy): Eukaryota > Metazoa > Arthropoda > Insecta > Odonata > Calopterygidae > Hetaerina > Hetaerina americana. The sequence goes on along the minus strand of NW_027286181.1, from coordinate 13,249,781 downwards.
TATTTAAATATATTTTTAAAATGCTCCGCTAACACAGCTGGCATATCACATCTGGCCACCGATAGACCACCGAAACATTAGAGCCAATTATTTTTATTTCAATTTATCTGCATATGTATATGTATATAAATATATATATATATATATATTGAAAATACATTTACATCCATAAATATAGACTTATGTATATCATCTTAATCAATCATATATATATAATTATTATCACATAAATCATGTTTATATATATATGTATATATATTTATATACATATGTATATATATATAGAAGCATGATACATATATATGATTGATCCCTTTTGTCCGGCGAAGGCAGTTTGACCATGGCAACGTAAATATATGCGAGTACCCTTTTCACTTGTCTATGTTTTAATAGTGATTTCAATATGTAATTTGTGCGTCCTTGCTCGACAATTGCACCAAGATGGGTGTGTGTACCATGACGACACAACATATTTCTCTCTTTTCATATGTGTGTATATATATATGTATATATATATATATATATATATATATATACATATATATATATATATATATGCACACATAATTACATATATTTCTCAGGTATCTGCGCCATGAGCTCATATTGAATTCGTCTGCGTAAGTATGTGAGCATTGAATGCATATATTTTATCGTCCAATTTAGGTTCAGAAGAATTGGCATCTAGCCTGACAAGGATTTTTCAACGAAGGGTTGGAATCATATCCTCAACGAAAAATACCATTACGTGATGTAGATCGAAAAGTAAAACGAAATGAAATGCTCTCGGGTATCCTGCGATGCATGTCTTCTATCCTCCTACCAACATCCACGGGATACGAAAAACGTAAAGGAAAAAAAATATTAAAGACTAGCCACACCGACTACTGAAACTACATTTATGGATCTCTTTCTCGATGATATATTTTCATCGCAGGTCTACTTAGCATTTGCTTCAGGAAGCAGGTCTCGTCCACTCGGGGACCCAGCCGGGAAATGTTCCCCTCGACAAGGCAGTGATATTCCTTTTTTTAAGTTTTTTTAGCACGAGCCGTTCCATTTCCGTTCAAAGCTCTAGTGTAATTCAATGCACTCTGTTGTCCAAATATTATCCGTCACGTAAAATTTCAGTCAGAGGTACACTCAAAACAGTTGAACAACGGTGCACGCTTTTACGTTATTCACTTCGCAACGTTTGACTTCACTTTTGTGAGGCAGGAAGTTGGGACGGAACGAATGATCATTCCTATGTTTTTGTTTTGGTTGACGTAGGGTGACTTTATAGTTGACGAAACAATATAAGAAACGATACAGTTCGAATTGTTTCCAGCTGAACGGTATAAAAGTCAAAGTAGAAAAACAATAGATGAAACAATGCTCGGAATACATTATTCTTGCGCCTAAGCATCCATTGTTGTAAAACGATACAAATGCATATTGTTTGATTCGCATCGGATACCCATAAATCAGCTTAGTTTTAACTGAAAATCACGAACAAGTTTGGTTAACTGAGCTAAGGTTGGTTTTCACTCCTGTTTTAATTGCCTTCTTAAAAAAACGAGATATTTTTATAGGAAAATTGTTTTTTCAGAGCGAGAAAATGAGTTCACCGCGAATTATTACGCATGCAGCCGACAGTTCATCTCTTTTTAATTTACGTATGTGGGTTCCATTAAAATTTACATGAATTATTTGGCAAGGGAAAAAAATGTTCATATTTTTATCAAATTTTACGGAATTTTATGACTCCCCATGTGGGCATAGTAATTCGTTTGGCGATGGACTACTGGGGAAGATATTACTTCCCTATGATAGAGGGAAAGAAAAGCGAGGTAGGGGGACGGAAAATGATAGGCATTGAGTAGCTTAAGGCGTGATGTGGTGGAAGTCGAACATTATGAGTAACTGATCGTAGCACTTTTTCACTTGATACATTTTTTATTTTACGACCGGGTGCAAAACATTTGACGCGTTGGAGCAATTGGAAATTATCCTACGAGTAAAGAAGAACACCCTCCCCCACCTCCTCAATGATATGCAATTCACTTCTTCCTCCCCCCTCCTTCCAATCAACTTTCGTTTGTAAATATTGACCACGTGGGACACACAACCGCCCCCTTCCCTGAGTGTCTCCCTCCCCTCCCAGTGTGTGTGTGTGTGTGAGTGAAGTGTGGGGTATGCCGTCCCCACTCTTCCAAGAAGGGCCAAATCACTTTGGCCTCCAACCCTTGACCCACCTACCTGCGTCATCCCGGCTGCCGATGGGTTATAGATGACTGCCACCATTCACGCAAGTGGACCACGTACCCTAAGACTATGTTCACTGTTTTTAGCAAGGTCGAAACGCTGTTTTTCCGCTTATCCTTGTAAAGGCCTCCCTTGTTTCATTCCCCCTCTCTCCCTTTCCCCCCTCGTTTCCTATGACGTCCTCTCCCATCCTTCCGGAATCTCAAATGTTTATAAGACGGCCCTCAACTTCAGTTTGTTACCTGATGATGATGTGATACATCTAAACCCGGTCGTAAAATTAATAAAAAAATGTATCAATGGAAAAGTGCTACTATCAGTTGTTCATTAAGGATAGACCAAACGAGGAAAGGCAAACGAGGAAAGGGAAGGAACAGGATAGGGATGTTGGACGGGATGAAGGGAGGAAGGAAGTACTTAGAGATGAAGAGGGACCTGATGTAGAGTGGGATATAGTGTTTTTCTAGGGGTAACAAATTATTCAATTAGTAATTACGTCCATCCAAAAACCTACCTTAACCGGTAGATTACCTAATAATAATGTTGAGGAATGGAGTTAAAAATTATACGGAGTTCAAAAAAAAAACTAGCCGTACACTGTTACGTGTTGCTAGGTTGCGTCTAGTTAGGCCAAGGATTGTCGGCGTGTTCAGTCTGTGTCTATCCAAAATCTACGTTAAACAATACATCCAGATGACAGAATAATAATTGTGGGTAGTATACATTTCGATTTCAGACCATTTGGTTATTTCGATTCCTAGGTATTTTCTCTGTTAGCTACAACATTTATTCAAAACGCGTGTTTTTCTTGCTGCCATAGCTGGGAAACTGTAGGCGGCACAGTGTAAGGAAGGGGCCCACAATGTTATTACCCGGTTCTTGCAAACTATTCCAAACAGCACACAACTGTGGTGTTGATATGTGGTTTGGAATGAAAAACTTTAACTGGACGAAGCTAAAACAAACGAATAGAAACTGCGCATGCCATGGGATGAGAGGAAATTGCAGGTAGAAAAAATTCAATGCAGGCAAGGCAAGTGGACGCAGGATATACTGCGTGATAACTGGATCTGAAAGACATTGATTTTGAGAGGAGAAAGTCCGATAAACGAGATAGAAAGGGAAATATATCAGAATTTTTATAATTTTGACCAATAAATAATTTGTAAGCTCCACTCAATTTTATTTTCAACGACCGATTTCGTCAAACAGTCGACATAATCGGTGAAACTTAGACAAAGTTTTCGTTTTTCACAGCCCACAAGTTGAGCCGAATATTACATAATTAAGTGAGAAGATTAATTGAGTAGAAAGTATGCGAAGTTTTAGAATTTAATAGAGAGCGCGTTACAGCATTATAAGGGTTGTACTAAGCGCGGCTTAAGTGTTAAAGCAATGGCAATTCTCTGTGCTCTTCCAAATCTATCATGAACATGTGATCATCACACGTAACTTGGCTAAGGGTGTTGTAGGGGGGGGAGAGGTTGTAAATAGGGATGAGTTCGCACCGTAATTTCCTTGTCATTTGCTTCTCACTCCCTGGTCGCTTTTGTTATTCCGCATGCCTGTCCTCAGGGATCCCGGGAGGCCCATCGCACGTCAGCGGACTTCCCGAGGGGGTGTGGCAGACGGCGTGCCCGCAAAACTCTTTTTTCCCAATAGGAACACGTTGCGTCCGTGGGGGATTACCCGCCAATCAATTTAGGTTGTAAGGCCCACGAGTCGAATATCCCCGTGGATATTCTGCAAATGCCACCCAAAACATCTCCAAACTGAGTGTTATCCATTTTCATTCTTAATTTTTAATTTTTTTTTTATTTTAACGACTGCCCTTTCCCATGGTAGTTTTCTTTAAATTATTTTTCCTTTGAACACCTGACTGATTGATTTTGTTCAGTGAAAGTCATATTTCTAAAAGTCTCTTTGAACAAATTTACAATTCTTTCTGTTACCAACATCCATGGTGTCAGTCCTATAATACGCCTTTAGCTAAAAGCCAGGGTTTCTACAATGGGGATGTTGCCTAATTTCCTTGGGTTCCATGCTCGGTGGCCGTAGAAAGTTCACTAGAGCCTCTGATATGGACGGGGATTTGAATAAAATGAGACCTTCTTCCCTCATTTTCTTCCCACCATCCACACCTGGGTGTATCCATTACACCGATGGTAGCGAGGTCAACAGTTCCAATATTGCCTCTTACCTGACACTTGTTCGTTTGAATTGTCTTTCCCTCACCCCTTAAACCATCTCCCTCTCCCCTCACCCCATACCTTTTCCGCCTGGTGCTTGAATACATGTATAATATCACCATGACCCTAAATACGAATGAGAAATGATATTTTATAAGCAGGTCCAGTGCATACAGTCTAGCAAAGTTAAATAGGTCTATTTTTTCGTTTAATTTATTCATGTACCCAGCAAACCACCGCTAGGTTGTGTGGTAAAGAGCGAATACACAATAGACTGACTTTTACCCAAACATGACCCTACTGCGGTCGGACAATGTTATTATGATCCCTTATCGTTCGTGGACGTACCGGGTTCCCATCAAGAGGGCTCGGTTTCGAAACCTGGAGGAGACATATTTTTCAGGGGTACCCCGATCGCTACTTGACGTGCTTTGTGGAGGGCACTTTGAGTGATTACAACGTCCGTCGGATGGGACGTTAAACTGCTGACCCCTTGCCGCTTTTCGATAAGAGTAGGCTAATGCCGACGCCGAGTTTCTCTCCACTCTTCATTTCCCCATCCCAAATGGCGCAAATGACCTTAGCTCGGTCGCCTCCCACTACTACTTTTTATCATTCGTGGAAAAGATGGCATTTTAATCTGTTCTACCCGTAATCTCTCTAATTGTATTGACATGATATCTCCTACTGCATTACGATGGGAGTAATAATATAATTTTAACATCACTGCTAAAAAGATATCTCCTTCCAATTCATGCAAGAACTTCAATTTGTAATTTAACCTTCGCTCTATTGAGTGATTTACAGTCTAGCAGCTCTAATATTTTGGATACGCTACTAATTTTATTATAAAAAAATTTCCAAAAACTAGCTCCTCTACGCTGCACGCAATCCTATTCGGCAATTAATCCAACTTCGTGAGGATCCCACATACATGCATCATATTCTAAATTAGGCTTTAAAGAGCAGCGAGGAAGTACTGGGCATGGTGAGAGAGAGAGAACGGATTTACTGAATTCTTACCGTATGTATAGAGTATTATTCAAAGCTTTTTTGGTCGATGACTACTTATTACCCAAAAAAATGTGTGGTCAGGGAAGGATGAAATAAGTATTATGGACAGTAAGGAAAACAAAAGAGGAAGTGCTGGGCGTGGTAAGAGGGAAGGAGTGGGGAATGTAGGGAGAAATCTAAAGGATGCAGGATATAGGTGGGTGCAGAACATTTTGATTGGCAATGGTATAATGAAGACTGGGGTAGGAAGGGAGAACAAGTTGGACAAACGAGAAAGGGGCAGGAATAGGATACGAATGTCGAACAGAACGAAGGGAGGAAGGAAATATGCGAAATTGAAGAGGGGTTTATTGTAATTCCTGATGTCAAGTTGTTATTTTTTTACTAGAGGCAATTAAATGTATCTTTGTACCGTTGCACAGGCTGTGTTCATTCAAAACCTAACTTAAGCTGGTAGATAACAAATTATAATAATTTAATAATAGTTTGCAAAGCCATTGCTCACGAAATATAGCAATTAATGCATGTCACTAGGATCAATCTCCCATTGTGACGTCGAAGAGGCTCACGAAATAACTACTATTTTATTCAGTCTGATGCGGCTTGAGTCTCCCTTCCGCCAATTTAACCTCAGCGGCCCTCATTCCTTACGCTTAGCGGGACGCTCCCAAAAGCCAAATCGTCAAATGAATCACAACAGCCCCAGGCTATAAAGGAACAGGAGGAAATTACAGCGTTTCAGCAGGAGCATTTAACAGAGAGACCCAACATCATGAGGAAGGCGGATGGAGAGAGAGTGAGGGGGGGGAGAGGAAGGGGTTGGGGTGGGCAGGGTGGAGAAGGGCACGCCTAAAAACCCTTTCCTGAGTGTTCGGCGTGACGTGAAACGAACAAAGTTGACGTAATTTCCCCCACTTCCGCCCAAGGGAGAAGGAGAGAGGGTGGGGGGATGGACCGGGAGAGCATGCTCCCAAGCCCGCAAGGTGGATAGTCGAATAGACGCAAAAGTTGGGACAATTTATCGCAAGATTAGACCACACGTAGGAGGATGGGGGGGAGGAATTGTTGGAAGGGGTGGGGAGAGACAGAGGTTTATTTTGAGAAGGAACGTTGGATAGGGTGAAGGAGGGAGGGGTCTATTACATGGGACGCGGACGGCCCTGAAAAGAAGAAGCGGGAGAGATAGAAGAAAGAAGGGGTGTGGGGGGGACGGGGAGTGAAAAGACTTTTGTGTGGACGGAGGGGCGGGCTGGAGGGGATTTAGGCTAACAAGTTGGCCGACGACGACCGCCCCCCTCCCCACACCGACCCAACCCACCTGCCCCCTTTTTTGAGGGACGACTCGCCCGTAACGGTGGAGGCGCTGGCTGTTTGGGGGCATCTGCGAAGGGATGAGAGAGGGAGAAGACGCCCTCGGCTAGGCGGCGAGGCTCGATGCCAATTTGCATCACCATCACCTTGCTTCTTACCTACACTCAAACGTATGAAACTCAACGGTACATGCAGGTGTTCCAAACACAGCAGTACGAAATCGCAAAGTTGGCGGTCCAAGAACACATCTCCAAGAGAATAATTTATCTACAAAGCATTCTTTTTCTTTCGGTAATAACTCATATGTAAAGGTGGTGGCCGAATTTTTCAGCTGTATCCCGATTCCTACTTTCAACATATAAAAGCAGATTGGAGGCTTTTGAAACGTGGGTGTGGAGAAGAATGGAGAAGGTGAAATGGACAGAAAAGAAAACAAATGAGGAAGTACTAGGTATGGTGGGCTAGGAGAGGGGATTGCTGGGAGAAATCCTAAGGAGACAGGAAAAATGGATGAAAGGCATATTGATGGGTCCTACAGCAGAGGTTATTTACGCCAGAAGGGATAGGTGGGAAACTGGATAGGGGTAAGATATTTCAGGAAATGAAAGAAGGGTGAAGAGAAACCCCACGTAAGCATTAGCCTGCTCTTAACGAGAGGCGCCCAGGGGTCCGCAACGTAACGTCCCATCCGGCGGACGGCTTACTCACTTGAAGTGCAATTCCCATACGTAGCAGTCACCAGGTAGGGATCGGGATTTTATGAAAGTAATCTACCGGTTAAGGTAGGTGTTTGGATGGACGCAACTACCAAATAAATATTTAGTGATTCCTAACAAAACACAATCCAGCGACCTACTCTACATCAAGTCCCTCTTCATCTCTGAGTGCTTCCACATCTTCCGTAATCCCAGTACTTCCCTTCATTCCGTCGGACATCCCCATCCTGTTCCTTCCCTTTCCTCATAATGCCTAGCATTGTCCCCTCTATTACAGTCTTCAGGTTTCCATAGCCAATTAAAATGCTCTTCATCCACTTTTCCTATCTCCTTTGGATTACTCCTAACAACCACATCTATAACTCTACTCTTCCCTCTACCGCCATCAACAAACTGTAAATTATCAAACTAAATGCTTTTAACATCGGATACAGTAAAAAACCAAGAGATTAATTATACAACAAGAAGTAGGAAAACGTTGCAAAAAGAAACAATCATTAGCAACCCCCCGAAAAGGTAAATCAAACGATATGGCATAGTTTCTTATATGCAGAACATTCCAATAGGACAATTATCTCCATTTGTCACCAAAATCATTCGTAAATATTGAATTAAAACCAATTTTTTTATAAAGTCAATTTAAGCAACATTTTTCCAAATGTTTGAAGACAAAAATATCCCCTTTTTAGAAAAAAAATTGTTGTATGTAGACTGATGTGTGAGGTCTCAGTATTGAAGTGGACCAAGCTGGATGTACTTACATTGCAAGAAAGAGTTAAGCTAGCATAAGGTCTGCTTCGGGGGAAAACCCCAAACAAGTCCCAATACACAAAAGGATACCAGGATAGGTTTTGGATACCAAACACAAGAGCAATTTCATACCCGAAAAAAAACCATTAACAAAGTAATCAACCCGAAGGTCGGTTTGGTAGGTGATGGTAGAGTTCACCCAGTACTAAGCCCAACAGCGTGTGAAATTCACACATCAGGGTAGGGGGGGGCAATTCCTAGCCCTGTGCCAGTAATGGTTTCCCGGGAAGATTTAGTACCCGAAAAATCACATAGTAAAGCAAAGTAATAATCACATGCCTTGCCCGGGAATCGAACCTGGGACCCTCCGGTCAGTAGTCCAACGCTCTAACCCCTGGACTACCGCGACCCACTCAAACCCGAAGTTTAACATTTTCGAGAAGAAGACACTACGCTTTGACGCTTTCAAACAATTGTTGATTTGAATCAATACTCTGAAATATTTGATGACGTTCTGTTTCCCTCCAGTTCACATCTCCCCTCAAACTTGTAACATTTCTAAACACACTCAAACGGTCGCTAAGCGCCACGGAGTGCCAGCATCCAAATTATAACCTTCCTCCTCCCCCAGGCTCTCCTGCCAACATTCCTACGTGCACCCCTTCACCCTCTCCCTAACCTGACCATTCCCTCCCCGCCAAATCTTCCCGGAACCTTCCTTCCCCTTCACCTATGCACAAAGGATGAATAAATGTAAGAAATGCAATTCCTGTATTGCCCATCTCATGATGTTACCACTCGCTGAAAACTAGGTCGTTCCAAATAAATATTCATGCAGAAATACAAACGTGTATTCTTTGAAATCTAAGGTCGCTTCCACTGGAAACTATTTTCGTGTAAAAGATAGAGCCATAATTTGGAAAATATGTTAGGAGGAACTCAGACATGTATTTCCTTAAAAAACTTGAATTCGTATTCGAGAATATACTTCCCATTCAACTAAAAATGAATCTCTAACTCACATCCTGTATTATTCTTATGGGATTGGCAAAAGCTCCGGAGGCAACCTCGTCAACGAGAAAAATACATATAAAATCAACTATTGAACGTATATTTCGGTTGACATGAATTTATGTTATTTGTAATGCTTCCTTGGTATAATTCTAAAATTTAATATTTCTGGTATTCTTTCAACGAATCCTGTTCATAATATCTATTTCACTTGTATGATTGTCGTCAAAGCTTAATCTCAATGTGTTTTCAGAAAACTCTACACGAGGGCGTGAGTGATTTTCAAGGGCCGTGAATACTGGTTCTCAATTACAAGTTCCTCGCCATACCCTCCGGTACTTCTCATTTCCTCTAAATTACGGTTAAAAAAATTCCAATTATGAAGAGGTGCTACCTCCTGGCGACTACTACTCCGTAATACAGGTACATGTAATAAAATATTTTTTCAGTCAAAATTACATGCAAAAATACGTTAAATTTATTTATTTTTTATTTATACATGTATGTATGCATATGTGTGTATATATATATATATATATATATATATATATATATATATATATATATATATATATATATATATATATATATATATAATTATATATATATATACATATATATATATATATATATATATATATATATATATATACATATATATATATATGCATATATATATATATACAATTACATGCATATATATGCATATATATATGCATATATATGTATATATCCATATATATATATATATATATATATATATACACACATAACCCTAATTTAAGCTGGTAGACTACTACTGATACTTCTAATAAGCGAATCAGCTAATTTACGTACCATAAGCGGAGACTATGAGTTGCATGTCCGTGTGATAATAGAATTTCCCCACTTACATTTCAATTCTGCATGACCAGTCTTGCTTTGGTGAAAGACTATCGTTTAAATGGTTGTGGCTGATTTATATACCCTTTTTTATAACTAATAACTTATTTTTCACGTGAAAACACCCTTATTTTGAATTAAATCTACCTCAAGCATGCCCACAGCTTTGCACATTTTGGATGCTTTTAAATGAGTAATTTTTCCTTTTCCCTTCCTCTTCCATATCCTCTCTCATCACTTAACCTTCCCACCTGATGCTTGCACCCCTGCCACACACCTTTTTGGTGTATCGCGGCGCATTTATGTTTATGTCGAACCATTCGTTTTTTGGTGTTTCCCGTGATGGTTTCGGAACTGTTCCTCCATTGATAAAAATCTTCTTAATTTTGCTTACAGTTCATCCAATGAGCGTCCGTAGCTACAAGAGCAGATTCAAAAGAAACCAAATAAACAGGATGACTTGCTTAAGTAATGACATTTAGTACACCTACGTTTCACACCTCTTGATTCCTATCGCGATTTCCACCCGCTGTTTTCATTTTGGCAACTACCGCGAAAAAGTTTTCAACTCCACCGGGGGAGGAAGTCGAGGAGGTTTGGAAAGGGGCAAAGGGGGTATTCTTATCGGTGACAGGGTGGGGAGTGAGATACGGAGAGAGAGAGAGCTTCGTGGGTGAGAGGTAAGGCCTTAAAAGGATTGATAACCCTCCACTTCCTCTCTTCCTCTGTCCTCGCGCGGTCGAGGGGGCACTCCTCACTGCGCCGCCAGGGATCGAGTCCTTTCCACCCCTCAACTTGACGCAAACGAACGAAATCCGCGCGACTTGCACGCTCGACTCTTCGATTGACTTGAAATCGTGTTCGGGTAACTTAACCCTCCTCGCAACTCTCTCCCCCGCTCTCCTCGCTACCGCCAAGTACTCCACCACTCCGACCACTTCCCGAAAGCCTTTATTCTTTTTTCCACTCGAATCGTCTTCCTTCCCGTCCCCCTTCAACAAATCTCTCAACTGAGACCGAAAAACGCTTAAGAACACCGAATGAACCCTTTCCTCAAGCTCGCACACTATCCCATCTCTAACCTGCCTCCCATCGGTGTTTTTCTATTTGCAAAAACATCGAAGGGCACCTACAAGGTAGAATAGAATAGAAGGCAAAACAGAGTTTTTTTAAGTCACCATGCCACTAATATATATATATATATATATATATATATATATATATATATATATATATATATATATGGGCTGACACAATATAACACAAATAGAAAAGAATAGACACATTTAAAAGAACACTCACACGGTAAATTGTTCGAGCTTTCGGCCCTCTCAGAGGCCTTCTTCAAGAGAGACTGAAAATATGCTATTCTGAATAGCATATTTTCAGTCTCTCTTGAAGAAGGCCTCTGAGAGGGCCGAAAGCTCGAACAATTTACCGTGTGAGTGTTCTTTTAAATGTGTCTATGCTTTTCTATTTGTGTTATATTGTGTCAGCCCATTATTGTGCCGCTCGTGTGAGTTTTTCCGTACAATCGTTATATATATATATATACATACATACACACAGTAACACACAATATAGAAGCACAAAAAAAGAAGAACACTCACACGTTATTTCTGGATATGTCGACGGAAACACTCCGTCTTCATCTGAAAATATAGTTCTATATCTTCAGATGAAGACGGAGTGTTTCCGTCGAAATATCAAGAAATAACGTGTGAGTGTTCTTCTTTTTTTGTGTTTCTATATTGTGTTACTGTTTATTGTACTATTCGGCACTTTCGTGTTACGTCTACGAAGTATATTTTGGATGGACAACGACTGAACAACGATAGATTTGCTAGGTTACCCGATAAAAAACAAGAAAACCGAACAAACAATAGGCCCTTCTTCAATTCTGGATACTTCCTTCCTTCCTTCATTCTGTCAAATATCCCTATACTATTCTAATTTGTCTAACTTTCTCCCCTCTATTACGGTCTTCAACATTCCATCGCCCATCAAAACGCTCTGCATTCATCTTTCTGATTCTTTTGGATTTCTCCCAGCAACCCTGTCTTCTCATTTCTTACCATACTTACAAATTATTATTTTTATTATTTTAGAATTACGTTGCAATTAGGCGATTTTCCTGGTAGCAACGGTCAAGTTTAGTCAAAGATAACTCTTACAACGAAAATTACATACATTCACGCACTAGAAAAACAGATAAGAGACAAAATATTCTTACATACAATCACACTTCCACATCGCTTACAAAATGCCGTCCACATCACATACAAACAATATTTTAATAACTACAATGAAGTTTATTACCCAGTCTCCAGTACCCAAACATCTAAAATTGGATGGAAAGGTCTCAAACAAACCTCCAGGTTGCTGGTTCTAATCAATAATAGTTCTATTTAAAAAAGAGTATTTTTTCTTATTTGTTTTTTGCGTACTTATTTTTATTTTGAAACTATGGTCTTTTTTTCCCTTAACGTTATGCTTTTCTATCTCTTTCCATAAATCTTCCCACGCTTCGTCCTTTTAAGCAATTCTATGCATCGCGCCTAACCTACGACTCCCTTTTCTTCTATTTTTCAAACTCTCCCATTTCAGTACATCTAACATTTCTATGACACTATCTGTTCTTTTGTACCTTCCGAGTACATATCTTGCTGCCTTTCTTTGAACTTTTTCTATCTTTTTAATATGTCCCACCTCATATGGATCCCATACTATGGAGGAGTATTATAGGATAGGGAAAACCAGTGCCTTATATGCGTTTTCTTTTGTGGCTACGCTACTTCCTTTTAAATTTCTCATTACCCAATGCAATACTTTAAATGCCTTCCGTGTCAAATTATCTACTTGGACTCCCCACCCAAGATCCCTAGTTAATTTAATGCCTAAATATTTGCATTGACTGGTATATGGGATTTTTTCTCCAAAGAGGGTGTTAATTTCCTTTTCTGCATTCTTTTTATTTGAAAAATGTTAATGCTTACTCTTACTTATATTAATGCCCACATTATTATTTGTAACCCAGTCACCAGTTCTCCACCTCTTTTTCTATTCATTCCATCTTTTCAACCCTTCTTCACACCCACGTCTCAAAAACCTCCAATAAACCGGTCATCTTACCTAAATGAACATGTTTCCGTGCCGTAGAAAAGGACGCTCCAAGCCAAAGTTATGACGAACCTTTCCTTAGCATCCCTACTCAATGTTCCCGTCATTAATGCCCTCCTACTTGTGATATCGTCTTTGACTAATGCAATACTTCTGCTGATTTCACCAATAATATGGTCATTTTCATTTACATCCACCCGTATGACACCTCAAGGACGTGTGGCGGGCGGTGTTGGGTCAGCCGGCATTCATACACAATCGCGACACTTCCAAGATAGGAAAACACCTATTACACCTGATCTCTTTTTTTGTTCCCCTATTTTAAACCGTTTAACTTAAGATTTTCTCTTTCACGAAAACCTAAAGATATACTACGACTTATATCTTGTACAACGTTGAATTTTCGTTTCGTTCGACGGCGCATGCAAACCACCATTCCCAAGCGAGCTGATACAAAAGAGAGAGAGAAAAAAAAACTGAACTGCGAGAAGCGAACCTGTGAGTGAAACACGTACTATTTTGAATTGGAAAGCGGTCCCATATGTATGAAAATATTAAGGAGAACCTCCCGAAAAGGTTTCGACAAGGACGAGAGGCTTGAATGGAGTGAAAGGGAAAGAAGGAAATGAGTAAAAAGGAAGGGAATTGAAGAGGAGAGAGAGACGGAGAAGAGAGGGGAGGAAAGGAAAAGGAAGGAATTGGGGAGAAGAGATGGGACACGAACCCGTAACACAGAGAGGAGAAGAAAGGACCCTAGGAAGGCAAGAAAAGGATCCGTTTTTTTTCCTTCTTCTTCTTTTTCTTCTTCCTCGTTAACTTCCCTCCCAGGGAGAGAGAGGGGAGGACATAAGTTAAAATTCAGTTGCGGGAGAGGACGCATGGTAACCCTTGTGTGACTTGGGGTAAAAAAGAAACACAAACTTTGTTCCACTTTCTCGTTCCTCCCTTATGTAGCGCTTCCAGATTCCTCCTCCGCCATCTCCTTTGTCCTCCTATTTACGTAGAAACCTTTTTAAAAGACTTCCTTCGGTCCGAACCACCGCTTCCCTTGGTTCACAAACTATATACCCTCCAGCAAACTCTTTCAAATTTGATTACTTGGATTAGGAATACATGAAATGCAAAGATGGAGTGATTTTTTTGCGAATCTGAAGTTTGGATAAACATTATCAGTGTGCGTGTCGCTTATGTTAGCTTCGTTATTTTGTTCATATTGAGACAAATATTGACAGTGAAATCTCTTTAGAGAACACTCACATCCATTACTGATGTCAGAACTTTCAATATTTTGTGGGATGCGAACTTTCTTCTATTAAGTCTCGTACAAATCCGGCTACTATATACGTTACAAATCTCATGTCGACTTTTTCGCATGCGCTAAAGCTCATGCCACGTGTTTTTGTCGACGCCATTTGTTGATTGAAAAATAATTCCAATTCCTACGCAACAATGGACGGTTTATGGACAGACCCACCCTGCCCATCTCTGATTGTTAATTGAGTGAAATAATGTAATTCAAATTAATTGTCGTAGTTGTTTCTGTTTTCTGCGTTGAAAATCGATTTCATCACATTTATGGAAGGCTGTTAAATTAATAAATGTACCAGTTCGTAAACAATGGAGACGATATAAGTTATAGGTACAAGACTCAACTCTGGGGTTCACTGAAGGATAACTCGCGTTCTATTCACTTGGGAAGTGTTTCTTCCACCCGTCGTCGCTGTAGCGAATGCACGTCAGGCGACGGAGATGCGACGTAACGATTGCCAAAATCCACCTCGAGGTTGTGTGATTTCGGTTACGGCAAACATTTGGAGTACGTATTAACCTTGAACGATGCGACATGTCAACATCTGGAAAGCAGCATTTGCATCAATACTCACCCCAGAGTAGCGGTGTGCTTGCGAAACCCTGAATCAAATTGCGTATTCCTCAAGCACCAACGTAGGCAATGCACAAGGACGGTGACGCAGTCTAAACAGAAACTGAAATTCGTGGGAAATGCAAATCTCCTTTTATTTACTTAAGGACACCGCTTTATCACTCCCAATACCTTAATTCTAAAGCTCCATATTTTAAATAAATCTATAGGCAATCACTAGTGAGGCGAAAATTTGAGCAAAGGACCCTTAGACAGATAGTTTATCGTCTGCCTACAAGATCAGAGTACCAGCCAATATTTAAAACAACACAGCGAAGTCTTTCGTCTTTAATCATACTGATATGACTGTCAATACAATTATCGAAATGACAGGGGATCGAGATGGTGCGGGGGCTTACGTACTGGCTTCCCTCCCAGAAGGTCCGGGTTCAAATCCCGGGTGGCGGTGTTGAATATTTTTCAGAGGTATCTCGATCCCTACTTGAGGTGTTTGTGGAGGGCACTTCGAAAAAGTACTGTCCGTCGAATGGGACGCTAAGCTCCGGACCCCTTGGCGCCTTTCGTAAAGAGTAGGCTAATGCCGGCGCCGGGTTTCTCTCCACCCTTCATCCTTTCCTGTCCATCCCGTATGGCGCAAATGACCTCATCTGTCCGTCGCCTCCCCTAAATACTACTACTACTCGAAATGACAGTTCCTTTAAGCGTAACAAAGCAAAATCTATTCACCTCCAAGAGAATTAGGTTAAAGATGGGAAAGAGGCTCTTCAATCAGATTTCAAAGATTTCAGTACTACACCTCTTGCCTCAAAGACCATGTCTTAAGTCCATATACAGTATATCACTTAGCTCTACTTTAAAGTCATAACTAATCTATCCTTCAAATCTTTACTCACTATACCAGCCATTAATTCTCTTCTTTCCGCAAATTCCTATTTCTGCTAAAACAATTCATCTACAGATGTCACCATAACGAAGCTCATTTCTCAATAAAGTAAGAGTACTGCAAAATTACATGAATTACTCCACCTGCTCTGGTTTCTAACCTCCTACTTAAATGTTTTCCCTAGCTTTCCGAAGTCTCCAGAATCTCATTTCTTCCCAAATTATACATTTACAGGCTTCACTTTATATACAATTTTCAAAATGGAAGAGGAATAGGAAAAATCTGTGGAAAAATGCAAATGTGTTTCTCATAATGAAGAACTCCCACTACATCTCACCTGAATCTGTTGAATGTATTGAATAAATAGGGAAAAACACTTGTAATTGACAATATAATTTTACGTTTACGCCTGAATACTCAAGGAATCAAAATGAATTATTTGTTATAATTAAATTTCATGAAAAACTATATAATTGCTTTGTCGATTACTTATGTAATCCATTTACTGTTGTTTGATTACTCGCACATTTTAATCTTTATCTCAAACCTCAGGTACTGTTCCTGGAAAGCATTCAAATAATAACTACAATCCCTCGGTGGTCTGACTCGCAAGGGAGAATATAATGGAAGGAAAAATGGAGGGAAGGAATTAAAAGGCAAACGTTCCTTTAAAAGAAATAAAACAAATATTCAAAGACAAAAACTGTACTTCACATTGCGAATTGAAGAGGAAAGAGATAAAAAAGCGAAAGTGGTAAGTAGATGGCAGCTGTCAACCCAGAGAAAAAGATATAACGCACAATCCAAATAATTTTAGAGACACATAACGATTATTTAGAGACAGGCTAACAAGAATTACTTCCAGTTGAATACGAATATTTCAACTATTGTAGATACTCCAGTAGCAGACATGTAAAAAATATTAGTAAAGTATTTAATATAGAGCACAACTCCTGTTCCGAAAGGTTGGTTCAAAACCCGGGATTAGAGGCAAGAGGGTTAGCGTACATGGCGTACTTTGAGATCTCGGGTACGGAGAGGAATTAAGAAAATAAATATGACAAGAGGGAGTAAGTAAGTAGAGAGAGAAACCCTATAAAAACTTTCATAAGGAGCGTAATTTTGTATGGCTCGGAAACATGGTCGCTGAGATAGGAGGATAGAGGTAGGTTGAACTCTTTTAAAATGTAGGTTTGGAAAAAATTTCTTAAAATAAAATGGACAGTTAGGGGAATAAACGATAGTGTTTTCTGCATATTAGGGAAACCGAGAAGAAGGTTGTTCAAAGAAAAAGGGAGAAGCCATAAAACTTGAATCAGGGGATACTGAGAGAAAAATTGAAATACTGTAGGTTGGTTTATAGAAAGGAGAATGCTGGGAAAGCGAGGCAGAGGAAGGAATAGTGGACAGGCATTTTAGATGGATTTAAGGGTACTAGAAAGTATGTAGGGCTAAAGGAGTCATTGGAATACGAGGTATTAGGATATTTTGCGCCGTGCATAATTTCTAGCATTATCCCACCTGTCTCAGACTACTCAGGTGCGGGTAGGAAACGGGGAGTCAGGATGGGCAGTGTTAGGAAGGGGCGTAAGCCAGGGTTGCCCATTATCACCGTTGCTGTTCAACCTGTATGCAGAGGAAATGATTAAAGAGGCAAGGGAAGAACTCGAGGTAGGAATGAAAGTGGGCGGGGGATTCGTAAAATCAGTTAGGTTTGCTGATGACCAAGCTTTAGTTTGTCAGTCAGCCAAGGGGCTGCAAGCATTGCTGAGTGAATTGGAAATTCATTGCGACAGGTATGGGATGAGAATCAATATTAATAAAACAAAGGTTATGCGATTTTCTAGAAAGAAAAAGGCCAGGTTTAACATTAAAATAGGAGGGCAAAAAATAGAGCAGGCAGAACAGTTCACGTATCTCGGTAGTGTTTTGGACCAACACGGTCAAAGTAGTTGGGACGTAAGGAGAAGAATTGCGCTAGGCAAAGAGGCTTTCACAAGTAGGAGGGAGTTGATGACAGGGACTTTGAGTAAGGATGTTAAGAAAAGACTCGTAAAAACTTTGATATGGAGCGTAGCTATGTACGGTGCGGAAACGTGGTCATTGAAGCAGGAGGATAGACGTAGACTGGAGGCTTTTGAAATGTGGGTGTGGAGAAGAATGGAGAAGGTGAAATGGACAGAGAAGAAAACAAATGAGGAAGTACTTGGTATGGTGGGCGAAGAGAGGGGTTTGTTGGGAGCAATCCTATGGAGGCAGGAAAAGTGGATGAAGGGGGTGTTGACCGGCAGTGGGATGTTGAAGACTATGATAGAGGGTAGAATGTTGGGCAAAAGAGGAAAGGGAAGGAACAGGATAGGGATGTTGGACGGGATGAAGGGAGGAAGAAAGTACTCAGAGATGAAGAGGGACCTGATATAGAGTAGGATGATGGATTTTGTGTTTTGTTAGGAGTAATAAAATATTTATTTGGTAGTTGTGCCCATCCAAAAACCTACCTTAACCGGTCTTAAAAAAAATCCCACCTGTAATAAGCTTCAACGTCCTATTTACCTCTAGATATTTCTTCCACACATATTTCCAGTCTACTTTAAACTTCCTTCTCTGCCTACTTTTCCCTCCAGGTTATTTGTTTCAACCCTCTCATATACGAATTCATCTCTGATTCCGATCATCCCCTTCCCGCAAAGACGAAGTTTTATAACCGCATAATGTTACGCACCACGCTAAAAGGTTTCATTCATCTTTTATTCACGTCTCCACTTAAGAGAGTCCCGTTCATTAAAATCTTCATTTTCTTAAGTCCTCTTCTTTATGACGTTTTTCTCTCTATTTTTTAGAAGCATCTCTGTGCGTGGCCGCAGGGATAATAACTTTTAACTCAGAATTTTTAAAAGGTCACGACAGTAATAAACGATGAGGTTTGAACTTCAAAAGGATAATTCAATTCTCTTTGGCTTGTGTGTGTATTAAGGTATGTGTATATATATATATATATATATATATATATATATATATATATATATATATATATATATATATATATATATTTTTTTTTTTTTTTTTTTTAAAGGTAATCTACCGGTTAAGGTAAGTTTTTGGATGGACACAACTACCAAACAAATATTTTATTACTCCTAACAAAACACAAAATCCATCATCCTACTCTATATCAGGTCCCTCTTCATCTCTGAGTACTTTCTTCCTCCCATCATCCCGTCCAACATCCCTATCCTGTTCCTTCCCTTTCCTCTTTTGCCCAACATTCTACCCTCTATCACAGTCTTCAATATCCCACTGCCGGTCAACACCCCCTTCATCCACTTTTCCTGCCTCCATAGGATTGCTCCCAACAAACCCCTCTCTTCGCCCACCATACCAAGTACTTCCTCATTTGTTTTCTTCTCTGTCCATTTCACCTTCTCCATTCTTCTCCACACCCACATTTCAAAAGCCTCCAGTCTACGTCTATCCTCCTGCTTCAATGACCACGTTTCCGCACCGTACATAGCTACGCTCCATATCAAAGTTTTTACGAGTCTTTTCTCGTTCTCGTTTTCGTGTTCTCGTGCCCGGCAGCCTTGCCTCCCCCGCTGCCGGGCACGACACACGGCCGATTGGGCCGAGCCCCGTGGTTGCCAGGACTCAAAATATCTGTGTAGTCCATCATATTTTTCTTGGGAATGATAATTGTGGTGGTTTCCCGTTGCCAACGTCAGATGGGAAGTTGAATGGGCCCCTCCTTGGCGCCTATCGTTACATGCAAGAGATAATGACGATGCTGGATTTCGTTCTTCACCTTCTCCATTAAAATGCTACTTCTGCCATATTACCCACCCCCAACCCTAATTACTCAAATGACCGCAGCTCTGAGTCACCTACCAGACTAACTAATACCAGAGCTATAGATGCTGAAACCATAACCGACATAAGCCATTGCCATGTTTCTCATTAGCTATCGCAAAGCCTTAATACGTTCTCATTAGCACCAAAACTCGAAATTATGAGTTGCTGGTTGAAAAGAAGGCGCCCGCGAGGAATCAGCTACATGGATGGCTTCCTCGACTTGAGTCTGCATTTCCGACCCCCCACTACATCCTGCTCCGTCCCCTTCCAACACCCTTTCTCCTCTCTACCCCTATTGCTATGGGCGCTAATGGATTCTGGTTAATCAGAGGACTTAATGAGAGAACGTTGGTAGAAACGAACGCCATATTAATCCCCAAGAAAGAAATGAAGGCCACACCATTTTGAAAACAATTTCTTGGGAATTACCCCGGAATTCGGAAAAGAATTATTTGAGATCTTGCGCTCCAATCAATTTATATATATATATATATATATATATATATATATATATATATATATATATATATATATATATATATATATATATATATATATATATATATGTATGTATGCATGTGTGTTTGTATAAATATATATATATATATATATATATATATATATATATATACATGTGTGTGTGTGTGTGTGTGTATGTGCGTGTGGGTCGCGGTAGTCCAGGGGGTAGAGCGTTGGACGTTGGACTGCTGACCGGAGGGGCCAGGGTTCGATTCCTGGGCAAGCTTCTCTAGGCACCGGCAGCTCCACCCAAGCCAGTGACAAAGCACCTTCAAGGAAACCGTAAGGCGACACAAGGTAAGGAACTGGAATCCCACTGTAACCCTAAATGAGTGTGTTTACCCTGAAGTTTTGTTAAAAGCTCAGTATTTGGTGAACCTTAACCTCACCCAATAAACCAACCCTTAGGTAGTATAGCGGTATAACAGTAAGAAAAACTGGCATTATGGTCACTTATAATAAAAATATCAAATTTCAATCAAAAAAGCTATGCCAGAAAGCGCTTGAGACATCACTTGGTTTGATTAAATATTTTTCGTATTGTAACAATTGGGTCATCTCGGCGCTCGGAATAATTAATCCAGAACCGACCTGAAACTCAAATAAGAGAGAATAAATTTAAAAGTCGACGACACTTCTGGCAACGACCGAGAAGGAAAACTAATTATTTTTCAACCACCGCTCAAACCTATTCCTCTCGCGAATCGGGAATCGAAATTCTATTTCGATAAGAGATCTCCACCAATCAAACGGGAAACGAACTCAATTGCATAGAGTAACAGGATCGCCCACTGGGATCACGTACGATTGATAGATGCGAAATTAAATTTGTTGGTTCGGTGTCACTGACGATCATGCAAATCCATTTAGTGATTTAAGTCGTGGCGATGGCAAGTTTTCCATTCATGATTCACCAAAAATAATGCGATTCGGAGCGGTTTATGCAGTAAAGAAGGGTGTCGGGAAGTTTTTAAGTTTCCGCAATTTGAATCACTCGCATCTCTCTCCCGCCATACTAGATAGGATCATTTTTCAATTCAATTACAATATTTACCATTCGATTTCCGGGTTTGATTCTATCTTACAAAATTGCCCGAAAAAACTTGTTTCCCTTCCAGAGTGCGAAATCACTGACGGTACGTGATTTCAACAGGAATAGTCTACAGAGGAGGAGGCACGGAGTAGTCAACCCGTTCCTCGCTTGCTTAACGTTCTCCCCTCTATCTCCGTGTTTTCAGCATCCCTCTGCCAATCGACACCATCCACATTCACCTTCCCTGTCTGGTTTGCATTTCTCCCAAACATCCTATCTCCTCCCCTCACACAATGACTAAACTATCCTCTTTTTTTCCCTTTAAGTCCACTTCGCCTTCTCTATCCTTCCAAAAACTTACATTTCAAAAGCCTCTATTCTAATCCGACCATGCTTCGCCAATGATCATGTATCCGCTCTGCATAAAATCATGCTCAGCATCAAAGTTTAATACATAAATTTAAGGATAAATATAACTATTATCATTATTATAATATCCTACCAGTTAGGGTAGGTTTTTGGATGGACTCAACTACTAAATAAATATTTTGTGACTCCAAACAAAACACAAAATCCAGCACCTTCGCTACGCAAGGTCCCTCTTCATCTCTGAGTACTTCCTTCCTCCCTTCATCCCGTCCAACATCCCTATCCTGTTCCTTCCCTTTCCTCGTTTGACTAACATTCTCCCCTCTATCACAGTCTTCAACATTCCACTCCCGATCGATACGCCCTTCATCCACTTTTCCTTCCTCCATAGGATTTCTCCCAACAAACCCCTCTCTTCGCCCACCATACCAAGTACTTCCTCATTTGTTTTCTTCTCTGTCCATTTCACCTTCTCCATTCTTCTCCACACCCACATTTCAAAAGCCTCCAGTCTACGTCTATCCTCCTGCTTCAATGACCACGTTTCCGCACCGTACATAGCTACGCTCCATATCAAAGTTTTTACGAGTCTTTTCTTAACATCCTTACTCAAAGTCCCTGTCATTAACTCCCTGCTCCTTGTGAAAGCCTCTTTGCCCAGCGCAATTCTTCTCCTTACGTCCCAACTACTTTGACCGTGTTTGTCCAAAACACTACCGAGATACGTGAACTGTTCTACCTGCTCTATTTTTTGCCCTCCTATTTTAATGTTAAACCTGGCCTTTTTCTTTCTAGAGAATCGCATAACCTTTGTTTTATTAATATTGATTCTCATCCCATACCTGTCGCACTGAATTTCCAATTCACTCAGCAATGCTTGCAGCCCCTTGGCTGACTGACAAACTAAAGTTTGGTCATCAGCAAACCTAACTGATTTTACGAATCCCCCGCCCACTTTCATTCCTACCTCGAGTTCTTCCCGTGCCTCTTTGATCAATTTCCTCTGCATACAGGTTGAACAGCATAGGTGATAATGGGCAACCCTGCCTTACACCCCTTCCTAACACTGCCCATCCTGACTCCCCGTTTCCCACCCGCACCTCAGCAGTCTGAGACATGTACAGGTTGCGGATTAGCCTCCTTTCCCTCCAATCTATTCCTATTTTCTGCAATATACTCATTAGTTTTTCCCAATTCACTCTATCAAACGCTTTTTCGAAATCTACGAAACAGGCAAATACCTCCTGGTTGTGTTCTATATTCCTCTCGATTGATAATCTCATTACTGCAATGGCATCGAGCGTACCTCTCCCCTTCCAAAACCCAAACCGATCATCCCCTAAGTAATCATTTTCCCTACTCTCTATCCTTTTGTTTATGATCCTGAGAACAACTTTAGCTGCGTGGGATATCAAACTAATTGTCCTATAGTCCTCACATGACGTGGCCTTTATTTTTTTCGGAATAGGAACTAAAACTGACCTCACAAAGTCTTCCGGCCAGATTCCCTCCTCATAAATACTACGGATCAGCCCATATAGTCTCTTCCTCCCACATTTTCCTAAGCATTTTAAAAGTTCCACGGGAATGTTATCTACCCCCACGACCTTATTTAGTTTCATCTCCCTTAATGCCCTTTCTATCTCAGTGTCTAGTACGCTTGGACCTAAGCTGTCTTCCTCTAGGTCATTTTCTTTTTCAATGTCTAACTTTGTTGGTCTGAGTTCTTTACTATACAGTTCTTCTATATACTCCTTCCATCTCTCTTGGATCTTTCCTGCGTCAACTATTACCTTACCCGCCTTATCTCTAACTGTTAGCATAGCTCTTCCTTTCTTACTTCCCGATAACGATTTAACTTTGCTGTACAGCGCACCGATTTCACCCTTCCTCTGCAGACTTTCCATATCCTCGCACTGCGTCTTCCACCATGCTTCTTTTGCTTTATTTGTTGCCCGCCTCAATTTATTGTTCAATTCTTTGTACTTCATTTTGCCTAATTCTGTATTCATATTCTTCCATTTTCTCCGCTCATCCATCTTTGTAATCATCTCATCCGTGATCCATGGTTTCCTAGTCCTTTTAGCTATAACGGTTCCAATAGTGTCTTTTGCGGCTTTAGATAACCCCTTCTTGATCATTTCCCATTTTTCTTCGATAGTACTAAGCCCTTTACCATCCTCCATGATTTTCTCTACCTCCTGTTTCTATTACTTCCTTTTCAACCCATTTAATGCTTCTACATTCCATTTTCTAACTCACCGCCCCTGCCTTATCTTTTTGAAACGTACGCTACATTTCATAACAACTAAATTGTGGTCTGAGTCCGCATCCGCTCCCGGGAAGCTGTTGGAATTTATCACACTGTTCCTAAACCTGTGTCTAATCAGGATATAATCTAGCTGATATCTTCCTGAGTCACCTGGTATTTTCCATGTATACCTGCGTCTTTTGTGGTGTCTAAACCAAGTGTTGGTGATGACTAACCCGTCTCCTGCAGAACTCAACAATATCCTTACTCAACATCCCTCTCATCAACTCCCTCCTTGTAAAAGCCTCCTTTCCTAGCGCAATTCTTCTCCTTATGTCCCTACTACTTTGACCAAATTGGTCCAAAACACTTCCAAGATACGTAAACTAATATATATATATATATATATATATATATATATATATATAAAATATCTTCGAAATGGAACGCTCTTCGGCGACGCACAAATATGTAAAAACACAGATTTAGATTTTTAGAATATAGAAACACAAAGAAAGGACACTCACAATTTGTTATTTGACGTTTCGACAGCACGGCTGTCGTCTTCTATATATATATATATATATATATATATATATATATATATATATATATACTACCTTGATCAAAAAGTTCCCGGAATAACCACCGTGTGGCGCTCCCATCGTTCCGATTTGAGTTCTGTTTTTTTTGTTAAATTGGTACATCTGTTGTTGATATTCCCTTTAAATCTTAGTGTCATAACTTGACATTTGCAAAAGTTACGTAGCCAAGAGTACATCTATCTCTGTGTGTGTTGGCGATTTTTTACAATTGCAGAAATGGATTTAAATTTGCAACAACGAACTTGTATTAAATTTTGCGTAAAAAACGGATTTAGTGGCCCTTCAACAGGAAGATGTCGGTGGCAGGCGCATTTTTCGACGTCAGCAAGGCGTTTGACCGCGTCTGGCACCAGGCACTGCTGTTGAAGATGCGGAGACTCCACTTCCCGACGTGGATCATCGAGGTGATCCGCTCCTACCTAAGAGACAGGACCTTCGTCGTTTCCTGGTCTGACTCGTTCTCTGGGGTGCACCGGATCTCCGCTGGTGTCCCCCAGGGTTCGGTTCTCGGACCAGTATTATTCAACATCTTCTCCCATGACATTCCCAGGAGTCATGGGAGGCACGAGGTCCTGTCACTATACGCGGACGACGCGGCGCTCCTGTGCAGCTCCCGGCGAATATCTTTCGCCGTGGAGAGGCTGCAGATCGTCGTCGACGAGCTACTTTCGTGGTATCGTCGCTGGCGGTTTGCAGTCAATGCCGGGAAAACGAAGGCAATCGTCTTCCATACCGGCAGAGGAGCGCCGACAGAAGAGGAGCTGTCGGTGAATGGAGTCACCCTTCCGTGGGAATCCGAGGTTCTCTACCTCGGAGTGCTGATGGACCGGAAACTCCTTTGGAACGCCCAAGCGCGACGTGTCCGAGGGAAGGCCTTCGCGGCGCTTAACCGGCTTCGGCCGATTATTCGTCCGGGGGTCCTGAGCTCGGAAACGAAGCGTCGACTGTACCGAGCGTGCGTGTTGCCTGTCATCACGTACGCAGCGCCGGTATGGTCAGGAGTGCCGAAGTCTACCCTCGCTCTCATCCAAGTGGTGCAGAACTCTGCGCTACGGTGCATCTTGGGATGCGGGCGCTACGCCCGCGTGGAAGAGATGCACCAGGACGGGAACATGGAACCTCTGAACGTCCTTCTTCCGGAGCTGTCTCGAAGATTCTTCGAGAGGGCTGCGGATTCAGACGTCGCCACCATCCGACGCCTCGGAGAGATCCAGGTTTCAACGTGGGACCGCTATAAGCGCCCCATTGCGAGCATGGATCGCCAAGATGCCCTCCCAGCGAAGAAGAGGCCCAGGCTTCAGTAGCAGGGATCGCCAGAACGCCGTGACAACGCAGAAGACGACGCCCTGCCTTAGAAGCCTAGGCGGCTGGAAAGGCAACACAGTGGAGCCCCGACCGGAGTAACGGGGGTCCGTCCACGAGAATTGGCACGGACGTTGGAAATGTTGGAAAAGTGTTTCGGCAATGATTCTCTAAAAAAAACGGTCGTTTACCAGTGGCACGAGCGGTTCAGAAGTGGTCGTGAGTCAATCGAAGATGATGAACGCAGTGGCAGACCATCGACATCGAAAGTCGGTGAAAAAATTGATAAAGTAAAAGAAATGTTGGTCAATAACCGCAAATTAACCATCAGAGAAATAGCGGAGGACTTGAACATTGCCTATGGATCCGCCCAAGACATTGTGGTTAATGATTTGGGTTTCCGTCGTGTAGCAGTAAAGTTGGTGCCAAAAGACCTCAATTTCATGCAAAAAAGAGACCGTGTTGACGTCGCAAAAGACATGATTTGCGAGGCTGAATCCGATCCCACATTCATCAAAAGGATCATTACTGGAGACGAGACGTGGGTTTATGAGTACGACACGCAATCCAGACATCAGGCAAGTGAATGGCGTTCACCAAATGAGCCGAGACCAAAAAAACCACGTCGTTTTCAGTCAAAAAAGAAGGCAATGCTGACGGTTTTCATGGATTACAACGGTGTAGTGCATCATGAATTTTTGCCAGAAGGCCAGACAGTAAACAAAGAGTATTATTTGGGCGTTATGAGACGTTTGCGTGAAGCAATTCGCCGAAAGAGACCAGAAATGTGGGCAGAAAACTCGTGGATTTTGCACCATGATAACGCACCGTCGCACAGTGCTATCATTATTCGTAATTTTTTGACGAAAAATGCAACAAATACCATCCAACAGCCACCGAATTCACCTGATTTGGCTCCCTGTGACTTCTTTCTGTTCAATCGAGTTAAAAAACCATTACGGGGAACGCGTTTTAGCAGCCGAGAGGAAGTAATGGAAAAATCGCAGGAAGCACTGATGGACATACCGAAAACCGACCGTAACTTTTGCAAATGTCAAGTTATGACACTAAGATTTAAAGGGAATATCAACAACAGATGTACCAATTTTACAAAAAAAACAGAACTCAAATCGGAACGATGGGAGCGCCACACGGTGGTTATTCCGGGAACTTTTTGATCAAGGAGTATGTATATAGAATATACAGAAACACATTCTAACACGAAAGCACGCCAATTGGCTAATACATATGTATTCATTCATATGGATGTAGATGTAAGGAAAAGGGATGAGAACATAAATAAAAGACAAGCAGGATGGGTGGCGAAGGAAAAATGTTTCCTTGACCAGGACTTGAACCACGGATCATCAACTTGCCGAGCCGATGCTCTAGTCAATTAAGCTCTACAAGTCTTGTATTTCCCAGCCTAACTATCAACAGTGTTGAAACTCTTAAGGCTATTCTGCCCCCCGAAAAAAACTCTTCCTGGCCAACGTCGTCATGGTGAAGGTAGTTTCCTCTTGGTTTCACTCGTATCCACAGCGACTGAGTGAGGGGCGGGGCAGGGAGGTGGTTTTGGGAATGGAAAATGAGAACGCAGAGGGAGTGAGAACGAATGAAAGAGAGAGAGGGATAAAGGGAAAAAGAAAATGTCTGGCATGAGGGTTGGCGATACGCATACCAATAATGCATATATAGTACATTCCATCTCATTATTCGATATGTTCATTTTTCGTGGCACGCAAGGCTTAAAAGCATTTTATATCAGATATTTTGTGGAATGCGAATGGGAGCGATGGAGGGAGTGTCGAAAGAGAATGATATTTTTTTTATCTAGATACTGAGTAGAAACAGAATAAAATTCAATATTCGAAAATTAACCATCTACGCGAAAGATATCGGTACTCAGGTTGAATAATTGGAACAAGCATAATATTGACCCCTAGGGTGGATTCAGGGAGACATTTTAAGGGAAAGAAATAGGTAAATGATGTTGTTTCCCAATTTGTATCTGTAACATCTCATGGTAATCGTAGATATCTCAAGCATTGAGTAATAATCAGAAAATAAACATCCTTGGGGCCAATTGGTGAAAATATTTTGGATTATTGTACAATTTTATCGAAACTAAAAATTAGTAAAACCATTATAGTTACAAAAAAAGTTGTCCATTTACCACAAGAGCAATTTATTTTTTTCAAAAATCAAATTAATTTCCGATTTTGAACGTCTGACGTCGAAACACCTCCTGCAAAGTACCCCTGCGGTGATTTTCTGGGTAACACAGAGATGTATAAATCCACAGGTACGGACACTACACGTGTTTTTCCCATGGAATGTGATTCCAATTATTCAAGTATTTTTGCCACTCAAAAAGATTCTCAGGAGGGAGGCAAAAAAAAAGGGGTACAGCCTGCGGTGGATACCCACTGCGCGTACGGCAATAACCCGTTTCACAAAGCGTAAGGGTGTTAGTTCTCCGAGCGCCTCGTATCAACAGGATCTCCCGTGGGCTCCTCCCTTCTATTCCTACTCTATCCCCCCCTCCCCGCGGTCTTCCTCCCCGACGTCCAAAAGTCATTTCCCGTCGTAATTATCCGGCAACGTCCGCGGAAGCCATTAAACACCACAATATCATTTCCGCGGGCACATGCTCCGCTCGTTCAAATCCTTTGGGCTTATCGGTTACCGAACATTTCTCTACCAACCCACAACGAGCCTAGCAGAGGACTCTTTTGTATGCACGCCTAACACTGAGTGCCGCCCTCGGAGGCATTAACGGAACAAATTAGACGACGCTCGCATTGATCCACCATCACTACAGACACGTATGTGCAAATGCAGATCGAGGAAAAGTGTAGGACTTCGATACCTAACAACTCGCGGACGGGCGGAATCGCCTGCAAAATAGAGTCCTCGGGTCGCCTCTTTGGTAATGTAGGTATGAAGGTACTATCATTTCCAAAAGCCCGAAGACACGCGCGCCGTGGATTTTGGAGTTGGAAGAAAAGGGGTTTGTTGTGGTGGGACTCGATGGTTGGGGGGTACTCATCCAGCTTCTCAGCGTGACGTGAAACTTATTATTGCAGCACATGTAATTGAGCTCCATAATAACGAGCATCTACGAGAACCAGGCTGGTCCGATTACAAGTGAACTTACCACCAACCACTATATTTCAAATCAAAGCAGTGGCAGAACTTTGCAGAGGTTTCCCTATCACTTGAAATGAAATGATCAGCATCCGTCTAACCAATCTCCTATGGATTTTTCCCAGCAATCCTCACACTTCCCTGCTTTAGCACAATGCCTAGGACTTCGTATTTAGTTTTTCTTTCTGCCCACTTCACATTTTCCATCCTTCTCCAGACCTACGAGGGTCATCCGGAAAGTAGTACCCGTTCGTGCCGCATGAAGTGCTGACGACGCGAGTAGCCGCTGGACGAGGTCAGATAGCTTCAGTGGCTTGTCTGCCTTCTCTGAGCCAAGTTGCGTGACGCTAGCATTGCCTGTGTTGTTTCTGTGATTGTTTACAATGTTTAAAAAAATTGAGAACGCCGCCAGTTGTGAAGTGAGGGCAGTGATTAAATTCCTCAATGCAAGAAACGTTCGCCCATGTGATATTCATCGCCAATTAAAGGAGGTGTATGGAGACAATGTAATGGACGAGTCGTCTGTTCGGCGGTGGTGTCGCAACTTCAACATGGGGAGGGGGAACACACACGACGATGAGCGTTCGGGGAGACCGTCTGTCATTACAGACCAACTGGTGAGCTCAGTTGACGAATTCGTGAGGAACGATCGGCGCGTCACAATTGATGACATCTGTGAGCATTTTCCCAATGTTTCTCGAACAATTGTTCATGAAATTGTTAAACACCATCTGCATTATGCAAAAATTTGTGCAAGATGGGTCCCTCGCGTATCTCAATGAGCTGGCGGCGAAGGACTATGCAGCAGGAATACAGAAACTTGTCACACGTTATGACAAATGCCTTAATTTGCTTGGAGATTATGTTGAGAAGTAGTTTAAAGTATCCTCTTTCAAATAAATTTTTTATGTTTGTTAATATTTACTTTTGTGTCTTTATTTCACGAACGGGTACTACTTTCCGGATGACCCTCGTATCATTTAAAATCCCTACGATCTATTTCCATCATTTTGATTAATTGACCATGTTATAAAATTAACTCTTGATAATGCTTTTTCACGATTAAACGACAGTAATGTTTACGTCAATCATTTTAAAAAAGGACGAAATTGAAATGAATAAGTGTTCAAAATTAAAATTTAGCCCTGCCCTGTACCAGGAGAGTACTTTAGAAACTGGAAAAGAGGAAAGCACGATTCAATAATTCTGAAAAAAATGGAATTGAAGCTGTTGAATTGGTAGAACTGTAAAAATATCGAGCAGGTTGATGTTTCCATTACGTGGATGATAAATTTGTTTAAAAATTAATCTTTTCCGGAACCACTTTTTAATTTTTTAGAACTTTTTACGAAAAGTAGTCCTGCACATAAGTTACATAAGGTTTCGTAGGGCACCCTTAACCATTGCTACAATATTCTGCTTCATCGAACGATTCATTTTAAACTTAATTATTTTTTAATAACTAATCGTAGCACTTAAACACTTGATAAAATTTTATTTTACGACCGGAATTCGATATATTACATCATCATCAGGCAATGATGATGCAATACATTGAACCCGGTCGTAGAATAAAAATCAGTTATTCATTATGTTCGACTTCCACCACATCACGCTTGAAGCAACTAAATTTGTTAATTATTTTTGTAACTATTATAGCAGTTAATGTTGTTCTCCGATGAACCCGAGACGCAGAGATCCTGCATAGTTTAAGATATCTCCTAAAACGACACTGAATCATTACTACAATCTTATTCTGCTACCGAGTTTTCACGACTCTTTTCTTTGCAGCTTCACTTTTGGTCCATGGCATCAACTCGCTCATCTTTGCTAAAGCTTCCTCCCCGAACGCAGTCCTTCATTCAATGCTCTCGCAACTTTGCCCATCCTCTCTCTTCCGATAGGCACACTGGTTCTATTTCTTCTTAACTTTTTGCAATGTGAGATGAAAAAATACCTATTTCATTCACGGTGCAAGGGGAGGGCAATTTTGGAAAATGAACCGGTCGTAACCGATTGCTTCAAGGTGAAGGAAGGAACACCCGGGCACCTTAGAGAGATTTCTTTTTTTTCTATTCTGGGGAAACGGGACCAACTTCTAAAAACCAGTCTCACTCAATTTCATCCGGGGTTTTTCCCTTTATTCATTTTTGTCTTGTGCAGTTCCGAGCCGGAAAAACACCTTCCATCATATTTCATGCTCGACCCCTTTTTCGGAACGGCAAAAGAAAATGGGCCGGAAGGAATTCCCGTAACTTGATTCAGGTGAGAAGTACGAGGAAAAAAAATCGGGGGAAGGGTTTTTTCCTTCCTCCCCTTCAAAAGGATTTATTTCAGCGGAAGAGGGCACTTACCTACCCGTACCTGGGTTGACCTCATTCGCTCAATCTAGCCATTTATTTAAAAAAAATAAAAGTGTCGTAAAAAAGGAACGTTTATACGGGACGTCTATAGAAAGACTATGGCAAGAAGATCAGAGTAAACAATGCAAAAGTTATGGAATTTTTTAGAGGAAGGAAGGCCACGTTACACGTTAAAATTACAGCAGTTGAAATATTTTACCCACCTTGGAAAAGTTTTGGATTTAGATGGTCAAAGTTGTTAGGGCATCAGAAGAAGAATTGCGTAAGACAAGAAAGCTTACACCAGAAGGCGGAATCTGATGACGGTGTCGCTGAATAAGGTTGTTAAGAAATGGTCAGAAAAAATCTAGATTTGAAGAGTGGTTTTATAGTGGGCAAAAACTTAATCATGGTAGGATAGTAGGCGTAGATTGAAGGTTTTTATAAATGTGGGTTTGTAAAAGGATTGGACATATACTCAAGAGTAAACGGTTTATCACAGAACGTCATTGGAGGCGTTTTACAACCACCTACAGTCTTCTGTTGCAGGTGCTTACTTCCTTCAGTTCGCTGAGGAGGGCCACTACTGTATGTAGCCAAAATATGCGTATCCGATGCACAAGGGGATCCAGATGGTGCGGGGGCTAACGTGCTGGCTTCCCACCCTGAGGGCGCGGGTTCAAATCCCGGCGGTGTTGAATATTTTTCAGAGGTATCTCGATCCCTACTTCAGGTGCTTTGTGGAGGGCACTTTGAGTGAGTAAGCCGTCCGTCGGATGGGACATTAAACTGCGGACCCCTTGGCGCCTTCCGTAAAGAGTAGGCAAATGCCGACGCCGGGTTTCTCTCCACTCTTATCCCTTCCTATCCATCCCCTTTGGCGCAAATGACCTTAGCTGTCGGTCACCTCCCCTAAAAACTACTACTACTACCGATGCACAATCTCGTCTCTCTCTGTTTGTTGCTTTCCCTTGACTGCGCTCAGTTTGAGTAATAATATCTCCCAGTAGTTATGCCCTATTTGAATTTGTGAGTTAGTACTTGTGAATCTGTCTGTCTGCTCTGTGTTTGTCCCTGGCGCGGTATCAATTCCCGTAGACAGTCATGGATTGTGTGTAAGTGGTAATAACCCAGGCATCTCCTTAGCGGAGTCTCTCTAACCCTGTGAAGGATCCCATTTTGGGTTGAGTGTATAGTATGTCAGTAGTTGGCCACTGGTGGTGAGGTAACATTCCCACAAACCTCTACAGAAGGGTCCTTTGGTTGGAAGGTTGCGGTTGGTCACTGTCTGTAGAACAAACTTCTCCCACAAACCATCACAGCAATTTATAGCTTTCCTTCTGGATGAATGGTGCCTTTTTTATTACGGCCATAAGATGTTTCCTTTAAATTTATTGTTTTTTATATTGGAGACATTGTTGAAGGATGGAAAAGGAGCAGAAGAAATATATATGTATAGAGCATCGCAGCTTCAAAAGAGAATCTGTCCTGAGAGATATATAGAGTGGGCATAGAGCAGAGTATTGAGATAGGCGAAATGAAGAGAATAACAAGAAGGAAGACCTCAGAAATAAGGATGAAAAAAAGCAAAGGTTTGCGGAAAGAATTCTTAAGAGCAGATCACTACCATAACCAGCGTAAGCTTTCGTTGAGGCATTGCATACTAATCAAACTTGGCCCCTATATACGATAATTTTCCATGCTTCTACAAACAAATATTCTGCCATCGGATCATTAAGATTAACACACCCATCAAACAGAAGAGTTGGCCGATTTCCTCTGCACCAGTTTTTCTCGAAAAATCCAAGAGCGGAACCAAGCGATCTCATCGGTATTCTAAACCGAGTCATCCGGTAGAGAAAGAACGTGTAGATTAAATCTTTCGTTTTTCAAAAAGAAAAAACACCCATCCTTTCAACCCGTAATCATTTCACTGCAATCAGTCCCATTACTGAATGATCCTTAAATCAATGCACCCTGATCACAGGGTGCTCCGAGAAAGGAAATGAAGCCTAAGGGTGCTGCTCCTGCTTGTTTGTGAAACGCAATTGTTCCCGCAATTGTATCGGGAGAAATTTCTGCCCGGAGATTTTTATCATTTCATTGGTAGCAAGCTCTTTGTTATTTGTGTTGTTTCTCTCAGTCTCTGTTGTATCGCCCCCCTTTATCGGTTTAAGGGGGTGTGGGGTCCTCGGTGTTCTTGATAACTGCGGTGTGGTGGGGATGGGGAAGGGACTGGGAATGTGGAGCCGACCGCGAGCTAACTAATCCCCTCCGGCCAGTACCCCCATGTATCGGATGGGACCGTTCCCTTTTCCCTCTCTCTCCCACATTACTCCCCGTATAAATGTAGGGCCGTACAAACAAACAGAAAAAAATATAACACACAAAAGGAAATCACGCACTGACTGCATGGGGCTGCCTTCGTAGCTCTCCGAAGATCCGTCCGGATTTTCAACCCTTGCGTCCTCGGGACTTCTCCCAATGGACCTTCTGCCCCTTAACTCACGCCGCTTTGATGATCAAACAAATTCCCTAGCAGTTCCAGTGTTTTTTTTCCCGAAAAGGATAAAGGGAACAAGATAAACAGTGTTCTTTTGGGTTGGTTCGGGTTTTCGATGGGTCTTGGAACTAAACTAACTAATACTATACTCCTATCTTACCATGCACAAAATATTATTTAACATCCTCTTAAAATTTATGTAAGACTTAATTATTTATTTTCATATACTTTGTCTCGTTTCATTCGGTCCGAACTTGCCTATTTTTTTCCTATCCCAGCCTCGTCTGCCAAACGTTTTCCTTATATAACCGTCTTCAAAAGCCCATCAAAATGCTTTGCATTGACTTTTCCTGCCTCTTTTGGTTTTCCACTCACCCCACCTAGAAATCCATCGTTATTTCCCCATTCTGTCCATTGTTTTTTTTTCAATTATTTTCCCAGTCCGGATCTCAAAACACTACGATCTACGCGTTACCCTTCGGCCTTACATTTTTCATGCATTTGTGGTTAGAAAGGGGAAAGAAAGGTTACCACCTAAAGCGGGTTTTTCTTTCTAAGATCTACCATTAGCTTTTTCTATCAAGGTATTTTAATTATTAAGGGTTAGTTTTCGGACGCTCTTGATGACTGTTATCTATTATGTATACAAATTTTAATTCTAACCCTACGCCTTTAATTATTTCAGTCTTAATTTATCCAATAATTTCTATCTGCCTTTACACTGTCTAAAAAGTCTTATTCTACACTTTACCCGCATTTTTCCTTCTATCACATTCTTCGACAGCACATTACCTCCAATTTTTCCTCCACCCACTTTCTCTGCCTCTTTCGGATTTCTTCCCTTCATCCACTTTTCTCTTACGTCCATTATTATCCTTTCTTTACATCTCTCCTTAATGTACCAGTCGTCAACTCTCTCCTTACTGAATACTTTTAACTAATCAAAACAAGTATTCGCTAATAGGCTTCGTACTACGCACATCATCCTATCAAATACAGCCCGAATACTAAACTTCTCTATATGATATGGTTATACCTTCGCAATATAAAGTTTAACTATGCTATCCTTCTTCTCGAAAATTACGTAAGCTTCGTTTTACTGTGGTTATTCTTTATTTCATACTTCCACAAGTATGCCGTGTAAATCACTCGAAAGCAACTGAAACCAATTGGATACTTCCAAAAACCGCGGGAGATGCCGCAAACAGTAACTTTTAACGGAGTCATCCGCGAAGTGTGCATTACAAGGCAACAAATACACAGTGTAAAAATCATTCGCCTTGCCCGGGATTCGGACCCGGATCCCTCGGTATCCGGTAGAGTGCTTGAGCCAGTTAAGCTATTTCGGAGTGTAAGAGGATCGCTTGATGGCTTAACTGGCTAAAGCACTCGGCCGTACAACGAGGGCTCCGAGTTCGATTCCCGGTCAAGGCGAATGATTTTTACGCTTTAAAATTGTTGAATTGCAATGAAAAATTACTGTTTGAACATTTGCAAGCGTTACCATTTCCAAATCTAACTGCTGTAATCATCTCGCCGCTCGATTTCATTTCTAGTCCAAAGTTATTTCCAGACCACCCTTCTAAGTATTTG
Source organism: Hetaerina americana (assembly GCF_022747635.1). Lineage (NCBI taxonomy): Eukaryota > Metazoa > Arthropoda > Insecta > Odonata > Calopterygidae > Hetaerina > Hetaerina americana. The sequence continues at coordinate 13,214,263 of NW_027286181.1, read as the reverse complement.
TGTTAAAAAACACACATTTACATTTATTTTTTTAAGTAATCTACCGGTTAAGGTAGGTTTTGGACGGACACAACCATTTTGTGACTCCTAAAAAAACCAAATCCAGCAACCTACTCTACATCAATTACAGTCTTCAAAATCCCACTGCCGATCAACACGCTCTTCATCCATTTTTCCTGCCTCCTTAGGATTTCTCCCAACAAACCCCTCTCCTCGCCCATACCTAGTACACACACACACACACACACACATATATATATATATATATATATATATATATATATATATATATATATATATATAAACCATAAACGCAGTAATCAACGCGAAGGTCGGTTTGGTAGGTGATGGTAGAGTTCACCCAGTACTAAGCCCTATACGGCTTGTGAAATTCACACATCAGGTTAGGGGAGCCAGTTCCTTTCCCTCTACCGGTTATGGTTTCCCAGCAAGATCTGGTACTTGAAAAATCACATAGCTTGGGTTGAGCTGCAGATGCCCTGAGAGGCTTCCCAGGAATCGAACCCGGAACCCTCCAGTAAGTAGTCCTACGCTTTAACCCTGGGCTACCACGACCCTTTATATATAAAAGTATATATAACTCCCATTTTATAGAGCTGGCAGTAGGTGACGTTTTTGTCAGATTTTTTCGAGGCGGGGGATGTTGCAGGGGACAGTTTAGACGATTCCAACGCATTCACACGCGGTGTCTCAATCGACGCAGCTTGGAATCGATACCTAAAAACGTACTCGTATTCATGCTGGATTTTATGTGACATTAAAATGCTCGCCCTTTCTTTGATTTTTTTCCTCCCCTACGGAGAAGAAATAAAAGGGATTAACGTCAATAGGAACACCGCAACAATAGAAGCAGTCAGTTGGCGATTCCTCCTCTTATATAAGAAGAGAACCGTAGCGAGCGTGTAGTTAGAATGGACGAGGAAATATTCAAATGGCCCGTCCCACCGAAGGATTGAATGGGAGGGAAGGAATAGAGGAAGTAGGTTAGTAGGTGTGGGGAGAGATAGAGAGAGAAAGGAAGTCGAGTAAGGTTTAGGTCGTAAGGAGAGGGAGGATGTGGGAGTGACCTTACCTTTTCACCCCCCACCCCGGCACGTAAGCCAAAAACCCTCCCTGTTTTCTTCCCCCCCCCCCTTCCGGCATCATTGGCTTCATCCGAACTTAGGGTGGAGGGGTCCAGGGGTAAAGGGTCTTTAAGGGTGGGCGAAAAGGGGAAAGGCCGGTTGGAATGAGAACGATTACAAGTGGGGCGGTCGAGGTAGGGAGAGAGAGAGAGAGAACCGGTAAACTAAAAGAAGAGGAAATGAAAGAGGGGAAAAGGTGGACGAGAAGCGAAAGGGAGGAGAGGGTGACAATAAAATAGGGGGTGCAGAAAGAAAGGAGGCAAAGAGAGAGGGGATGAAAGGTTCGGGGGGAGTTAAGGGTGCGTAAGGGAATGATGCGGAACGGGAGGGTTTCGTGTGGGAAGAGAAAAGAATCTGTTTGAAAAGAAATACGGTCTACAGCAAGGGAATCGAAACATTGGCCTCCGCCTGCCTGTGAGAGAGAGAGAGAAAGAAAGCACCCTGAAACAATGGAAACACAAAGGAACAAACGCACAAAAGTCGGCGTGAGAGAAAGAGAGAGAGAGAGAGTGAGAGAGAGAGAGTAAATGGAAAGTAGTTCCCTCAAAAAAATAAATGAAAAAAAAGACAATCCACTTAATGATTTTTCGCTCAAAAGGGGTAATTCCGTTAATGCCATTTACTTGTAAAAAAAATTGGCTGAATAAATTCAAGAGAAAACTAAATCGGAAAATTCTCATTCGCCTATCAGCAACGAATAACATTTCCGTCATCCGATCAAAAGCAAATGATCCTATGTTTTAAACAAATGAGGGGCGGTTGTAAAAGTCAGGCGAAACTCAAAGAGGGCGAAACGAAACTAAAAGGACCCAGGAAACAAATGACTCCTTGCTCCCGTAAACTCTCTTAAACCTTGGGTAACAAACGCCGGCATGCCCCTCAAAACAATACAATCGTTAGGCAAGATAAAAATTGTATGACTAAATAATTTCAAACAGAAATGAAACAACTGTGAACTGGTATCCAAAAGAAGAAACTTGAAAAAGTTACACCGGATGATTCAGGTCAACTGTGGCAATCAAACGAGTTACGGTGTTATTTTGTCAAAACGCAAAAATAAAAAAATAATAATAAAATAATAGTTTTATTGCGGATTGTTGATATTAGGTACGGTAGTATTAATTATTTGATTTTCGAGGTTATTTTCACCTCTCCACGGCTTATATTGCCAAAACGTTTGTGAGTTTAATGACACCGACAGGAAATTATTCCATGATGAAATTATTATCGTGGAAATCCCCCACTGGCCATAAGAACATGTATAAAACCTTGGTTATTTGATGAAAATTTATATTAAAACTAATTAAATGTTGGGATTCTATTTTATCATAGTAATTTTAATAGAGCGCACTTACGGTTGCAAACACAATCATCATCATCTTCCAAAGGCGGATCCTTGTCGTTGCAGCCATTGGTCTCTCTCCATTGCCATTCTCTACAATTTATTGAACGCTGTTACTCTGACAGTACTTTTCATATCATTTCTCTTCCTTTTTTTCTATAACTTTCCTCTTCCTTATATTTTCCAAAAGTTGTTACGTCTGGGAACATGTCCAACAAATTTAATTTCCCTTTTCTCCACCTCTTTGATCAAATTACTTTCCTCTGTAATTTCTTTCGTTACTTCTATGTTGATGTTCTTGTCCGCCCATCTTGTTCATGTTAACCTTTTCCAAATCTACATTTCCACTGCTTCCAACCGAGCCTTTTCCCTCTTTCCCAATGTTTCGCATCCATATAATAATGTATTCAAAATAAACGTTTTTGCAAATGATTTTCCACTTCCCAAATTAATGGAAAAATTTCTGCACGCACAGATTCAATCTTAAATGAAAAATACCTGATATTTCGATGAACCCGGCTATATCCTCCCGATCCCATTTGCCCCCCTTCCCTTTAAAAAACACCTTATATACGTACTCCAATGAAGGTGGCTGGGTGTATCGAAATATTAAAGTCTGTTATTTTCTTTTTTATACATCTTTTTTAAACACTATATATATATATATATATATATATATATATATATATATATATATATATATATATATATATATGTCATAGCCACAATATCATAATAATAATATTTTATTAATATCATAATATATAATAGCCACAATATTGTAAACAGATGATCTAGGGTACAAGAAATAGAGAACTATATCGAAATATAACGCCCAGCTCGAATACTTTGGATAATAGCTCTTAGATTGTGCACCGAACTTTTGCGTAAAATCACGGCCATTTTGAGATTATGAATGTTTACTAGATGCCTTTATATTTCAAGAACGCCAATCGCGACCTACAGTGGAACTACGATATGGCGGGATGTTCAAATTGAAATTTGTTAGGATTTAAGCGCTGCACCCTGTTTATATGTGTGTGTGTGTGTGTGTATATATATATATATATATATATATATATATATATATATATATATATGTAAACCATAAACACAATAATCAACCCGAAGGTCGGTTTGGTAGGTGATGGTAGAGTTCACCCAGTACTAAGCCCTAGACGGCGTGTGAAATTCACACATCAGGGTAGTGGCGCCAGTTCATTTCCCTGTGCCGGTTATGACTTCCCAGGAAGATCTAGTACCCGAAAAATCACATAGTGATGGACCTACAGGTTCCCAGAATGCCTTGCCCGGGAATCAAACCCGGGCCCCTCCGGTCAACAGTCCAACGCTCTACTTAAGATAAACTTTTAAGCACGAAATACTCATTATCAAACGATTTAGATGGGAAATAAGACTGTTTTCGTGCGCGCAGATATATATTTCTAAACATCTATAAGTAAATTACTTATTGAATAGAAGCTGGTGAACTGGCACCACTCACTAACATCCCTATCAGTGGATTGTGGGCTTATTATGCAAATGAAGGTAAATATAAACTTGAAGATGTCAAAATCTGGAATTGGAAGTGAATAATGAGAACAAGCTGGAAAGACAAGAAAACTAATGACCAATTTATTAAGGATGTTGAATATTAAAGCGTACACATTAAGACGATTGTGTTTCAATTTGGAAGCACAGCTTGTGGGGAAAATAGTAAGGCATAAAAGCATTTATGGAAATGAAACTAAGAATAAATCATGAGGAATATCTGAAGAATTGTTCCAAAAAAATACCATTTCCGTGTCATTCTGCCATTATTTTAAAGGTAGTCCATCGCTCATGGTAGTTGTGGATGTACACAGACTAACTCACATTATATTTCTAACCTACGCCTATCAAGACACAGCCTAACACCCTACACTGCCATAAACCCTTCATCAATCCAGCATCCTTCTGCATTCTGTCCAACATTCTTATCTACTTCCCACCCCTAAACATCGCCTGTCTAACCTGCTCGCTCTATCACTGTGTTCAACATGGCAGTACCAATCAGAATGTTCTTCATCCACCTTTCCTGCCTCGTTTAAATTCCTCCCAATAATCCCCTTTCCTCTCCGACTAAACCTAGGGCTTACATTTGTTTCTTTCTGTCCACTTCACCTTTTTCCATTCTTCTCCACATCCACGTCACGAAAGCCTCAAATCTACGCCTATTCTGTTCTTATTTTGGTTGTCCCCAGAACCTATATGACCTCGTACCCCTTGGGAAAAATATTTTTTCCCAATAACCTTAAAGTAATATTATATTATAATTGTATTTCATTATTAATGGCAGACTATGAAACTTCACCCTTAAAGTAGGTTTTGAATGTACACACAGGCTAAATATCACCACAGCTTTATACAAACCTCAACTAACTCGGCGATATGACAGTAATCCTTTCTAAATTTCCCTAAAATTTGGCTTGAATTCATTTCGTCCATTTTTATACTATTCCTACTCCTTCCCCGCTTTAAAAATGTTCCCATTTCACATTAGTCTTCAATATCCCATCGCCAGTCAAAATGCTCTGAAACCGTCTTTCCGACATGTTTTGGATTTCTCCCAACAAACCCCTCTCTTCCCGCTCCTATTTCAGCACTTCCATGTTTGTTTTCCTTTCTGCCCATTTTACCCCAAAAAAAGCCTCAAATCTACATGTATAATCCTTTTCCGTCGACCACGTTTCCGAGCTTCTCCATATCAAAGTTACCGTATCCTTGAAAATGATGACGATGAAAAAAATAAAAATAAAAATAGCATGGTCTTGGATATTTTCAGATAAATTAGGTTTACCCATGTAATATGGATACTATACATCCACAGCATATAGCCTAGAGCAGTGACACCGGTGAAGTCGTGGAAACAAGTCGCGGTATTTATTTGGGTCATTTTGTAAATATACGAAGGAGAAAAATTCGGATAATATCATAAAATAATTCTCACGACTGCTACGTAAAAATTTACGACGGTAATAACGTTTACCTCGCATTCATTGCTATTTGGAAGAAGAAAAAAAATTAACTCACCTGAAAAATTTGGAATTCGCACTAATGAGGAGGTGGACATGAAAAACATTCCTCTCGATTCACAGGGGAGAGTCGTGATAATGGATGGGGAAAGGGAAGAGGGGTGGGGTAGGTGGGGAGGAAAGAATTCCCTGCGGTCGCATTTTATTTCAGTCGTTTCCTTTAATTTTTTTTTTTAACTTACAGATCAAATTGCTTCCTTTCCATGCACGTACGTTGAGGGGTATGAGGAACGAACTTAATTAAAGGCCAGACGACAGAAAGTAAAATGAAGAAAGGGTCTCGGAGAGAGGGACAGGTAAAGAGAAGGGGGGAGAGAAAAAAAAGGAGAATGGACTCGGTCAGGGAGAAATGAATGAATTAGGACATGGGCCTTGTGAAAGGGGCGGGGGCCGGTAATTAAAAAAAAAATAAGTGAATGGGAAATTTTTGCCTTCTTCCGAACGAAACAAGAGCATCGCACTGAGAAGGGGAGGAGTGGAAAGGAGATGGCGCGTAAATAAAAACAGAATATCGGAGAGAAAAGACAAACGAAAAAAAAACAATTATGAATCGGAATATTTCGAAATAATGATACAGAAAAACGTGACTAAAACGAAACAACGGAAAATTGAATGAAGAACAAATAAAACAGGTTAAAAAGAAGAACGAAATTAAATCTTACAAAAAAATGAAGGGTGAAAATGAATCATGAAAAGCAAGGAAAAAAATAATGAGCACAGTGAAATTCACTATCATGATTCATGGATTGTCCGTGAAAAACAGTAAACAAGTGTACAACGACATGCCTAGTGAGTTCTTCTATGCCTGGAGCCATTCTCTGTATCCAGGTTTCCATTGTCGATAGCAGTTGCTGAGTGCCAAAAATTTTGTAGCTTCTTCCGAAATTTACATAGGATAGTGTTGAATAGGGAAGGACCATGTGGAGAACTCTACGGCAAAGAAAAAATAGATGAATTGGACACACATTTAGCCACAATGGATTGATTAGGAATATAAGAGAAGGAAAATTCCACTAGGAACACCAAGAGACATGTACGTAGGACAAATTCAGATTGACGTAAAACAGAGAGGGTATGAAGGATTGAGGAAATTGGCATTAAATAGAGTAGAATGGAAGGGCTGCAGCAAACCAATCCTAGGATTGAAATACTGCTGATGTATGTTGAATAGTGCGGACAGATAGGCAAATACACTTTCGAGGTGCGTTCAATAAATAACGGGAATTTGAGATATTTCAAAGGTATTTCATATAATCGTCGATATTAATTTACCCCTTCGAAGTAGCCCCCCAATAGAGATAGTACTTCTGTCGGGGCTTTTTTTCCAATCCTCGGGACACCTCTGGAACAAACTCTTTAGTATAGCATTTAGATCTCTCAGCAATGCGTTTTAAATATAATCCACGCTTGTAAAACGACAGCCCTTTACGGTTATCTTTATTTTTTAGAAGAGAAAAAAGTCACACGAAGCAATAGCGTGAAATTTGGTCAAAGTTCCAAATTAATGAGAAAGCAGCAAAGAGTTAGTTAGAGCACCTTTCACCAGTGAGAACCTTTCGCGGTCAGCAGCTGTGAGCTGATATTTTTTTTCTTGTAGAATCAAATAAAGAGAGGCTGTGTCGCGTGATGGAGGGTAGAAGGTTAAGCAACCCCGGGTGGAGAAGGAAAAGGATATGCATATTGGACCAAATGAAGGGTGGAGGGAAGTATGCGGAATTGAAGAAAAATTAACTGTAAGTTCACATGATTAGTTGTGGTTCGTTAGGATATGCAAATAAATGTATCGTTGTTCAGTTTGTATCATGCCAAAACCTAACTTAAACGGTAGACAAAAAACTAAGTTCCAAAATACGAGATTAAGTCAATAAATAAGTCGCAAATGCAAGCGAAACAAAGGCATGAGGTGTTGGGAACACTTCACAGGGATCGCTTGGAACATCCTGAGTCCCAACTTGGTGCTCCAGTGACTGCCATCTGTTCGGGCCCCTTAAAAAACCATTCGGAGGGACGACGTTTTGAAAGTGATGATGCTGTTTTAGGCCGTAGAGGTTACTATATTGGTTGACCGCGACTGCAAACAAAAGACGTCTCTGCTGCCGGGATGCTATGGAGATGGGATGGTTGTCTCTGAATGTACAAAGGGAATATACACGAGAAAAGAGACATAATTTTTGGTAAGATACTTTGATTATTATTGGCTCCACCAAGTTTTGTGAGTTATTTATTGACTAGCCCTCGTAAATTTTTCACTAAAATTTTCCTAAATTCCTTAATCAACATCACAGTTATCCAATTCCCTTCCCCTTGTCCGCTTCTTTACCTAGCGCATTTCTTCTTCTCCTTATGCCTTTACTTCTATGAAAATCTTGTTGCAATGCACTGCCAAGTAAAAGAGGAGGCAAACATTGTAGTGAAAGAAAAATTCTTTCAAACATATGAAAAGATAATATTTGTGAAGAATAATCCAAAATATACATTTTGGTAGATAACCTATGGTTGGTTAATAGATAATATATAAAATCAGACTTGAAAACACAAATCTCTTTAACAAAACAGGCGAATCCCCATCCCATTTACATCTATTAATCAGAAAGAAAAAAAGATAAATTGAAAAAATTAAGCTATTACATTTAATATAATACACCACACATCAATCAAATTATTACATATATATATATATATATATATATATATATATATATATATATATATATCTTACATCTATTCTTAAAAGTATACACTGTGTTAGGAAAGGGCACGAGTATTTTTGCAGGTAAGGTGTTCCAATCAACAATTGTTCTATTTAGAAAATAACATTTTTTTTATTTGTTCTCTGTGCCCGGCATTTTACCTTAAATTTGTGATAATTTCTCCCTATAAAATTTGGGTTCCCCGCCTCTTTCCTAAAATCTGTCCTTCAAGCTTTCTCCCCCTTCAGATTACGGAACACTCCACAAAGTCTGCTTACTTTCCTTCTAGTTTGTAGAGGTTCCCAGCCCAGCGTTTCTAGCGTGTCAGACACACTACAAGAAAATGATAGGGAGTCATCCAGAACCCTTACCGGAAAAGGAACAACACCCTCCCGGACATCAAGCGTCACCTGGAAGCTTGTCAGGATATCCTTGAGATATGATTGAAGTCAAATTGAGAGTAAAAGTAAGTCTATACCCTTAATGTTTCGTTCTTGAAGAATTAACTGCTGACGGTTTTTCTTTATGGTGTTCGAATTCGAAGATCCAAGTAAGCGAGGCAGAGGAAGGAAAATAATTTGAATTTTGGACGAAATAAATAGGGATAGAAGTACTTGTGTTGGCATATGACAATGTAATACAGAGTTCAACTGTATTTGACACCGTTAAAGGCAGTAGTGTATACTGTCTATTACCAACAAAAACCTAACCTGATCATTGGACAACTGCCAAAACAAATTATTAATCTTTGTTTTCTGAGATAATACGGGCACAAAAAAAACTAACGACAGAGATATATTTTCACGAATGACCTTGGCCTCAGCACCATTGTTGGGATTTCCGTTGCAGATCAAGCCGTGGAAATCAAGGTTGCGGGGTGACGACACTATTTTTTTCGCTAAATCCGTAAAATGTCAATTTCTTTTGTCAAACGTAGTAGAGTTTGCAGCTGACACCAGCTGAAAATGGTTCTCGCTTGCCCTATTGTAAGGTAACAAGGTTAAAGGAGGCATTAAGGGTCAACGCATGCTTTTTTGTAACAGATCATACGCGCTAAATGCCGAAACCACGAGCAGCGTTCCGTAGAAAGACAAAACAAAAATAACTCCAAAACGATCGCTATTCAATGAAAAAGCGTCCACAAAAAGAACGCATTGGCGCAGGAAAAAAGGGAAGAAAAAACCGAAGGGGATAAAGGAGTCGAATCGTACTTCATAAAGTAAATTCGCGAACATGAAACGATGGCTCGACGTAATCGCCGTCAAAATCGACGACGAAAAAGAAAAAAAGATGAAAGCCATCGCTCGTACACTTCAATGAAAGGAACGTAAATTTCCTTCAAAGAGACGATCATTATCAAAGGAAAAGAGCAAATAAGGTACAAACAACACGGGACCCTAGTACGCGAAAAAGCAAAAGGCGGATATGGTTCGAATATACGAAATTACTTCTGACAACCGAGTCAGAAAAAACGGAAAACATGCTTGATACCTTTTTGACTTATATTTTCGATCGAGTCTTTTGTTAAAGCTCGCCGTTGTCTACCGACCAACACGGAGAAGCCAGCACTAAATTGAGAGGAAATGTTCTTCCAGATAGCAATCAATAACCGAGAGGTAGATGTTATAACCGTCGTAATTTTTACACAGCTGTCGTAAAAATTATTTTATGATAGCATCATAAAATAATTGATTTTTTTACGACCTCACTCGTTATACGTAAGCTAAATGATGTGGAATTATGGTATATAATATGGGTATACCTTATCTATCTGAAAACATCCAAGGCGTGGTTACATTAATTATTAATTTTTTCATCAACATCGTTTTGAAGGCTACGGTAGCTTTGATTTGGAGAGGCTCGGAAACGTGGTCAAAGAAACAAGATGATATATTTAGATGGGATGGGGCTTTTGAGACGTGGATTTGGAGTAGGATGGAAAAAGGTAAAATTGACAGAAAGGAAAACAAACAGGGAAGTGGAAAGTGCTATGAAGGCACAGGGAAGTGCTATGGTAGGGAAGTGCGGGAGGAGAGGGAATTGTTGAGAGAAATCGAAAGGAGGCAGGAAAAATGGAGACAGAAGCATTTTAATTGGAAATACTATAGGATGTTGAAACCTCCTGATAGAGGGAAGAACATTATTTCAAAGGGGGAAAGAGTAAGAATAGGATAGGCATATCGGATAAAAATGTATTCATAGAAAAATTAAAAATTGCATAGAATTAAGGAAGAGTTAACTGCCATATCTTTCAATTAGTTGAGGTTTTCAGACAACTGTATTGACATTTATTCTGTTCGTACATCTGAAACCCATCTTAAAGATTTGAGTGTCAATAATGATGAAATACGAATACAATATAATATTTTTTAAATAGATTTTCGGGAAAAATATTCTCTCCAAGGTAATCGCGGTCAAATCGGTTTCGGAGACCACTCAAAAGAGAACAGAATAGTTTAGAGAGATTCATATAATTCTGAGAGAATTACTAATGAACATGCTGTCACGTCCGGAGGATGGGTGTCCAAAAAGGAAGACATTGAACGCCCATGGTGTAACAATTCCGATCAACAGAATACGCTAGTGTACGATACTAATGTCGTGAATCCCCATTTGTTGACCGAACATTCCATTTCGACACCGATCCTCAATCTCATCTCCAAAATCAGATCCGAATCCGCACTCATTGCATTACAAGCGCTTCTAAAATGCGAGCAAAGAAGGAAAATAGAAAGATCGTGAGGAATGAATGCATGGAGCGATATTCCCCGAGAAGATAAGGAAAGAGACGTAATAGGAGGGAAAGTAAATTACGGCCAAGTTTGGGACACGGAATATTTACGTGACCACGTTCTCGTCGAGGGACATTTATGTGAAAATCTATTTTAATCACAGGAACTAAACGGAAATGAGGAGCTTTTTTTATCTGCCAAAATTTTTCCTGCCAATGATTATCCTCCATTCTCTCCAACGAAAACATTTTTTTTTAACTTATCCTGTTCATCATCCGGTATTTTAATAGCGAGGTTATTGCAAATAATACACGAAGTTTGATATCCGCATATCCTCTGAAAGGTTGGAACTACCAAACTTCATCCCAGAATGGTTACACCATAAAATAAACCATACCTCATCCATTGAGCGTAGTTAAATTTTCCCGAAAGGTAGTAATATTCTCCGATTGTCAGAACTCTGACGCAAAATATAATTAGGAATATCATTCAAAAAAACGTGGTCAAATGTAAAAAGAGACGTTTCAGGTGTGAGATGGTGGAATATCATAATTAATTAATAATTGACAATTTCCCGCAAAATAAAATTCATTAATGTAACCGGTTTCTATTTAACTACATAATCATCAGGTCTGACGTCATCATCGACCTGACGATGATGTAGTTACAATAAAACCGGTTGCATTGATAAATTTTATATTGTGGAAAATATTGCCAATTTTTTTTATTGAAAATTAGGCAAATATATACTAATTGTGACGTCATAGAACATTTTGGAGCAAGAAATTTGTTTTTGTCAGTCTTTAGAGGAAGACTCGGAGAATTTAATTGTCCACTTACTTATAATAAGCCTCGGCTATATATAACCAAATGAATGACTAAATGTGATGTATATATATATATATATCTGTGTGAATATAATCTTCCAAGGGCGTTTGCGTACACACAAAATGAAATTCACGTCGGGAATACAATGCGTCTGAAGGAAGAGAAGTCCTCTGAAACTTTGAATATAATATCCTTTTCGATTTTATATTTTATGTGTTTCAATGTTCAACATAGCGTTTTTCGTGTGTACTTATTTTCTACATTGAATCTGCGGAGGATATACAATAAAACAAGCAGAACAATTTTTTTGTAAATGTACATTTACAAGAACAATTTAGAAGAATGGTTGGCAGAGTAGTAGGAGCATCAAGAAAGCGAATTGCATCAGGTAAGGAAGCCTCTCCAAGGAGGTTAAATTTCATGATAGATATCTTAAGTAAAGATGTAAAAAAAATCTAGCGTTAAATGTGGAACGTAATTTGCTACCCTTTGGAAACTTGGCCCGAGAAAGCAAGATGATAGTGTAAGCGTAGATAAGAGGCTTTTGAGATGTGGGTGTGGAGACTTATGTATGGAAAAATTATAATGGACGGATATGAAAAGAAGCAAAGAAGTGATAGGCTGGTGGTAGAAGAAAACTAATAGCTCCTCTCGCACGTGTAGAAGAGTAAATCTTACTTAATAGCGTAATGCGTGTAAATTAGTTGGATAATTTTACATATTAATTCTGAATAAAAAAAATAAAAACTTAAATTTTTCAGGTTTGGTACCTTGTGCATAACCACCCACTGCCACACATCTGTGACAGTGGCTTGTAGGGTGCCACGTAGAAGGAGAAATAGCAGACCGTTTTTGGGAGAAATTCAAAGAAAGAAAAAAAGGATGCAGGAAATACCAAGGGACTATGGGGTTCTGAAGGCGATAATATAGGGTAGCATGCTGAAGAAACGAGGTAGAGGGAGGAAAATAATACACATTTTGAATTATATTAAGGGTAGATTTTAAGTATACAAAACTAAGAATGTGTAATATGAATATATCATGTGGGGGTTAAAAATATTTTGCGTCACGTTAGTTAGGATTAAGGAGTACCATAGTGTTTAATCCCAGGACCCATCAAGAAACTATCATAGACTATATAAACTAGGGCAAAAACTACCTAATAACATGAAGACCTACCTTCCTACCTCCCTCCCTCTCCTCCCTGAAGACGCTTGTTGCCTTAAACAGGGCTTCCTAACAAAAAAAATCTAATAACATCCCCTGAAAAGGCGTGTTGCCTAAAACAGGGCTTCTTTGTTGGTGCACTGTTAAATTTTATAAAATGTTATTGTTACAATTGTTACTTGTTAAATGTATGTACACCTAATTGGATAAATAAACACTTGAAATTGAAATCTAATAACGAGCCCCTTAAATATTTGTTGAAAGCACACCTATCTTTTACATGCATAGTTACATTTATATTTTACTCTATTATCAACCATACACGCTCATACACTTGAGAGAGCAAGATAGGAAGAATAGAAATCGGAATGGAATCTTGAAGATCGTAAGAAGGGTTCCAAAAGCCGAAAAGCTTCGAAAGAGAAAGCGTGGTGTGAGAATGGAAGGTGGCAAGAAACCAACACGCTTTGGAAAAAATAGAAGGAACGGAAGGAGGAAGTGAAACATGAAGAAAGGGTACAAGAAATAAATGGGGAGAAAGAGTAAGCGATAGGGTTTTTGAAAGGGAAGAAAAAGTATGGGAGGAAACGGAGAGAATGGGGAAAGGCGTGCGAACCCTTGGACTCGAAAGGGAACTGCACTAAGATGGCAAGGGGGGGGGAGGAAAGGTTGAGCTTCATGTGGGGAGGGGACTGAAATGAGTGGGGATGGACGGAGACTTTATGGCCACCGCGGAGAAAATGGAAAAGGAAGGAAAGTGAGAGGGTAGCGAGAGACAAATAAAAAAAATGAGGAGGGAGAGAGAGAGAAAGAGAGCCGGATCTCTATCTTTTCCTTCCTGCTTTAATATTTTTATTCACGCCAACCATTCAATCTCCTTCGAGAAAGAGAAGAAAAAGACCGACACACCGCAAATAATCTTCGCAAGTCTCCTTCCGCAAAGTACATAGAAATTTCTCCATCGTGCAAGACCCAGTAATGGCCTATGGCAGGAGGTGTTAGGTCAACAACCTTTTTCAGAATAAGGTATATTTTTGTCCGTCGTATACGTATGGATAAAAAAATTATCCACGCATCGCAAACAAGGAACATTCACAAGAAAAAGGAAGGCTAAGAAAAACATTAAAGTTTGAGGAAATAACCTGGAACAGGTAAAACAGTTAACGCAGTGTTTTTAAATGCTGGCGGGAGATATGGTAGAGACATACTAGTATAGAGAAGAACTGCATTAGGTAAGAAAGCATTCACAATGGGGGAGGAGTTGATGAGAGACACTTTATAATCAAAGTCAAAATATTAAAGAAAATAAGGGTGGAATTAATTTGGAATGTCGGTATGTATGGCTCGGATACGTGGTATTTTAGAAAGGAGGATAAGCGTGGGTTGGAGTCATTTGAAATGTGGCTGTGGAGACAAATGAAAAAAATAGAGAGAAAGGAAAACAAACAATGAAGCCCTAAGCACATAAAGGCTATGGCTAGAGAGGGAAAGTAGTTGGGAGAAATTCGAAAAAGACAAGAAATTGGACGAAGAAGACATTAAGAGACAACAAGATGCTAAAGACGGCAAGTGAGATTACTTCGAATCTCTCTCTTAGAGAATCATTCCGAGTTGGCGAATCGTTTCCTCCCTCTAGTACCTTGCTTCTCCATCGTTCATCGCTCTATTTCCATCTACAGCATCCCGTTGCCTCTCAACTCATCTTCTGTATCCACTTCTTTTACCTCCTGCGAACTCTCCCCAACAACCCTCTCTCTTGCCCTAACATGCCAAGAATTTTGCCCCTTTTCTTTACCCCTTTCGATATTTTGATCAATTCTCATTTCGAAGGGAGGATGATGGGCGTACAAAGAGTAATAAATAGACCGAAACAGGCGAGATATCAACTCAAGTGTGAAATTAAATTAATAAGGATGTGGACTTGGAAAAGGGGAAAGGAGCAGAGCATTTGTTCTCGTATTTTTTTTTTAATCTTTCTGAACAAGGAACATTCGCTCACTCTGTTCTCTCCCTCCATCTCCGTCCCCTTTCAAAATCTTAAAACTTTTAACCTCTTCCGCTGATTACAAAAAAGCGATGACGCTAAGGGAAAAAATACTTCGCTCAAACAGTGTTTCAGGGGAAAATCTAATGGAATTTGAAATGCAGACTTTTTTCCTCCTCTCAGCGATTCTTTTCATTCTTCCTCGGCACTCCGTCTCGTGTTCGCGAAGACAAAGAGACGAACGAAGGGTCAAATGGATGGAAAGGTTGGAAATGGCCTTGGTTTTCGAGAGTAGAGTTTGAAAAAATGATAGGATCTTCCACCATACATTTGTTTTCGCCATGTTTTCGAGAGCAGCTTTCAAATAAGAGTACATTCATAGTAAAAAAAATCGGTCTGATAAAGTAAGAATCGAGTGTAAAAAATCACTGCAAGCCATCACTAGGGTGACTGGCAGGGGGTGAATACACACCAGACTAATTTTTACACGAATATGACCCTACATGGGTCGGACAATGTCATTATGATCCCTTACCTTTCATGGAAAAAATGATATCTTAAATCTATATGTTCTACACTTAATCTCTATAATTTTACTGACATCATCTCTCCTACCGTATTACGAAGGGGCATCGGAAGAAGAATTGCATCGCTCAAAGGAACTTTCACAAGGAGGAGGGAATTGAAGACATGGGCGTCCAGTAAGATGTCAATAAAGGGCTCCGCAAAAAATTTGATGGGGAGCCTGGTTTTGTGCGGTGCGGAAACCTGGTCGATGACTCAAGATAATAGGCGTAGATTAGAGGTACTTGGAATGTGATGGTGTGGAGAAGGACGTAAAAGGTAAAATGGACAGAAAGGAACACAGACGTGGAAGCGCTAGACATGATAAAATGGGAGGAGAATAGTTTGTTGGTAGAAATCCAAAGTAGATAGGATAAAGGTGGATGCAGAGCATTTTGATTGGCAATATGACTGGATTAAGGAGGATAGAAATGCTGAAAAGAACGAAGAAGGGTAGAATGTATGCGGGATTGAAGAAGGGTTTGTCGTATTGTTAAGTGCTAAATTGCCTTCACAGGAGAGGATAGGAATTGTATCAATGTTCATTCTGTGCTCATACAAACCCTAACTGAAACAATGGACCAGCTTATATTAATAATAATATAATTTTTAAATAGAGTTCAACTCTTCTGATTCCTGCAAGCATTAACCTTTAGTGTGTAGAATCTTGGGAAGTTAAAGATGACAGAACTAGTGTATACAGTTTTGCATGACCTAACTTCTTATGGTTGAGGTCTTTGGCATAAGTGGTTGTGGCTCATTTTTTCGTAAAACAAAGAACTCTTTTATTGGGTGAAAATAACAATTGTGTTCAAATAATTTTTTCGCCAAACCTCATATGAGTTTGCAAGTTTTTTCAAGGTTTTTTCGCGAATATTTATTCCCTTACTCTACCTTATTCCTAACACATCCCATCTGGTGCTTGAACCCTATACCACACGCCTTTTTGTTGAATCGTGTTGCATTTATGTAGATATTACTCCAACTCTATGCAGGTAAATGGGAAGAGAATTTACAACAGACGGCAGGACGAGGAAAAATAAAGGGAATAAGACGTCGATTCGAACCCGGATCCCTCAAATGCACGATCGAGTGCTTTAGCCAGTTAAGCAATCGAGGCGTCCTCTTAAAATTTTACAGGCAAACTGACTAAGCACTCGACTGGACATTGAGGGCTCCGGGTTTGAATCCCGGTAAAGGCGAATGATTTTTACTCTCTCGCATTGTTGCATTGAAATGCATATTAGCCGATGACTCCGTTAAAAGTCACTGTTACGACATCTCCCGTGGTTTCTTTGGAATAAGACGTATTGATAAGTGAAGACGCTCCAGCGTTGCGCATTTGTTTTCTACGGCAAGGGCTTAATACTCGCATTGCTACGGGTGAGGAAATTTTTATTCACAAGTTATCATTATTTTTCGGAAGAAATTTTTCTTTTTGATGTACGGGGAGCAACACTTCCTTAATCAATCCCGCTCTCTCTCTCTCATCTTATTTCATTTGCGCAATCAAACAGAGTTCAATTATCGTGGCGAGGATGACACTTATAATTTAATGACATCGAGCTAAATTATTTACCGCGAAAACTGATGACTCAACGGTGATTAATCGAATTTTCTCGTCAAGCAGGCTTTACAAATGATGGCCCAATGTTAAAATCAAACAGGGGGGGGGTGAAATTAATTATTCACGATTAAAATTCAATTGGAAGTACCATCATCGGTCGTTTGCAATGTCATCTCTCGGCTTTTGTGAATGTTAACGAAAATTATGCAACGGCTCAAAAAATGAATCAATCAATTCATGACCTGTTAGAGGGACGATGTTTTTCCTTGGACGTCATTATAGCATTTCAAATCAATGGAGTAACCTCATTTAGTCACACGATTGACAATCGAAAAGGGACACTATAGCCTTCAGCTTTCCTCATACTGATCTTTTTCAAATTAATAGAAGGCTTAAAAAAAGTAATTAAGACCCAAAAGTGACGATATTATTAGTTAAATGAATTATGGAGCGAATTACTAATATTGAGGAACACCTTGGCATTAATTCCATGCTGTTGAAGAAGAATACACGAAATAAATTTCAATCAAGCATTTACACAGAAGGAAGATCGAGAAAAAACCGGCTAAAATACGAGTTGGTCTTGTTTCTAACGTGGTAGCCATCCATCTTTTGTTGAAATTCTCAATATATAATCACGGGAAAACGAAATTTAAACTACATTATACGCCATTAAAAAAGTCATGTCCAGCATTATTTGCTCAAATAAGTCTTCTTTCCGTCATGTCCTTGAGGCTCCATAAATTCACACAGATATGATTCTATAAGGGCACTTTGACGTCCCAACATTCTACCTTGATTCTTCGTTTTGCGAAGGTACACACAGTATTCCGACAGTATCACTATGCACCCCTCATTGGCTGGAGCTCGAAAATCTCCCCGCGATTAAAGAATCAAAATGTAATGAAATTGTAGCCTTGAACGTGAGGAATGTCGTCATAACTTTCCCGATAATGAGATATTTATTAACGTTCCTGGACGCGTGCATTATTGATTAACATTTAACAATGTCCCTTTAAAGGTGTTACATCGGGCATTCAAATATAAAACAATCCCGAATCTCCCAACAAATACTTCTAAAAAGCCATTGTAATGAATACATTCTGCATAAACAGAATGCTGCGCTTAAATCCAGACAAGCACGCGTTTCCTCGAATGAGATTTCCTCGCCAGGTTAGCAGAACCTTCCTCAGACTCCTACGAAGCATTTTACTTAGCCACAATATCGTAAACAGTTGATCTCGGGTACCAGAAGAATCAAACTATTTCTAAATATAACGCCCAGCGCCAACACTTTCAACATCAGCGGCTCTTCGATTATACTCCCCACTTGTATGTAGTAACATCTCGGCCATTTTGAGGTTATGACTGCTTACTAGATGCCTACAGCTTTCCAGAACGCCAATCGCAACCTCCAGTGGAACTACGATATGGCGGAAAATTCAAATTGAAATTTGTCCGGACTTATGCGCCGATGGAAGTCTAATATTAGACTTACGTCGTGAAAATACACTTTCTTCCATTTCTACCGTTAAATCATCTCCGCGGAGGTATAAGTTTTGAACTACGCACAGTAAAAAAGCTTCTAAAACAAATGTTTTTTCCAGTCAGCCCCTGTCAAACTACCTTTTACAAACTCTTCTTTAGAGAACTTGAATATAAAATTCTGCCTGATCCAGGTGTACATGAAATACATAGAGATCTCCAAATTAATTTTGATATAATCCAACCATGTATCGTAATTCCTCTGGGAGTTCGACGGAATATTTCCTGACATTACCATTCCTCCTCCTTATCAATTAGTGTCAAACTCATATCGTTCCCTAGGTTACAAACTCATGAAGTGTGATATAATGGCTTCACCCAGCTGGAACCGAACAGGATCTTGTTCACCAGGGAGTTCTAAGATTATTCAAAACAAACCCATGACACGTAATGAATATATCGTCAAGCACTGAGATACGAAAGTATGCAAAAAAAATGAAGAAAATAACAAAAATTTACCAGTACACCGAGAAATAAAAAATAAGAACGTACACAATAACTTGGATACGAAAGTAAACGATGCAACAATAAATGTTAAACAAAACACCGCCAAGTGCATGTATGGCGCCTGATTAAATAAAGAGAACCTGGAAACGCCTTGGGTCACAGCTTTTTGTCATAGATGTCGTGGGAACTTCTAAAAACAGTATTTCAAAACAATCTCACCAAAAAGTCATATTTTTAATTTGCTGAATTATGGTGTGAAATGTTAAGATATATACTTAGGGAACACAAGGTATTCTTTTACTGGTGTTAAAGATGAGTATACGATGTTCATTTAAAACAAAAATTTACTAGCTTTGGGCTAGGAAATAAAACTAGCAAAGTAACGGTTTCTATGGAAAAATAGAAAAATTCCTAGGTTAATTGGGCTCCAATACGTTACCTTCGAAACTAAAAAAAAAACAAAGGTATATCAGCGGGCGTGAAGTTGTAAATGTCGGACGCGGCCAGCGATTGCATGCAATTGCCCAGAATGCAAGCGTGATGAGTTCAGGCTACCGTCCCAAGCGTTAAATTGGAACGTGACTAACTGACCAGTACTATTTGCGATCCAAAATGATTAATGAACCAACGCCAGCAAAAAAACAAAAGAAAAACGACGCACGAAACTCATTTTATCCCTTTGTTTACCCCGCGAGACTTTACGACCTTCCTTCTTCAACGATGTCCGAAAGGGTCTCTCAAAATTGACCATTAATTCTTGGATAATTGAAAATGAAAGCCGGGCGCGATGCACTCATGAATGATGCTGGATTTAATCACTCGCAATTTGAATGCTTCCAGTCCCTGACGTCATCCTAGAATAAATGGTGCGCGAAACACCATACGCAATGAATGGCCGCGGAAATACTTTTTTCATCGTCAAAAGGATTTGCCTTCACACCTCTGCGCGCAGAGTTATATCCGAAAGTGACGGGTTCAATTGCCTATGTCATGCACATAAGTCTAAATAAACTTCTGCTTCTGACTACACTAAAGATAAGGATATTTACGAAATTGCTTCATTTAAAACAGGGAAAGTATTCGATAAATTCGTTTGGCAGTGGTGTAAACAGATTTATTTATTACAGTTATTCTGTAACCGATACATAAAATCCGACGACCAATCACATATGAGCAGGCGTGTTTACCGATTGTCGCAGATTAGGAAGTGACTAGCGATTGTTGAGCCGGAAACAACATTATTGTTCAACCAACAATTGGTCTCGGCGAACACACAACACAAAAACGTTTACGGATACTTATTTATCAATAAATTTAACTGAGATTTAGCACCAAGTTTGCATACAAATATTGAACATCCTGATTTCAGTAGCTACCTTTAATTCAATAGCATTGAAATGCATTTTAGAGAATGATTCCTGAATTTTTCATGGGTAAAAACTGCTTAAGTGTTTAAAGTTGGCTTTAACCTCGTGTACTGTGGCGCATTGCCCATGGCTACAAATGCCTGTGAAATTACATGTATGCGGTATTCCGTCACAACATCTTGTTCCTTAAAAGCTCCCAAAATCTCAGAGTTTAAGAGAACACCTCGATAGCTTAACTGGCTAAAGTACTCGGCCGGACATTGAGGAATCTGGATTCAAATCCCGGTCAAGGCGAATGATTTTTACACTCGGGAATTGTTGGATTAAAATAATCATCGTGTAAAATGTTCCTTAGCTAACAAATTTAAAACTACATCCATCACATAACAACAAAAAAGTCTCAAAGTAAAGGAGAACGCTTTATCACGTCTTCACCATTGTTCTTTCCGAGATAATAGCAATTAAAAACATAAAACATAACAAAAAATCAATTGCAAACCCCGTCACAGGATTTCTCGCCTTAAAGCACATGGTAAACATTGCACAACCATAATCTCAAGAATACATATGTAGTTCTGAAAAGTTGTGGTTGGGTTAGTTCGGTGACTTATGCCTTCCCACGCAGAGGCCCCGAGTTCGAATCCCAAAAGTGACAGAATTTTCCGATGATTTCCCTAATTTTGTTGCTGCGTGAAGAAAGCATACATCTACATAGTACTCCGCAAGCCACTGCAAGGGCATGTGGCGGGGGGTGCTAGGTCACCACCCGTAATTGAGAATAATACCGCATGGAAAACCCACATAAGTATTCACACCAATCTAAACACACAGAATCGCATATATTCATGCAAAAACCTTTACATCTCATACACATGTAAATACATACACCATCAACTAACACAAACATGCAACTACAAATATACCTGATGTCTTTGCAAGGTTTAATTTTGTCCCGTCTTGTAAATTAAATGACTTTAATATTTCTATAGTGACTTTGGCTTCTTACTATTATGAACTCTGATTGGCCGGGGAAAGAATGAGTATTTGCATCTACTTGTACTGGAATCTATCTCCCTTATTTTATCTTTGTGGTCTGATCTGCATAAGTAGTGTGAGGCCATTATAATTCCTTCCGTGTCATAGTTAAACTCGTTTGTTCTGAACCTTTCTAAAAGTCTAAGTCTGGTTTGTTCTCTTCGCATCTCAACTGGCTCCCAGCTTTATTCCCCTAAAAGCCACACTCGTATTCTTAAAATAACAATTTTTCACGAATCTGACGGATTTTCTCTGGACTCCCATCTAACTATGCCTATAAGGGGAGTACGTCGTCCGTCGGATGGGACATTAAATTGTGTGACCTCTATGCGTCCATCGTTTACTAGAGCTACTAGTGTTAATGGCGACTTAGGGTTTCTGTACACCATTCCTTCTCCCATTCTTTGAACATTCTACATCAAAACAAGCAACCACAACAATGCCTTACGACGTACGCCAGATCAGACGGCACATTCTATGACCCCTAGGCACATTTCGTCATTATATTAGGCTAATGCCGACGCCGGCTTTCTACTCAACCTTTGTACTGCAATTCTCTGAGAATCCTATTTCTACAATATTACCCAAACCTATCCCTAATGCAATCAATGACCTCAACTGTCTGTCACTACCCTCTACTAACTATTACTACAACTACCAAGGGAGCATATGCCAAAACGCGTGACCTCTGTCGTTAATTTAGTTAAAAAAATTGGCTTACTCACCCCAACTCATCTCTTCACATCGGTCAGAAATCAGTAAAAAAATATTACTCTTCCGTCAAACAAACTGTAAACGAAGAACTGGCAAAATTTATGTTTATCCTGTGTCGATAACGTGTCGGGATCAACACAGAAGCACACACAAAAGAAAACACAAAAAGGGAATGTTCTACTCTCCCCACACAAAAAAATAAGAGAAAAAAGGATAAAAGAAGATAAAAGGGATGACTTAAAAGGAAGCCAAGATATTTCCTACTCGATTCCCAAACTCCCTCTATTCCCCACCCCTTATGATTTCTTGCCTACTTCCACCCACTCCCCCTCTAGCTCTTCCTCCCCATCTAGAACACATCAGGGCTTCACGCCTCTCGATCCCACCCATTCCGTCCCCTTCTCCCTCTCTCTCTCCCCCTCTCGCTCTCATCCCCCACCTTGTTTGCTTCGTTAGTTGGGGCGATACACGAGGAGGAGGAGGAGGAAAGGGGGGGGGGTTGAAGATTAAGGGAGGTTGCATCCACTTCTCCGCACGTACAGACAGTATAGCTAACGGGCGCCCGGCAGCTAACGTGCCAAAGGGCAAGCGACACCAGGCAAATGCTAAATATCTCATTATCCTCTCGTAGGATTTGCATTTCAAATTAGATATACAACGGAGCTCACTCAAGTCTGGTGGGAGGGAGTGAGTGTATGAACGTCAAAATGAGTTAAACTAGCATCATACAGGAGACGTGGTTTGGAATGTAAATATCTACGTTGCCGCGAGGAGGTTGATGCGAGCGAAGTAGGAAATTAAGGAACACACGGGCACACAAACAAACACACACTTACGAAAAAAAAGGCATCTCAATATTTCAATTTCTTGGACTTCTCCTAAAATACTTTTTTCTTTCGTTTCTATGGTCTTATCTTGTAAGACCTACACCGGATATGTTTACAAACTTTTAATCTTACAACCACTCTGGTTGTGACCGTTCGTTGCCATGGAAGCAAACGCGTAAACGGTTTCCATGGCGATAAGATTAAGTTGAGGGTTCAATTAGGTGATATTACCCTTATTAATCTCTATGTAAGAAATAATGAAATGAAGAGGAA
This sequence comes from Hetaerina americana, assembly GCF_022747635.1. Lineage (NCBI taxonomy): Eukaryota > Metazoa > Arthropoda > Insecta > Odonata > Calopterygidae > Hetaerina > Hetaerina americana. Next base: position 13,190,962 of record NW_027286181.1, on the reverse strand, counting down.
TTTAATCTCTCGTTTTAAAAATTAAAAAAAAAACGAAAAACTTTCCAAGTTAATCCTTAAGAGGGATTCTCTTCGTGGCGTAAAGATGAATAATTATAATTTGGAGATATTAATTTAATTATATTTAGAGAAACTTTTCCCAAACTTAGCATGATTCCCGACTACATTTTAATTCAACCAATAAACCAATTCCGTCCCCACGTCAAACTCGCTTTCGCAGCGTTCTCCCCTCAATTACCGTCTTCAACATCATATTGCCTCTCACAGTATCTCCAGCATCCACTAGTCCCGTACCGTTGGGTAAGAAGAAGAATTTTGGGCAAAATATTGAGGCCAGAAGTCTTCAGGAACTGTTCCCAATTTACCGTCAAATAGATAAAATACCTCAAATTAATGCATTTATTTCCTTACATTGCATGGAGCAAGCTAATAGGACAATTCCAAAATGAATTGAAATTTTTACACAAGACAATAACGAAATCACTACGAAATAATTGACTTTTATCTTGTTCAAATCACACTTAAGTGTAAAACGATTTTGTGTATTCTGGAAATGCCAAGAGAAATAAAAAACATTACATGAACCGTTCGTTCACAAAATGGTGAACATGAGAAAATTAAGATGGCAGAGACGACTGACATCAAAGAAAAAGAAAGATTTTATATTTGAGAAGCAATCTCGGGAATAATTAATCTCGCATTTAAGTTACGGGTTTATACGTGGCCAAAATAATTGAGCTTTTGGATCTACGTGACCTCGTCGGTATCAAATTTCAAAGGGTCAAGGGTCACAGGAGAGACGGAGTTTTGGAAGTACAGAGAATACTTTGATACTTTCCAGAGATAGGAAACTCAACTAACCGTCACATTACAAAGTGCATATTAAAAAGTTTTTATGGACCAAAATTAAGTTTCCTTGCGATTGCAAAAAAAAAACAAGTCTTTGAAAAGGATACCCCCCCAAAGTCATCTCCCATCTTGCTCTACATGAATTTCCGCCAACTTCCTTCCGAGATCTCAACTGGGACAAAGTTTAACTAGAATATTTCTGTCAAAAAGTCACGACTCGATTCACGCCTAAAGAAAGAACATTTTCTATCAATGAACTGTATTTCGGAAGAGGAAAATATAATAGCAACCAATAAGATGCTTCTAGCCTTAAAACCGGTTATTCTGTTGACACTGGGTGCACACATTGATGGAATTACGGCATTTATTCAAAAACGTATTCACGCAAATCACAAACAATTGCAAATTATGGCCCACAAAAAAGATTATAATAGCTAAGTAGGCGAGTATTAAAAAAATTAAGAAAGCGAAGAAGATGATAAAATATTGTGATACCAAAGTGAACTGTGGCTGAGTAAGGTCTAATTTATACCACCGATATTTCTTAATAGAACGATAATTAGGCATAATTATGCATAAATAATACCTTATGCATAAGTCTAAAGTTACTCATGATAAGTTGCAGGATTTGTTTCCAATACATTACGAATTGCGACTGCCACGAAATTGAAACCATAGCATACGATTTTGAAATCGAAAACTACAATAATATGCGCAATTTTGTATGGTCGGAAACTTGGTCTTTGAGGTAAAGAGGATAAGCATAAATTTTTAGACCTTTGAAACGTGGGTGTGGAGAATAATGGAGAAAATTAAATAGACTGAAAATGAAAAAAGAGCTATAAAATCCCGGGCGCAGTTGGAGAAGAAAGAAGATGGTTCTACATTAAAATTCTTAGAAGGAAGGAGACATGGAGGTACTAACAGAGGGAATGAGATTCTGACTCTGGTGACAGGGAAGAGAATGCTCAGAAAGCGAAATAGAGGCTGGAATAGAGAAAAGTGTTTTTTATATAGTATGGGGCCTCCTGTAGGTCTCGTAATACATATCAGTTTAAGTATACTTTGTGTTATGCTTATTGAGGGCTTAGGAATACAGTAATGTGTATGCACTTCCGAAGTCCATGAAAATCCTACCATTAGTAGATAGACTGCTACAAAACTAAAAAAAATGATGCACTCGTAATATACATGACTTTTAATCAATTTATTAGGAATCACTACGTAGGTTACCATACCGTAGACGTAGATTTAAATATTATAAACGTATCGTAATATCACAGACGTATTCTTTAAAAAATTAATAAAAGCGCTTCACCATCTAAAATAGGCAATATTATATTTGGAACAACATAACTCGCGTCATGTTTTTTAATTAAAATATTCGTGAAAGAAGGCCATCGTTACAGTAGTGGAGATGAAGATGGCAATCCAGAATTTCCAGACAAAAACATTCGCAAAGTTATCAGTGAGCGAACAATATTAATTCACCATTTTCTTGGCGAAAATATGACTTATGACTGATTTGGAGAAAATATATACATACCCTTTGGTTATTCGCACTAGAGACGCCCATTGTGAGTAGAACTCGGAAAGATATGTGGCTGAATGAAATCTTTATCCCAAGAATTGGACCAATTTATGGATAATAACTCTCTTCTATACAGAGAACGGCTTCTTATAATCTCCGCCATGATTCTCTCATTAATATAGTTTACGAAGAGTTTATTTATTTATTTATTTATTTATTTATTCAGTATAAGTCCGAAAACAGCACATTTTTGCCTTTACATCGAACTATTAACAACGATAACAATGTCACATTTACAAACACCCAAGCCCTAGATGGAGGGAAACCCACCCAGGCGGGAATCGAACCCGCGACCCTTGGAATGGCAGACGAGGACGTTACCCCGCCGCCACCGGGGCCGGCAAAGCCGGGGACGGGGCCTTTCTTTAAAAGCAAACTGTGCAAATTGGTGTGTCCTCATTAATCAATTTTCACTCTATAAATTCAAAGGGACATTAAACGTTAATTAACTATAGATAGAGACTTAACTAAAGAGTGACAATAAATTTCACTTCAGCCGTAAAAACTAGAGTATGTGGAAGTCCAACTATTATCACCTTGTTTTGAAAAAAATGTGGTCAAAACAGTAAGGATGTAAGAAGAAGAATTCCATTAGCCAAAGAAGAAGCTTCCTCAAGGAAGATGACATTGATGACAGGAACATTGAGTAAGGATGATAAGTAAATAAATTGAAATCATCCTCATGTATCATATGTCACATGTATCATTGTCATATATCATCGTCATATGGGCCGTGGTTTTGTACGGAGCGTAAGTATTGTCATTGAATCAGGATGAGGTGCTTTTGAAATGTGGATAAAGAGAAGAATTGAAAATGCGAAGTGGACAGAAAGAAACACCAATGAGGAAGTGGCGTACATGGTGAGGTGGTAGAATAAGAGGGTTGTTGGAAGAAAATCAAAGAAGGTAGGAAATATGGATGAAATATATTTTGATTCGCCATGGAATTTTTATGCCTTTGATAAATAGAAGGAAGAAAGTTAGGCAGACGAGGAAGGGGTAAAGTATGATGTAATTACGAAAAATTATGAGGAATTGAAGTAAAGCTTAATGTGTCTAGGGGTGCCAGGGTGTCTTGTTAGGCGGGGCAAAAAAGTTTCGGTATATGTCTATCCTAAACCCTAATTAAAAGGGTAGAATACCAAAAATGATAGTAACTACAAAAAACCATGATTAATACATGTCATACTATTCTCAAAGTAATAATTCAAGTTTCCAAGGACTCATTTAAATGCCAGGGCACATTTAAGACAGACTAAAAAAAGAGATTGGTCCACATTTCATATGTGCGCGCGCATGGAAATAAATTTACACACGAACGCCTGTCTGACTTAAGCCGACGAAGTATAATGATAATAAAATGAACACTCACCAATGACAGGAAAGAACAGCCTCCTTCCGAGAGATTCACTCCTGAAATAAATAAGAAAATTATCAGTTAAAAAACGTTTTGAAATTTAAAAAAACCGCAAGTAGCAAAAATAATAAAATAGAACACCTCTCTAGTAAAATTCAAAAACCCAGAAACAAGCTGAAATAGTTGAAAATGGAGGATGAGACAATACAAGACGTCAGAAAACTCATTAAAGTAATTGTGTACATCATTTATCCATTGGATAATTACTTGGGGTGGTTTCCCGTTGCCTTCTTCAATAGTGTTTTTAACGTGACACCATCACTCAATGGTCGCCCCAGTGGGGTCAGATGCCTTTGCTGCCACCTCACAGAGGAACAGACGCCGTGTGGGCCACCTTTTGTCTGGTTCTTAACCTTCGACCTTTCTAGCATGGGTGATTACACCCGCCAAAACAGACCTCGGAGTCATCGGAACAAACCCTTCCACCACGTCAAGGTTGTAGTCCATGGTAGGAATATAGATATGTGCATCTATGTTTGTGTATGTATGTGTATATATATATATATATATATATATATATATATATATATATATATATATATATATAGAGTCTCTCTTGAAGAAGGCCTCTGAGAGGGCCGAAAGCTCGAACAATTTACCGTGTGAGTGTTCTTTTAAATGTGTCTATTCTTTTCTATTTGTGTTATATTGTATCAGCCCATTATTGTGCCGCTCGTGTGAGTTTTTCCGTAAAATCGTTATATATATATATATATATGCATATTTATAAACAAGACTCAACTATAGATTGGTGGATAAGTTATCATTGTCCCTTTTTTCATTGCTGTCTCATTTCTACCGTAGGTAATGATTTCAATAGCTCAATGTCATGTTGTGGGTTCTGAGAGAAATTGACGAGTTTTCCGTAGAACATAATAGTTTGAAAAGTTTCGCAATAGACGTCTGAGGCACTCACTCCTCGTCAAACAAAGATAAGATAATAAGTAAGACATCACCTCGTCTTGAATCGGCTATACGCCGGAAAGCTGAAATAGACAGTTGAAGCATATGCTCAACTTGTGGGCAGGAAGCGTAAGCATACGTGGATCTATATTCATAACATAAATAAGTATATTCTGCGGATTGTTGCCCTGTTAGAGATGGAATATTCGTTAAAATTTGAGAATTCAGGCTGATGAGATAATATTTGATGAAGCCGGTTGTTATGGATATACATCATAATCATAACAGTTATTCACTAGAGGCAGGAAAGGACAGGAGGAGGTATTGAAAGGATGAGGACTGGAGGGATTAAGGGATAGCAAAAGACAAAACTAAATGGGAGAAGAAAATGATCAGGCACATTGAATAGCTTGAGGGGTGAAAATAATGATCTAAAATACCAATATCATGTGTGAAGACAAAGCAAATTATTTCTAGATGCTCGTACTCTACCTAAAGAGCTCTAAAGGTTCGACATCAGTATGTTACCTGTATTTTGTGACACTTAATACATAAAATTAACTAAATCTGACCTTAAATGCGATACAATTCACGGAAGACAAATAATTGGTCTTGGCGTGGATTCGTTCTATATTCCTACATTTCTGACAAATACTAACGACTTTCAAAAAATAAAAAATCCACATGAAAAAAACTAATTAATATTCTACCAGTTAAGCTATTGAAAAGACTGACTAATTATCATCAATTGACAAGATTTGTCTGACAAAATAAAACATGGCATTCAATCTAATATTCTTTAACTTAATATACTTCCTTCCTCCTTTCATTCTAACCTACATTTAAATCCCAGGCATAGCGGCTTCCCCGCTTGCCTGACATTCTCCCCTTTATAACAAATTTCAACATCTAATTGCTAATGAAAATGCTCTGTAGAAACGCTCACAGAGAATGACTAACTTTGTTGGTGGTCCTTTCACGTAAATTTTAGCGAACAACTCAGTAAAAACACACGAACGAATATTTGAATGATAATCAAACTTGGTTAAAGAAAACGTTCGCCCCGTAATTAAAAAGAGAGGGTATGTAGGAAGGGAGGGAGGTCTAAAGAAAGAACTCCCCGAAATTTTCGAAACGGGCTGAGGCGACTCCTCACGTCACCGCGGGATGACGAGCGACGGCACTTTCGGATGAGTACTTATGAATGAGCCCCTTCCTGCCCGCCTCGCAGTCGGACGGTCGGAAACGAACGAAACTGCGAGGGAGAGATGAACGGCGTCATCCGGTTCATGACTGCCACGCGGGGATGGCAAGAGGTGGTTGAGGGGGGGGTGGTGAACATTCGGGAAATTTCAGAGTGCAGTGGGGGTAAACAACACATTATCTTACCGGAAAATTATCGAGTAAACATCCCCGACAGAGGATCATCAATCACAGACTTGATTCAATTTCGAATGGCGATTTTAAACGCACTAACAAGGCCCGAACTTTGTTGTTGCCTCAAGTTCTGTACCCATCAAATATCTTATTACACCACTCTCTCTACACAAACACTCTCACACATACATATACAAATGTATATATATATATATAATTATATATATACACACACACACACATAAACCCAGTATAAATACATGCGAGAAAACTTCAATTCAGATTAAAAGTCTACAGGTTTGAATTGAAATTTCATTGTCATTTAGTTGGTAACTTTTCCATGTCGTGTAGGGTGTCAGGTTGTGATTGAGTAGGCGAAATTACCAAATGCAACAGTTCGTTTCGATATAATGCCCACTTTAACAGGCACTATACCAAATTAAAATGACATATATATGCACTTAAAAATATAAATATATATACATGTATATGTATATGAATATACATGAAATTATACATATGTGTGTGTGTGCAGGGAAAGGAACTAGCCTCCCTACCCTGATGTGTGGGTTGGGGTTAGTACTGGGTGAACTCAACCATCACCTACCATACCGACCTTCGGGTTGATTACTGTGGCACCGTCCGAAATCTGTGAGACTATCTTCAATATATATATATATATATATATATATATGTATATAGCGTGCGGCAACGTAACTTCCTTTTTAAAAGGGTTTTTGCCATATGAAAAAGGAAGTTTTGTCGCCGCACCCTGTGTGTGTGTGTGTATATGTATATGTATGTATATATATATATATATAAATACATATATATATATATATATATATATATATATACATACATATATATGTATATGTGGGTATGTATACATATGCACATACATTCCGGGTTTGAAAGTGGAAATTCTTCACAAACTTGCCGCCGACTCCGTTCCGGTGAGAAACTTCAAACATGACAATTCCATTCGGATAAACTCAGCTCCGCGAGGGAAATGGAGGAAAAGCGAGAGGGAGAGAAAGGGAGCGAGCAAGATCGATGCCGGGAATAAACAAAATGAGAAATCTATACGGCATTCATTAGCTCCGCGACTCTTGCCCCGAACAGTTTTCGGGAGGGCGAGAGAAGGTATATCTCTCGCTTGCAAAGTGCACACCCAAAACTCCTAACCACCGACGCCGACGCAACGAAAGCAAGCAAACAAATAAAAAAAATGAAACACGAAAAGAGCCCTCACCCGCATTTCTTAATCTAAGCTCTACCGCGTCGTTGCCACGGAAACGGCACCGCCGCTGTTTCCCCCCCAAGCAAAAAAAAAACGCGAAACGAAACAAAACGAGAATAAAAAAACAAAAACAAAGAAAGAGGTCCGTCGCGCAGCCGTGTGCAGCGGTGGCTATGGGAACCCGCGGGAACAATGAGCGTCGTTCACTCGATTTACTCACGGCAAGAGGAAAGAAAATCTGAGCATCGACTCGCGCTGAGCTCGTCATTACCGAGAAGAAAATTATAAAGGTGTTCCCAAGTTTTACGTTTGCTTTCCTTAAAAGAGAAAGAAAGTCGGTAATTAAAGTCCAATTTCATTAAGGATTGCAAGTGGCACTCCATGACGATGGAACTCTCTCATTTTTCTTAGAATTTTGAAATAGTTTCTTTTCTTTTGGAATTAATTTATTAGGCATGTATCGTAAAAGGAACTTAATAAAATGGTAATTTGATCCGAGGAAATCTATATATTAAGTTACGAGTTTTTAATTGCTCCCTTTGATAGGTACGTGAAACATATTTCTATCCCTTCGACCAAGAACTTTAAATCAAAGCATTTTAAAGAAAAGCTCCTATAAATGGTATTCTACACCTAAATGAACACAATTAATTTTACTGAAGGTTTTCGCATGAACGTATATTATTTTTTACTTAAAGACTGGTATGAATTTGTGGTTTTTCATTCAGTTTTATTCATAATTATGGGTGATGACCTAACACCCCATTGCAGTAATGAGATCCTAATCGAGAGGAATATATAATACAATCAGGACGTATTAGCCTGTTTTCTAGGTTACTAAAAGGCGTTTGAAAAAGTGAAATTGAAAAAACTAATGAGTATATTGCAGAAAATGGGAAAAGATAGGAGGGACAAGAGGCTAATCCGCACCCTTTACATGTCTCAGACTGCTAGTCCGGATAGGCAGTGTTGAGAAGAGATATAGGGCAGGGTTGCCCATTATCACCGTTGCTGTTCACAGTTTATATGGAGGAAATGATCAAAGAAGCATGGGAATAACTGAAGGTAGGAATAAAATTCGGTAAGGAATTCGTAAAATCAGTTAGGTTTGCTGATGACCAAGCCTTAGTTTGTCAGTCAGCCAAGGGGCTGCAAGCATTGCTGAGTGAATTGGAAATTCAGTGCGACAGGTATGGGATGAGAATCAATATTATTAAAACAAAGGTTATGCGATTTTCTAGAAAGAAAAAGGCCAAGCTTAACATTAAAATAGGAGGGCAAAAACTAGAGCAGGTAGAACAGTTTACGTATCTCGGTAGTGTTTTGGACCAACACGGTCAAAGTAGTAGGGACGTAAGGAGAAGAATTGCGCTAGGCAAAGAGGCTTTCACAAGGAGGAGGGAGTTGATGACGGGGACTATGAGTAAGGATGTTAAGAAAAGACTCGTAAAAACTTTGATATGGAGCGTAGCTATGTACGGTGCGGAAACGTGGTCATTGAAGCAGGAGGATAGACGTAGATTGGAGGCTTTTGAAATGTGGGTGTGGAGAAGAATGGAGAAGGTGAAATGGACAGAGAAGAAAACAAATGAGGAAGTACTTGGTATGGTGGGCGAAGACAGGGGTTTGTTGGGATAAATCCTATTGAGGCAGGAGAAATGGATGAAGGGGGTATTGACCGGCAGTGGGATGTGGAAGACTGTAATTGAGGGAAAAATGTTAGGTAACCGATGAAAGGTCAGGAACGAGAAGGGAAGAAATAGGGATGCTGGACGGGATGAAGGGAAGAAGAAAGCTTACTGAAATGATGAAGGACTTGATGCAAAGTTGGTTTTTGGATTGTGTTTTGTCAGGAGTCACAAAATTAATGTTTGCCGAGCACGTCTAACATTTATATCTGTCAATAACAAATCAAAGATGCTTTATTGTTGTAACTGTAAACAAAGGTGTACCAACACAGTAAAATAAAAAAAATCGAAAATCGAATGCCTGTTACCCGCGAAATTTGAACAGTCACCTCCATTTTAGCAAGAATACCTGGCTACTGAGAAATAAAAAATAATAATTTAACCACCAAAGGCTAAAAAAACTTCGGTTAATTCATTCCTCCACCCCGTCAAATGTTTTAGGGATCTATTGAAAAAATTAACGGAAGTCGAAAAAAATTAAAGCTGCAGCAACAAGCGCCTGTTTGTTTTTGTCCCGGAACTGAAACTTGAATTATTGTGATAACTCAACAGGGGGTCGATACTACGTTAAAACCGCAGAATGACTTCAACGCTCAGGCAGTTGGTAGCGACAAAAAATAAACTTAAAACGTTTCACGTGGACGAAAACTTCTCGAGATAATTAGGTTACAAGGGTTAGGTCCTTATCAAAGTTTTTTGCTCCCAATATGATCATTAAGCATGGAGGATGAATACTGAGACGAATTGTAAGAACCATAATTGGAATTAAATAAAAAATGGAGGTAAACTTCCAATATTTTTTGGAACTATAACTAATTCTTATGGCCTATGGAATCCAACCATAGTTGTGAGCTTTTGGGAGGTGGGAAATGGTATGTTTCTGGGACGTTTTTCAACCAGAAATATGACTTTGATATTGCAAGACCAGCGTTCCTATCCATTATGGACCCAAATAAGAAACCATTGTCGTCAGAGGATGAACAACACTGGAGTGGAGGAGGATGGAAGAAAAACGGATGGAAGGGTTGTCATGGAGACGAGACTTACTCTCAGAAGGGAGCATCGCAGGCGCCATGGTGACGGAATAGGAAAGCGTTGGGAAGAGCTTCTTGTGAGAAAACAAAAGAGACTTAAAGACAAAAGAGAAACAGACCTTAATTCACTCGAAGAACATAGGTCTGTTCCCTCACTTTCAGACAGTCTGGAGAAATCTAACGGACCGCAACAAAAAATTAACAAGGAAGAAGGACACCCAGATGAGACAAAACGTTACTCAGGAAACGATTTGCAAGTTCGAATTTTCCGTTTTCCTTCCGGTAACAATAGAAGGGTAGACTTAATGCGGTGAATGACAATAGTTTCAAGCTTCCTTAAAAATAAAAATAAAAGTTCTCCCATGTTTTGGAAGCATTTAACACAAAGCGTCAATTCCCCATTGAAATATATATTCGTAGAAATTCGCATTTGCCAGAGGACGGCAAAACAAAAATCCTTCCACAATTTATGCTTCTTTAAGAGGTAGATACAAAAAAAGGGCAAATAACCAACTGATTAGTTACAGGGTTAAAAAATATTCATTTGATAGCTCTTATCATTCAACCTAAGCCAAAATCTTACAACTAAACCACGCTCTAGGTGATTATAACCGTTTTCCAAGTAGTTTGATTCGAAAAACCAAAACGCTTCAATTTATTTAACTCATTAGTAATTCCTTACATTTCTCTTTTTTCTCTATATTGAAATAAAATCACTGTAGATTTTGTTTCCATTCCAAGCATTTTATTCGATATTTCGGCCTTTCTCCCACAATTTAACATCTCTGATGGAAACAGAGAGATTTTGCAAATCGCAGAATATTTACAACAACCTGGTCGCGCTGTCACTAATGCTAACTTCCTCGGAATCTACGGATGAATGGACATCGGCTTCACTCAGGGAAATAAGAACTTATTCACGAACTTTTTATTACTTTTTTCGTTCATTTCTATTATGTAAATGAGGTGTTTCTTTTTTCTAACTGAACAAAATTCTTATTGAAGGTCTATATATAGTTTGGGCCTGGAGAGTAAGCTACCGGGAGCGAATGAGAAAAATATGCAGAGAAAGGGAATGAAGAAAATATTGAAAGATTTATTGATAAGACCGTTATTGGAGAGAGAATGTTGAGAAAGTGGGGGATATATGTAGGAAGAGATTAAGCTTTACGGACGGAGTGAAAGCAGGCAGGATTTACGAAGAAATGAAATTATCAAATAATGTATGGCAAAGAAAAAAGATGATCTCCCAATACACAGAAGTAAATAATCGTTTGGGGCCGTCGGAAATCCACCTTTTAATAAGCAAAGTACCTTAAATGAACGAATCCTAAGTACTATATCAAACTAGAGGCAAATAAGTAAGAGATTAGTGACAGGAGGGAATCCTTCAGTTAGAACAGCAAAGGCAATTGCAGAGTGAAACAATTTGTCCGAGAACACGAGTATCAGGCGAAATTACGTAAAAACTTACGTGAGATCCCCCAGGAAACGTTCAAACTTGGCTTAGCAGGCAGAGGAGAAAGGATAGCATTGAGGTGCGGGAGACGAGGGATCTTGCAGGGCGCCGATTTCCATCCCCTCCAAAGAAAAAAAGGAACATCTTTCCTCATAGAAAGGAAAGCGAGAAGGGAAATGATCGGAGAGGTGGAGGGGAATAGAGAGAGGATTTGGGGGTATGATTGCGACCTGGTCTGGACGAAACAAAATAGACCCGACCTGGAAGAAAAGGAGAGTGGGGAAGAAAAAAAACCAGGATATCAACGGAGCAAGGTGAAGTGGAGTTCGGAATTGGGAAGATTCGATTCGAAACTCGAGACTTCAGAGAAAAACACAAGACGAGGAATGCGGAAAGCAGGATCGAAAGAAATAGAACTGTGGGGCGCGCCGATGAGAGGGAAAGTGAGAGAATATAGGAGTACGCAGATAAAGGTATTAGGGGTGAAAAGGAGAATACAAACTTAGTGAAAGCGTATAAAGGACAAAGGGGGACCTATGAATTACCATAGTTTCGTACCAATTTCTGAAAAACCATCATGACTCACTTCTCCAATCCACTCCAGTGATGCTACAATTTGGAGGCGAAGAGTAAAGATATTTGGAGGGATTATTGGGTAGAGTAAAGTCCGAGGAAAGAATCAAAGACCTTACGTTTAAACAGGAAAGAATTGCATACTGTCGACTAATTTCAAGAAACTGCGGGAGATGCCGCAGCAGTAACATTTGACAGAGTCATCCACTAATATGCATCACAATGCAACTATTTAAGAGTGTAAAAATCATTCGCCTTGACCAGGATTCGAACCCGGATCCTTTTCCCAAAATTTTATAGCGTAGCCAGGCGCCTCGATAGCTTAACTGCTTAAGGCACTTGGCCGGACATCGAGGGATCCGGGTTCGAATCTCGGTCAAGGCAAATGAATTTTACAGCCTGAAATTATTGAATTATACTGTCGACTAGTTTCGCTACACTGTAGTGTCATCTGGACTAGTAATAGTAAGATCAAAACTAGTTCCGAGATTAATAAATTCTTTCCTGCAGAAACGCAAAGTCTTTGGTTCTTTCTTCGTGATTTACACATAGAGTTCACCAATGTATCGGCATCAACTATCTCAAAGGTTATTTCGAGTTATTTGTGCACCCGAAAAATCAGCGGACAGCTTTCATTAGGATGTGTATCTGTTCAAACTACGTTGGTATTTGAATAGGCACGTGAGTGTCATGAAACATGGAAAATTATGTGATTTGGTAGGAGACCATGTCCCAGCACTAAATTGTTCTGAGCAACAATACAATTGAAAATGATCTCGAAGGTAGGAGTGTAAAGTTATTGAAATTTGACGAAATTAACACCCCATGCCACTCGCCTCCTAAGCGGTTTCTATCACATAGTAAATGTAGGTGTAGATGAGTAAAAGCTTAATTTGTTTTAAGATATTCTGCCAATTGAAGGTATATATTGCGTAAACGCAGGCTGAACACCGATAAATGGCTAACTTAACAAGACTTCCTGAATGTCTCCACGGGGGGTAGTGTTTTTGTGGTGCATGTACATGTGGTGGTGGTGTTTCACATTCTTGCTTGTTGTTTCCTGGCTTGCGTGTTGTGGGATGGCTGTCGTGCAGCATCCTGGGGTGCAGTTGTTTGTTGATTTATGGCATATGTGTTTGCATGAGTGTTGGATGAAGGGATTTTTGCATGAGTGTGTGCGCTGCTGTGGGTGTAATTTTCCATGTCGTTGTTTTGCACGTGGTATTGCTCCTTTTTACGGTTGGTAACCTAACACCCCCCGCCACACGCCCTTGCGGCGGCTAGCGGGGTATTAAGTAGATGTAGATGAAGACCTATTACCAAACGCAATGGCTTGATAAATCACGCATTAATAGGGAAACTACGGGAGGTCAGTTCCTTTCCCAGTGTCGCCCGTAGTTTCGCTGGAAGAACTGGTACTAGAGAAATCGCACCGACTGTGTGAAGTTAAGAGTACCAAGAGGCGTGTGCGGGAATGAAAATCAGGTCCTTCAGTCAATAACATAACACTCTACCCTCTGGAATACCCAACTAAAAACAAGAGTAAGCGCTCTTTTCAATGCATTTTTTAAAAAATTATGAGGGATTCCGATATTATAACAATTCAATGATTATCTAACGGTTAAGATGGTATTAGTTGAAGGATAAATACTATTCTGAATTCAATAAAATTTGTGAAAAATATTCACGTGGCTGAAGAAAAATATACGATGCTCGTATTTCCAAATCTTGGTGCATTTTGAAAAAAAAGATTTTTTTATTCATAAAAAATATTTTAATTTTTTGGAGATTTTAGCATTCTTAAAACTTCCTGTTCTCACTCACTTGTCGAGCTTCACTCCAGCACTAATAACGTCTTCCGGTACACCAATTATCATCTTCAACCGTCACCCCTCGTGAGAATGTCTGTCATTCGCGAGATTCGAACTTTCAACCCTCATTCCAGAATTCAGACATCCACGCATTGCTGAGATTTTCTGACAATGTGAAAACTCTCGAGGGTACCGGGGGGAGAAGAGAAGGACGAGGAAAAGAATAGGAGAGGATGAACTCATATTTGAACTCTACACACAAAGCTCTTTGAATGGACACACCTATGTTTTGGTGTTATCTGAGACTATTGAAAACCGGGGAAAATGGAGAAAAAGGGTGGTGGGAAAGGGAGAGATAAAAACTCAAATTTGATAGTTAATCCAACCTGCCACCGGCGTAATGCAACTATACAAAGTTTAAAGTCAATTATAAGTCGGAATGTGCGTTAAAAATCGATCTCAATTTTTTTTAAGCGATTTCAATTATTTTTAAAAAGAAATAATTTATTTTATGCGACGATGCGATATAATAATAAAAAATGCGTGAAATACTAGAACGAAAATTATTCGCACAGGAGTGCTCTTCCTAATCAGCGAAGACAAGATCAAAATGACAAAAAAACCCAAAAAAATAAATAGGGATTGATATTGAATGAATATGAATAATATAAATTGAATATGAATATTGAATAAAGATGGATTCACAGCAAAAACTCGTGAAATATAGGGAGAGGTGACGATAGAATCTGAACTCTATTGCTCGAATGGGGTATCCCTATGTCCCAATGCGTGAAAGGGGATGAGTAAGGAATCCCTTTTTGCACGTTTTGGCCCAATAGTCCCTAACCAATGGAAAGTGGAGATATCAGAGGAAGAGACAGAGGGGGGAATGGGGGTGAGATGGGAGATGGAGAAAGAGAAAGGTGTAGTAGAGATAGGGTAGGGTTCTTGGTTCGGGTTTTTGGTGTTGGATCGACAAGAGATATAGAGGGGGGTGAGACAGTAAGAAGAGGGGGAGGACGCAGAAAGACGTCTCAAACAAAGAGAATCATGGTTATCAACCCCCCCTTCCCTCCCCGTTCTCTCAGAAACTAACTCACACCAATTCCCTCCTCCTCTCTAGCCAAACATTCCCAAACAATGGTAGGTAAGGGGAAGAGTGTTTAAGGGTACGACGGGATGAGGTTAAAAGGGTTTGAAAGCGCCTGATGAGAGTGGAAAAAGAGAGAGGAACGGGGAATGAAGAATGAAGCTATGTTGAGGGGAATTGTAAAGAGCGGTTAAGGGGTGAGTTTTTGTGAGGAAGGCGGAAAGAAGTCCACATTTTTGGGAAATAAATATAACACGAATAAGAGAGGAAACTTGGGCACCAAAGGGGTTCTCGCTACTGAAATATCTTTCGATGGTTGAAAACTTATTATTTTATTGTATTATCCTTTACCCACACACATAAATGAACCTTCCGCTGGACCAAACCGCGGGGTCACCGAACCACAAGCGTGGCGCAGGAAAAGGCTGAATGCGTGATAAAAAAGAAGGGAAAAGAAGCAAAGGAGGAGTCCTTTGTCCGATAAGAGAGGTGAAGAAAAAAGGAAAAACCAAAAACTGAAAACTTTATGGAAACTGAAAGTAATGGAAGTCCAATTGGGGGTAAATTGCACACATTTCAAACCTCTAATGAATTTCCACAGGAAACAAGCATCATTACATTTAAAGTAAAGCATCTTGGACATTTAAATGTAATTACCCTATACGCATTACTTTAATTTCCACCCAATTTTTCTCCTTAATTTTAATAATATTTTCAAAAATTTTTTTTTAATTTAACAAGCAAATATCAATAGGAATTAAATGTAGGTCATTAGCTTTTGAACAAAGAGATTTTTTGAAACTTGCAGACAAACACGCGCAAACTTCTCTCTGTGCAAATAATAACTATTAATGATCAAATAATTAAGTTTCACTAAATTAAAATGACCTGGGCCATCTCAAGGTTGAATTAGTATCAATTTCATGTAAAACGGAAAATGAGAAAACAGCTCCTTCATTTTAGCGGGTATATATTTCCTATAGAAATAATTGAAGTCTCAGAATCGTGACACTGGGTGGATTAAACACTCAAAAGACCCATAATCCACTTACCGCAAGCACATTACATAATAATATTAGAAATATTAGAAATAATAATAGAAATAATAATAGAAATATTAGAAATAATAATAGAAATATTAGAAATAATAATAGAAATAATAATAGAAATATTAGAAATAATAATAGAAATAATAATAGAAATATTAGAAATATTAGAAATAAAGCTGCAAGAGTGTTGATGAAAGCACTTAACTTGCAAAATTACACAATGGTCCATGAAGAGGTTCATTTGTTAAGTGAGGTCAGAGGTCGCAACTTGATATTTAAAGCGTTTAAAATTGTCTCACGATAGGGAGGTCAAATTTCAGGAAATCACATCACCTGCTGGTTAATCCGGGGGCGATCTAAGTTACTGGTACTGAAAACGAGATCCTGATGAGTCAAAAACTACACCCTCTAACCCCTAGTTACGAAAAAGAAACCCTGCAGACACAAATTGTTGAATTTCAAAGGAGACTAATCAATAACTCCTTAAAAAATGACACATCCATCTAATAAATAGTTATGTAGTGTCAGAAGGTAATTGTTTAATGGGCAGAGTTTTAGCATACAATATCAAAGAATGGCGGAAAATACCGACAGTCTTACTATAGCAGAGTCAGGGCTGATGTGTACCAAAAAGAAGGGATTTCACGATATAAAAATCATTCTACTTGACAGGCACTGTCCTACCCGGCTCACTGTTTTCCTACCTAATGCTTTAGCCAGCTAACGAGGCTTAGAAGATTTCAGTCTCTTAACTAGCTGACATGTTCAATCAAGTTCAAATCCCAGTTAAGTTGAAACATTTTTATGCTGTGAAATCCATATATATATATATATATATATATATATATATATATATATATATATATATATATATATACATATACATATATATACATATATATACATATATATATAAATATATATTTGTGTGTGTGTATATATATATATGACATCGACTTGTTTCCCTCCCCAAAACAAACCAACCCTACCGCCCTGTCTACGTTGCTGAAAGAGCGTAAAGACGAATGGTTTTTCTTGAAGAAAACAAACTTACGTCTTCACTACTGAGCGAAGTGGGGGCAGAATTCAATGAATTTAGATGCGAGGTAATTTGTGTGAACACCGTATATCTAATAAACTTCACCTCCACAGTGGAGCGAAGGGAGAGATAGAGATAGAAACTGAGTTATTATGGATGATTCTTTTTTTTATAAAATGAATCTCTAGGTCCCCTTATGAGGGGAGGGAAAAGATGAGGTGGAAGGATAAAGGCTGCGAGGGAGGGAAAGGGAGAGTGAGTCGCGGGGGCACTTTGAGAAGGGACTGCGCGTATGTGTGTGTGTGGATTATGTGTCCTTTTTCCCTCGGAAGGAAATAAATAAAAAGCTCCCACCCTCCTCCTTGCTCCCATAGCCCTCCGTTCACCCCACAACAACTCCTCCCGCTCCCTCTTTCCCCAACTTTGGGGATGTGTTTCTGAGCGAGTGTGCCTACTGCCACAGCCTTTCAAACAGCCCTAGGGACCGTGAAAAGGAGAGAAGGAGAAAGAGAAAGAGGGGAGAAGGAGAGGGGGAGAGGACAGTTTGGCGCGATGGGGATGAAAGGATCGGGAGAGAATAAGGCTGGGAGAAAGCGGGGGGGTGTACTATATATCGCATTGAGAGAGGGCGGTTTTTAAGAGGTGGGAGCGAGAGGAAGATGGAGAGAGAATAAAAGGAGAGAAAGAAGATGGATGTGCAGACGGGAGGGAAAGGGGGAGGTCGAACGTCGAGGAGAGAGAGAGGGGGTTTGAGGCATGAGTAAGGGAGGAAGGAAGTGACGAAATTGAGGGCATCGAACCGAGTAGGATACGCCGGAAAATTCGATCGAAAGAAGAGTAGAAAAAGGGGACGTAGATGGAGAAAAGGTTTTTCTTTCTATTATTATTTTATCTTAAAGGAATATCGAAGGAAAGAGAGAGTCCAAGTAAACAATTGGAAAGGAATTTTCAGAGATGAATACATATATACATTAATATATATAAATAAATAAATAAATATATATATATATATATATAAACTAGCACAAAAACAAACGTATAGAGTAAACAAGCGCATAGTAATTTTCCTTTTTTGTTGCATTTCATCTTTTGCAGGTGTGCGGCTGGGAAGACGCAATCAAACTTAAGAGAGTAAAAAGACTTGGGTAAGAGGAGGCAAGCTGGAAAGAACGAGGCACAAAATAAACTGGAAAGCCACGGGAAGAGAGGCAAATTTATTTTGCCTCTCATCCCGTATATATATATGTATATATGTTTACATTTATATATATATATATATATATATATATATATATATATATATATATATATATATGTATACATATATATATATATATGTATACATATATATATATATGTATATATATGTAGATATATATATATATATATATATATATATATATATATATATATATATATATATATATATATATATATATATATATATATATAGGGTTCTGTCCCTCTCTTCCTTGATAAATGTGGTCACGACCACCGAAAATTCGAAAAATAGTGAGTCTCTTTTTTGGGTGTTTCTGTGTTTTTCTCTGTGTTCACTAGTGCTAAGTGTTGTTTATTATTATTCACGTCCGTGAGACTTTCAAAAAGTGTTATATATATATATATATATATATATATATATATATATATATACTAAGACTGTACTACAGTAGTTTAACATAAATTGCTCAGTATTTCAAAATGTGCGTGACGTAAATGGACGTGATAAGTGGGTAGCGCGTTTTCCTAATGCCTGGAGGACTAGGGTTTCATTCCCGAGGACGCCTCAGGGCAGCCTTAACCTCACCCAAGCTGTGTGATATTTCAAGTACCAGAATACTCCAAAAACACGAGGGACAATGCGTAAATTTCACCTGTCGTTGGGCTTGCTATTGAGTGAACTATAACCTAAACTGTTAAAAGGGCCTTTGGGTTGTCAACTGGTTTCCTTCTGCTGTGAGATAATAATATTATTCGCCTTGACATTCGAATTACACCGGAAAAAGAAAAACACACCAAAAAAATTATGTGGAAATTATGCCTCTGTCCCAAATTTGTGGGATCGGCTGACAGAACCTTGTCCGCTTAGGACCCAAGAATTTTGATTAGAGTTTTATTTGCATCTTTCGTTGAAAGGGATAGCGTCGGAAATGATAGTACTAGAGTACCCTTTATTGTAATATATAAGACTGCGGTCAGTTAGTAAAATACACTAGAAAACACCACTTTGAAAAACAAAGACTACTATACGCAGCTCATTTTATTATTATTGATATTTTACCGTTTCAGTTAAGTTTTGGACGGACACAAGCAACACAACAGTAAAACGATAGATTTATTTCCTACTCTTATTAGAAAAAAACCTGATATTCCATATTAGAATAATCTTATCTTAAATTCCGCATACTTCTTTCCAACATTTATTTTGTCCAACGTCCTATTTATAACCCTTCCATGCCTGCCTCACGTACTCCCCTCTTTCTCAGTCCTTAATATTCCATTGCTATTTAAAATGCGTTGTATATACATTTCCTGCATTCTTTGGATTAATCGCGACGATCACCTATCCTCCCCTGACAAGGCTAGCACTTCCTTGTTTGTTTTCCTTTCTGTCCATTTCTCCTATGTCATCCTCCCTCACAGACACTATTAAATAAGGAAAAAAGAACACATAACTCTATAAAATTGACACCCAAACAGTATCATCAGAATCTTTCGCGAGAGATAACCAAATATAATAACCATAGTTCAACAAATAAATCGAATTTCTTTCATATTGGATGGCTAATTTAACCCAAGGTGAATGATAAAACCTCGTTCTGCATATGCTAATGCTTGAATATTAAAACCAAAAACTGAAGAAGATTTCTTT
Organism: Hetaerina americana; assembly: GCF_022747635.1. Classification (NCBI taxonomy): domain Eukaryota; kingdom Metazoa; phylum Arthropoda; class Insecta; order Odonata; family Calopterygidae; genus Hetaerina; species Hetaerina americana. The sequence goes on along the minus strand of NW_027286181.1, from coordinate 13,170,967 downwards.
TGAACTTCTACGAGCTTTTGATCTCAGAAGAAATACGTACCAATTAAAAAGGAATCATTAATTATTTTAAACAATTTCCCGCTGTTAAATAGTCTCAAAAATTCATTAAATTTTCACAGAAGATTGAAAAAAAACGCCAGGCGGCGACGAACACAATCAACGAATCTCCCGTCCAACAAATTTATAAATATGCAAAACTCGATAAAATAAACTTGAAGCCCTCATTTGCATGGAGTCCACGAACAGTGAGGACGTTCCGCAGCGACAGCCTATGACTCGTTAATTAGACTGAACCGAAGACGAGGACTCGGAAAAAAATTCCCATCCTCTCCGAACCTGCTCATCTCATAGGGTGAACTCATCGGCTCAAGACTAAATGAAAATAACTTCAGGTCACAGAGAACACGGTGGTCGGAGAGGGAGTCCCATACGATCCATCCTTCACGTCAAGGGTTCTAATTGTAAAAGAAACGATAAATATTAGGCCCTAGAGTATCGTCGCAATTAACAAATATCATAAAACTTAATAGCCTGTATCTATGTATGTATCTCTGTGAATAATGTTAATATGGCCAGGTCCAAGGAATTAAATCCAATCTAATATAATATCATACTTATACAGGTATGTGTGTGTGTGTATATATATATATATATATATATATATATATATATATATATATATATTATATACATCTATATATGTATAAATATAATTATATATAGATGATTCCATCGAAGTAACAGGGAAGTATTGAATAACAAACTTTGACAGCAACATACAATATAAGAACACACAAATAGATCACTCACTCACATGTTATTTCTTGATCATTTCGACGGAATTCTCCATCTTCATCGGAAGAAATAGAAGCAATGACTGCTGGAATAGCAGAATATATATATATATATATATATATATATATATATATATATATATATATAATGAAAAAGATTAGGAACAAATATTCAGGGCAAACGAAGATTGAGCACAGAAAGATTCCGCCTTCCACACCTATCCTGTGTTTGTCCTTAATATGTGCTCCTATCCCTTTTTCTTATGTCTATTTTCATGTGAATGAATATGTGTACGTCACACAGTGGATTGATCGGTCGGCAGTGGAATATTGAAGACTGCAATGTAGGGGAGAATGTCAGGCAAAGAGGAAAGGACAGGGATAGGGATGTTGGACGGGATAAAGGGAGGAAGGAAGTACTCAGAAATGAAGAGGGACCTGATGTAGAGTAGGTTGCCGGATTGTGTTTTGTTAGGAGTCACAAAATATTTATTTGGTCGTTGAGTCTATCCAAAAACCTACCTTGACCGGTAGATTACCTAAGATATGCTTAATATTATGCGTTTTTTGAGCTAGCTGAGAAAACCTTTACATTCAGTTTCATCATAACCATCGCCTTAAAATTAAGATTTAAATTCATAATAAGGATAAGAACTATAAACTAATTGATATTTCCTTCAATTTTCGTGAAATAAAGGGCATATTAATGCATATCTAAGTCATTAACCCACTAAAAAAGTTATTTATTTGAAAAAAATATTAATTTGAAACGGATACAGTAGAATAGTGTGCCCTGTTTTTTAAAGTTTAAAGACCTTTGAGAACGATGCAACCTTGGACACCGCTACACCCGCGAGAGAAAATTTCATTTATTCCCACCCCCACCCTACATTCGCTTATAAAAAAAGCATAGAAGTTCAAGTCTTTAAGAAGAAAATAGAAAGTTGTAAGAGGGAAATCTGAGGAAAGCAGCACAAAGGGATGCAGATGATACTGAGAGAGACAATGGGATGCTGAAGACGGTAATAGGAGGAAAAATTTTGGGGAAGCGATATAGGCGGAGGAAAAGGAGAAGAGGCATCTAGGGTGTAATTCAATGGAGGTCGAGAGTAACCATAGCTAAAGAGGGTATTATTCTATTAATCGGTGTGGGGATCAAGGGTATTGTGTGTCGTGCTAGTCATACGAGGTCATTTAAGTACTGAAGGAATGCAGACAGAATCTCATCATGTGAATAGATTATTTCATCAGCCCAATATTAAAAAAAACATCACAGTCAGATATTTAGACTAATAATTAGACAAAATATTGGTTAATTTTAAGGTAACGGCATTTTAACTGAGCATAACCAAGTTCGCAGTTTTAAAATCCTGGAGCAAAAGTAGTGATTAGAAGGAGATAGATATATTATAGAATAAAGAGTTAAGTTTTAACTACGGCAGAACAAGTTAAGCATTTTAGGTTAGTACTAGAACCTTGATGAAATTAAGAGCATATCAACGCATTTTCACGGCGGGCACATATCAAGAATACAGGCGGATCCACCGCAAAGAAACTCAGCTTCATTTAACTGGGCGTGTGGGGGAAATATAATTCGAAAGTTAAATAGAGTCCTTATTTCGCTTTCATTAAACTCCATTTGGGGTACACCTAAAGTATTTGGAATCCTTAGGAGATATCGTTGATAAAATAATCACATAAATTTCAGAAAAAATCTACTAGAATCGTCAAAAATTGTTACGATACGAATACTTGAGAATGACAGGTCTTTCATAGGGATTAGGCTGGGAGCCACCAGAGATGCGAAGAGAATAAACGAGGCTTAGACTTTTAGAATGTTTCAGAACACACGAGTTTAACTAAAACACAAAAGGAATTATCATGGCCACACACTATTTTGGCAAGTCTATCCAAAAAGATAAGGTAAAGGAGATAAGACTCCAGTACATACATATGTGAATATTCGTTTTTTCCACAGACACTCGGGAATCATCACAGTAAAAAATCGAAGTCAACGTTGTTGCGAGCGAAAACAAAACTAAAAGCTTAGAAGGCATCTAGTACATTGTTGTATCCGCATGGGCTTCCTTCCCCCCTCCGTCACACTTCCCAGCAACGGTTTGTGGGATCTTATGCTGATATCAACGTAGAATAACCACTCAATAAATGCCTCATGAAAATGAAGGAGCCGCATATCCTTATGATAAATAGGACGAGCATACCATGGAGCAAAGGATGAAAACGCAAACAGATCCCGAAATTGAGAGTAAAAGATGTCAGAATTCTATTGCAAGATAAACTCGAACCTGACCAAATAAACCTACCCCCGCGTGTAACGAAAGGCACATATTTGTTTTGAGGGAGGAATTCCACAGGGATGATCCATTTAAATCCAACTCTGCCTCTAGGAATGCATCTTAAATAGTAAACACAGGTGAGAACGCTGGGAGACAAACGTTTTCGAGGTCTTTTGAATTTGAGGGAGGGAAGGAAATGGTGGGAAAACAACCATTAAATGGGATGAAATGGCATTTGGATTAAAGTGTTTGATTGGCAGAAACCAGCCTCTCAATTTTGTTAGCTCGCCAAACGGTATGACCCCCCCCCTCCCTCCCCCCTCTTCTAAATGGATCCTGAACCTAAATTGGAAACGGCAAGTTCGAGTAAGTGCAATGCCACTCGTAAACTTTAGAGTAAATACGAACCAAATCAGAGGATTAAGAGTGTTATGGCTTGGCTATCGAAATAGCCATCGCCTATTCGCACTTCCAAACAAGAGACTACCGTATATTTGGCGCAATCATTGCCTTCGTTGGCAAAGCACTACGAATGCAATCCATTGTTCGCGACAATATGCTTGAGGTAGAGTTACGGAGCGTCAAAATGACGCACTCCAAAGCTAACCATGTCCGCTGCATCTATTTCCTCATAATACCGAGGACATAAAAATACCTTTTAACTGGATTGGTACCGAATAATGGACTTTGTACTTTTTTTATATTTTTACCAATCCGCTAATCTTCTACCAACAATTACTTCGATGAGATTTACCACTCCATTTCGCGAAAATAGTTCTATTTATTTGGTACCTAGAGTAGTAATTCCAAACTGTCGAGTAGTTGCACGTTTCAAACGTAAAAAACAAACGCATTCGGATCCAACTAATGTGGATCACTTTAAAAGGAACGATTTGAATGCATGAGATGAACATTATCCTCTGATTACTATGCCTTTAATTTAGACGTGATAGGAATCCACTAAAACACGAATCATACATTATGCGAGATTTGAAGTTGTAACAGCTAAACCGCATGAATCTCGGGCATTTTATTGTGTGGACAGTGGACATTATATCATTCGGATACCACTTGGCTCATGCGAGTACCGGCTCTGATGGCGACGGAGTAACGTCCTCGCCTACCAACCAAGAGGTCACGGGATCGATTCCAGCCAGGGTGAATTTTCCTTCATCTAGGGCTTAGATGTATGTGATTGTCTTCAATGTAATATCTGTAATGTAAGGGTTAGGTGGAAGAAGGGACTAAAAGTCTCAACCTCGCCCAATTAAGACAATAATAAATAAGAATATATTATCGAGCCCACATTTGTGCACTGAACTTAAAATTTTTTAGGGAAAAGAGATAGTTGTTTCGAGAAATTCGAATGAGGCAGGGAAAGTGGATGCAGGAGAAATTAAGAAAAGTCATGGGATGCTGAAATCTTTGATATATAGGGAAGAACGTTGGTATGCGAGGTAAGGGAAGGAAAAAAATGGGGATTTTGGATGGAATTGAAGGAGATAAAAAGTATGCCTAGCCAAATAATTAGTATTGCAACATGTAGTATGGATAAAAAAGAAAAATTTCAGGCGTGATATGGTGTAATATCATAATTAATTAAAACTTTGCAATATTTTCCACAAAATACATTTTATTTTGTGGAAAATATTGCCAATTTTTTATTGATGTAGTATGGATTTTAAAGTTATTTTGTGGCGTTTTTGTGAGGATTAATGAGTAGCGTAATGTGGTGGGAGGATTTATCGAAAAACTAACCAGCCAGAATAGTGTTTTTAATAACGATATCGTAACGAGACATAAAAAAATGTATCCGTTCGACTCCACCCAGCGTCTTTTATGACAATATAAACAATTCATTAATATAACGTTTTAGTTCTTCTTTCGCCGGATATCATATTCAAGGTACCTTGATTAGGATCTCGGAATTAACTCCCCTGATCTTATTCTCCGAATACTTATGGTTATTAACATTGTCATAATTTTTCACCGTTTCGGAAAGACATGCACATATACTGAAAAACGATATATTGAACCTACCTCTCTAAACAATACACAACCTGACATCGTTTACAATAAAAGAAACCCTTCTTCAATCACGCAAATATTCTCCATAAATTCCATCCAAAATTCCTATTCTATTCCACCTGCCACTTTGCTTGCCCAACATTCTCCCCTCTTATCTAATTCTCCAACGTTTCATTTCCAGTGCAAATACTCTAAGCAATGTGAGAATTGCGATGCTGAATATATATTTGTAATTATACATGTATATCAAATGGCCAAACAATCTCTATCTGAGGTCAAACATCACTCTGGCGAAGAAATATTTTACTCTACCTCCACATAGTGGCTATTATGTGAAAAGAATACTCAATAAATCGGGGATCGAGATACTGCGGTCCCTACATCTACAAAATACCCCACAAGCCGCCGCAAGGGCGTGTGGCGGGAGGTGTTAGGTTACCAACCGTAAAAAGGAACAATACCACATGCAAAACAAGAACATGGAAAATTACACCCACAGCAGTACACACACTCGTGCGAAAATCCCTTCATCCAACACTCATGCGAACATATATACCTTAAACCAACAACCACTGCACCCCAGGATGCAGCACGAAAGCCATCCAACAACACGGAAGCCAGGACACAACAAGCAAGAATGTGAAACTCCACCACCACATGAACATGCACCACAAAACACTACCTACCGAAGGGACTGTAAAAGGCAGGGAATGCGACCCAACGTTGCTGGTAGCAGGAATTTCCCCACGGAGAGGGACGAGGGATTGAAAGGGAGACTTAAAAACAGATGAACAGAACACAAATGAGGTCATTCGGAATGAATGAGTTACTATAACAAAACACATAAGGTTAGTGGAAGAGCACGCATTTAAGTAGTGGTTTCCTACCCAGAGGGTTCAGGTTCGATTCCCGGTCAAAGCCAAACCTTTTAGTAATGTCCCAATCTCTACCTTCTATCCCCCATCCGTCGGATGGGATGCTAAATTGTGGACCCTTGGCACATTTTGTTCACAATAGGCTAATGCCGACGCCGGGTTTCTCTCCAACCCTTCTCCATTCCCTGAATGTTCTCGAAATGACCTGTGCTATAGGTCGCCTACCCTAATAACAGCAACTAAATAAATCGATGAGTTTTTATGAAACTTTTACCTAGAATTGTAATTCCTCTAGGACGATGGGTCAACAAATTTTTTAAGTGTCTGAAATGTGTGTGTGGAGTCAAAAAAGACTCAAAAGATTGAATCGAAGGTTTAAAATTGTGAATAGAGAGAAAATATCAGCATACAATCTGGACTAAATCCGGAAAAATATACATCACTTGTCAAATAACGAGTTTTCAAACCTCCTTTCTCTCCATAACCGCACTCACCTTATCATTATGAGGCAAATATTTGTCTTTTTTTAGAATGCATACCATCCGACACGAAAACGACGCATGTCAACCTGCCATCGAAACAGCACAGGAGAGGAGACAGACGGTTAGGGAAAGGTAAGAAAAGGACCAAAAGAACAAAGATCGGATATTTAAATAGGAGTACGTCGGTAGAAGAAGAATACATCGGAAACAGATGAGAAGTAGGGGGGAAAAATTCGAGAAATAAAAAAAGGACCGAAATCTCTGCAAGACTCCTTAACGAGATAAAAAAAATGCCGATAGGGATAAAAACAAAAACAAAGAGAAGCAAATTCGACCAAAAGACAAAATAAAAGATCCGAGGTAGAGAAAGTTACAGAGAGAATTCGGGAAAAAAATCAACGGAAAATTATCAAGGTGCTCGAAAGGTTAAGAGAAAGAAAAAAGGCATCCTGTTCGGAATGATGAAAGACAGCTAGGTATAAAGAAAGTGGAAGAGAGCCCGAGGGCTAAGGTGATAAATCAATGATTTGCGATAGAGAAAACAAAAGCGAGGACCGAAAGATGTCAAGGGGTATCCAAAACCTTTGCCCTCACGTCACGAGCGTCCAAATTACTGACGCAATCCCAGGGGACAGAAGTGAAAATTGAATAAAAACCTATCGGAAAACCAATTCGAATTCATGGAGAACAGGGAAATGAATGAGAGCAGCAAGGAGGAAGAAAGAAAACAAGAAAAAGGTCAACAACACATTGTTTGTGGCACATAAGGACTTCAGTAAATAATTTTTCAAGGAATCCTCTAGAGCGTATCATTTGGATTGGTGGAAGACCTCTCATAATTGTATTAAAATTGCAAGAGTTTCACTTTTATACTAAACTTTAAGAAACCAAACCGCCATAATGCGATTGTTCAGTAATAATAAGTAATGAAATGTAACCATTTAATCGTAAAATCATTTAAATTTTCGGGTGAACAATATTTTGTTACCCAACCAGAATAAGTGATGCAATTATTGTAGAACGGATGAATTTAAGATATCATTATTCCAGGAACAATAAGGGATCAGAATGAAATTGACCGACCACGTTAGGGCCACATTAGGGTAAAATTAGTCTGGTGTGTTTTCCTGCAGCACACCCTTGCTTAAAGTTCTGTCGTAACGGCTTGCAGGGTACTATAATAACTAACTAACTAAAAAAAACCATTAAGAGTGCATTGGAAAATGATTGCAATACATTAGACAGTCAGTTTTAAAAAAAGTAATTTTTATGAGACATCCTAATAACAGGAATTCAAAGGTAAAAACTAAAATTAAAATGAATTATTGTATAGCAAAAAGCACCCAAATAAAGGTTGCTATACACTAGGGCGATCAAAGCAGTACAAAATTAAGAAGGAGAAGAACTCCATGCAAAGAAGGTTTCAAAATGAAAAAGGAATGGACGAGACGGGCATTACATACTGATGTTAAGAAAGGATAAGCGAAACCTTTGATATGGCTGTAGTTTTGTGCTGCAAGGGGTCTCTGAGGAAGAGATGTGCAAAGTTTGGAGTCTTTTGAGATGTGAGAGTCTGGAGAAGGATGGAGAAATTGAAATGGAAAGACAGGAAAATAAACGAGGAAGTGCTAGGCATGGTGAAATGGGGAGAGAGATGGTAGCTGGGAGCAATTAGAAGCGAGGAAGGAAGTTGGATGCATTTTCACTGTCGATGGGACGTTGAAGACTGCGATACAGGGGAGAACGTCATGCAAGAAAAATAAAAGGGATGATGAACAGAATGAAGGAAAAGAGGATGTATGAGGAATTTAAGAACAGTTTATTTTATGGATCATTTTGATAGGAGATGGAATGTTGATGACTTGGGAGAGGAGAATTTTTGATCTGCGAGGTGGGAAAAAAAAGAGGAAAAGTTGGAGGGAATGAAAAGAGGTAGAAATACGAGGGTCATCCGGAAAGTAGTACCCGTTCGTGCCGCATGAAGTGCTGACGACGCGAGTAGCCGCTGGACGAGGTCAGATAGCTTCAGTGGCTTGTCTGCCTTCTCTGAGCCAAGTTGCGTGACGCTAGCATTGCCTGTGTTGTTTCTGTGATTGTTTACAATGTTTAAAAAAATTGAGAACGCCGCCAGTTGTGAAGTGAGGGCAGTGATTAAATTCCTCAATGCAAGAAACGTTCGCCCATGTGATATTCATCGCCAATTAAAGGAGGTGTATGGAGACAATGTAATGGACGAGTCGTCTGTTCGGCGGTGGTGTCGCAACTTCAACATGGGGAGGGGGAACACACACGACGATGAGCGTTCGGGGAGACCGTCTGTCATTACAGACCAACTGGTGAGCTCAGTTGACGAATTCGTGAGGAACGATCGGCGCGTCACAATTGATGACATCTGTGAGCATTTTCCCAAAATTCTCGAACAATTGTTCATGAAATTGTTAAACACCATCTGCATTATGCAAAAATTTGTGCAAGATGGGTCCCTCGCGTATCTCAATGAGCTGGCGGCGAAGGACTATGCAGCAGGAATACAGAAACTTGTCACACGTTATGACAAATGCCTTAATTTGCTTGGAGATTATGTTGAGAAGTAGTTTAAAGTATCCTCTTTCAAATAAATTTTTTTATGTTTGTTAATATTTACTTTTGTGTCTTTATTTCACGAACGGGTACTACTTTCCGGATGACCCTCGTACTAAAGAACATTTGGCAGTAGTGTAGGTTTTGGGCTTGTGTCTTATCAGAGGAGGTTAAGTAATGAAGCGGTGTTCAATCTGAGTAGATAAAAAACCTAACTTAAAATCTTCCTACTGTTAAATAATATACATATCCCTCCCAGTGGGCTACATACAAACTATGTGCGGTGGAAGGTCATGTGTTTACTAGGACTGTCATAGTGAGGTCGATGATAATTGCTTCTCCTAGTGTCACCCATACCAGGTAGGTCATTAAGGCGAAGTCAGCAAGATTGTATATATTCCTCGCATATACACATCCTGTACATGCACAATCCTCTATCCCTATGCAAGCGAGACAGGAGTAGGAAGGTATTAGGCATGATGAATGGGATGAAAGGACTCAGAAAGTATGCGGAAGAGGATATTGTAGTATAGGGTGACAAGGTGTGTCTTTTTATGCGAAGACTACAAATATAGAGGTTGTTGATCGGGGTGTCAATCGAAAACCTACATTAAACGATAGATTACAAAAAGGATATATAAAAATATCTCTGAAATATCACATGAAGGGAGATAACAAAGAATTGAATAAGAATCCGAAATTGAAAGGAATCCGAATTTCCATTAAATCTTCCTCCAACATCCACCCACAGCGTAAGACAAAATTGTTTGTCAAAAAAATTATAAAAAAGACAATGTTTCTTAGTCGTCCTAATTAATTGGACCAGGTTCCAAATCAACTTAGGCTAGTACTAATGCATATTAAACTGCAAAGAGACAACCGCAAACAACGCTCCTCGAAGGCTCGCATAAGCAGCGGCTTGTATGGGAAGCAAGGTTTTAATCGCATCGAAACGCAAACATTTGCATTTTCAAAGCCCTCAAGCGTGAAAAAAAATCGCGCATTTAGGATAAAGGGTTAAATTGTGTTACTTCACAAACACGGCCAAGCTTCACAGGCGATTACGACACCAAGAAAATTGCAACTGAAAAAGTAAAACTAAGCATTCTTGGAGGCATTACCCAAAAATAATACGAGAGTACACGGTATTACTAATCAGTCACTCAACGTCCCCCGTCAATAGGATACTTCAAAATAAAATAACTCGGGCTGCGGTCATAAAACGAAGACGATTTACACCAAAGGCAGTTATGCGTTACCAAACAAACGAATTAACTATATCGGTTTCATTTTAAATTTTAAAACAAACGGACGTTACTGCGGTTCTTTTTAAATATGCGTAACGATGCCCATGAAAAAGGTTTGAATAAAAAGTATTGGGAATAATTTTCTCCTGACATGACTGTGCGTCGCAGCGCGCTTGCATCGCGTAGGCTCGGTGATGGGGGGTCTGATCCTCAACACGCACCAAGCGCCAATCGCCTGCGAAAGTTCGTTCAGGCTAGATGGTGTTTTTAGTGGATCCTCTTCCGAGTGACTTGGTGCAAGCGCAAAATGCAGCGAATGATTGAACGGCGGTACGCCATCAAATTATGTTTTGGACCGGGACAATCGGGTACGGAGACGTGGGGAATGATTTGCCAAGTATTCAAGGATGAAAGCATGTCAGAAACTCCCAAGTACGTGCACATAGTGTTTTCATTATAAGAACGTATTCTTTATATTATCAGCGCTTTGTCCAAAGACGTTCGAGAATGCGCTCATTCATTTTTTATTTTTTTAAAGAGGCGTTTTAACCTTTTTAAAATAACAAACAAGAAACTGAAACAAAAGTTTAAGCATAACCACATGGTTACAAACAAGCATAGTAACTACTAAGTATCTGCAATACAAAACGATTCCTGGAAGGGTTTACTCTGTAATAACGGCATTATTTTTCCGATCATTTACTTATGAAAACAACTGTCGTTAATCCCGAGGTCGAGTGAAATTAGTATCAAAAAATACAGGACAAAAATACGACAATAGATAAAATTGTCTTCAGAATAGTCACCAAGTACGCCAATATTTAAAAATATTTGATTAAAAGTATTCTGAAGGAGAATAATTTTGGAAATAGGCCCAAGCGGAAATTAAAGGCACGTTATATACACTATTTTAATTAAACTTGACAGCGATTTTCCTGGATATTCGGAAAAACTTCGGTGGAATACGTCTTTCAGGTAATTCAGAACAAGTACAGGACCGATTCAGCATTAATCATGTGTCTAGCTTGGAAGTTCACTTTCTAAAAAATAATTATAAGCGAAAAATTAGGAAATCCCGAAAAAAAATAAAACCCGATGGGAATCTCGGAACTATTTAGCCATCCAAGTTGGTGTAGGCGTTACACATATTTAAATAGACAGAAGACATAAATCTCCTTATCAGAAATGGATGAAGATAATGGTGAAGCAGTCCCTACAATATATCCACAAATTCTCCAAGATATCCTTGAAATGCAAGGGACATACTTTCCCAAGGAGAGAAAGAGGGGGTCAGCTGACGCAAAGGAAATGATTAAAGGCCTTCTGGCATGTAGATCAACAATATATAAAAAAAGAGGAATTAACTACAAGGAAACCTTCCTGGATTGCCCCAGCGGAATGCAGCCTTCTTATTTTTTCTCCCTCCGCTCTACTCTTGCCGTGGTGGTCCTGGAACCTTCAGTGGTTTGGTGATTGGCCACACTTGGCGGGCATCAAGGAGATGGGAAAGATGAGACTCAAAGACAAGATGAGGCTCAACTGCTAAGGAGGATCTATAAAGGTGCCTAGGTAAGCGTGTGTAAGTACGATATGTCTATATGTGTGTGTGTATATATATATATATATATATATATATATAAACCAAAACCATATATATATATATATAAACCAAAACCATATATATATATATTTTTTTTTTTTCCTGTACGCTGATGTAAGATAATATTCGCGTGTGTGTACGTATATATATATATATATATATATATATATATATATATATATATATATATATATATATATATATACATATATATATAATATATACAGATATATGTATATATACACACATATATACATATGTATATATACACATATGTATACATATACACATATATACATATATATATATATATTTATATATATATATATATATATACACACACACACACACGCGAATATAATCTTACATCAGCGTACAGAAAAAAGGTATGCGTACGCACACAAATATTTGACCAACGAGAAACGGAAGAAAAAACGCCTGTCGATAGAGAGATGTATCGATTTTGAAAGGGATGCAGGAATGGCGAGACGGGGCGGGCGACAGAGAAGAGCGAATAGCAGTGAGAAAATAAAAGAAAGGAGTCGCAGTGGGTGTGGAAGCAGGGGGAAGAATGATGAATCGACAGAAGACGTACGAAAAACAAATAAACATACAAGCGTGTCCCCGCCTCCTTTCCCTCTTCCTTTCCGTCTCATTCCTCTCACGTAACGGTTTTGCGTTCGTAGGGACAGTTATTTTTCAAAACATGCAGAAATCATAATGGAACGTGTGAAACCTGATTTATTCCTTCCTTAGAAGTATCTTAAAATAGGAAATGATTGAAAACCTTTGGGGCACAAAATACATTCCGTTCACTCTGGTCACTTTCGTGTAGACTATGAGAGGAACACCTAATTTTAATTAATTTCTCACAATCTGCTCTCTTTCGTTATTTTTCATTCAATGTATTTGCCCCCTAACACTTTTTTCACTGTTACCTCAATCAAACGTATTCTATTACATACTCTTCTGTTTCGTGAGACTTCTCTTCTTGATATTATCTTCGATAGAATCAGCCATGCCTACTTTCTTACCTACTTTCTTGGTTCACTCCTTCTCATCTCCGACTTTTTAACCTTTCAGTTGCGGTAGTCTTTTTGTGTTCATGCCGTTCAGTGCGGAAGAAAGCGGCAGAACTGTATCCTCTGTTCTGAGGGTTACGGCAAGCAGAGGTCCATTATAATCCCTTAAAAAACCTTTCTGTCATCTCATTATGAAGGATGGACACCAAAGGGCACAATTCGATTATCCACCGGTAAATTTTCAAATTCCAAAAATGGTTTCCTTCTCATAATAATATTTTAATAACTTCTCATGATAATTTTTTAAATTTGTGTAAAATACGTCATCATCAGTATTCTAATCCTAAGATTATTTTACTGCAGCCATCCATATTTCTCCATTCAGTGTTTATTATATCAATCCCTTAGAGCATCTCAACTTTTACGTCCATCTCAACACAATTGTATACTTTATAATTCGTCTTTCTCCCGCGATCTTTCCTTCTATCACCTTTCCGTTATGTTTATAACTAATCCATTTTATCTCAATATGTATTCAATTTATTTAGATGTTCTTTACCATCTTGTATACATCCTGGTTCCTCATTTTATCCATTAATTTTATCTTCTCTTTAGCCCCACGTTTCTTCTTTTCTTTGCAGTTCCACTTTTCCAATGTTCCTTGTCTCTCATCTGTTTTGTACCATTCTCCACACTAACGTTTTTAAGAACTGCTTCTTTGTTTGCAGCCTTTTAGGTTATCTAATAGCAGAGTGACATCCTTGCCTGCCAACCAAGAGGTCGCGGGATCGATTCCCGCCTATGATGGTTTTCCTCCACCTATGGCTTGATTTTCCGTTATTGTCTTCGTTGCAGTAGGGTTTAGCTAGGTGGAAGAATGGACTTTGAGGTCTAATATCGCCCAAATAAAGTCATTACATTAATAAATAGCAGTTGCATTTTCTTCATAACCGCCTTCATCTCCGCAGCCATCATGTTTCCCCCAAGGCTTTGATAATAAACGGGAAGAGAGGATATGGAAAGCAAGTTCATTTGCTTGTCTAGATGAATCTCGAGTAATACAATAGTTACATGTTATATGGAACAAAAATGAATTCTATGAACGCGATCGAATGGAAGTTTGATGTTAAGGATTACATGAGGTAGAAAGTGGGCGAAATCGAATAAGGGTTTTCTTGTAGATTAGGGTGCCACTTTGTGCGTTCATCCAAACGTGCCTTAGCCACAAGGAGAATTGAAGAGCATGAGCAAAATATGTAACAATAAGGCAGAAGTTCATGCATGTAAAATAGAGTAGAATGGAAGATACTAATAGAAGAGAATAAGTTAGTGAGTCTTTTTTCGACTCTGACCACTAAGAAAGTAAACGGCGGGCTAACATGCATTAATACAATAGGGCAGGATGTCATCGTTTTATGAATTGATGATGAATACTTACTCGTATATTCTATGGGTGCGGTTTAATCTCCTAAACATTTTACTGTGACATCCAACAACAAAGCCCATCTTCCTTGGGTCTACTCCCAAAAACTTCAGATATCACAATATCGGCGCGCAGAGGTTTACAATAACTGACGTCTTACCGCTTCCACAGCTTGGAGAGCACTGGGACCGGTTTCGTGGCAAAGCTTAATGTTTCCCCCACCTACTCCAAGTGCTTTGATTCAAGTCCGACCAATAGGAGCGGCGCGGGAAATTAAATTACATTAATTTTGGAACGTACCCTGTATAGCCATAATATCACGGTGTTGAATGGTGTTTCATATATACAACGTTACAGGCGATATGCAATGTGCCACGCACATAAGCACGTTTAGTTGCATAACATCTAGGATAAAAATGAAAAGTGTAATACGTGTTTCCAAGTCATAAAAAATTTTTATGACTTAATCGAAAATTCTGATTAAAAACTTTCCACATTCCTTGGAATCTTCACGCATGCTGCGACAAAAAATATATGGCAAATGGAAACGCTCTCACCGAGGAAAAAAATTGGTATGGTACCATGAAGTCGTTAGAAAAAACATCTTTTTCCCCCCCCTCTCATTCCCCGCGGAAAAGAGAGAGAGATAGACAAAAAGAGAGGTAGGAAAAAAAAGACGATCTTGCGAGAGAAATAGTGGGAAATAAACGAAAGAGCAGCAGATTTCGCAATTAAAAATTTTGACTTAACAGCCGAGTTGATACGGATTAACCGAAATCTTGTTAACTCAGTGGGATATAAAATTAAGCTTCTTAACGCGGAATGTCCTACGGGGAATCCACTCGGCCAAATTCCCTAACCCTTGCAACGAGAAATTCGTTCTTGTCTCACACTAATCGCGGTCATTTAAACCGGGATTCCACTCTTTCGGCAACATCATTCGCGAAAGTTTTGGGAAAGAGGGCCCTTAGGTTTTTTTTCAAGCGCGGATTTAGGATAGCGAAGAGCGTACGTCCACGAGAGAAATATTTACGCCTCACTTGGGGAGAGAGAGAGAAGGAGGGAGCCTATACAGCTAAACGGACGACTTTAGAATGAAAAACTATCCCCTCTCCCACAAACATGCAGATAGCTTCCGTAATGTTATGCGCATGCATTTGGATAAAACATTTCAAGTGTACGCAACTTACACAAGAAGTTTGAATTATCCCTGGAATAAAACCTTTCTTAACCAGTGCTCTATAAACTATGCGAATGTGACAAGAGAGGCAAAGCCTTAAAGGGATATACTCTAATGGTAAAAAAATTACGACTGCATTATATTACAAAAGCGGAGTTTCGGAATGCAATATATTTTTCAAACTACAAAAATAACATGGAGGTACCGAGGATAGCGAAATACAAAAAACAATATTTGCATCCAAAGTATCAATTGGTAACAGTTTTTCCTGACGTATTCGTGAGGTGCTTAATTCAGACCGTTGGTTAAGTGTGCTCATGATCTCAGATCGTATTGGCATTGATAAAAATATAATGGTGCACACACGAATATCATTGAAAATTTGGCCATTCAGAAGATATGTTCCAAACTCGTCCCGAAGGTCTTGACGGACGACCAAGAGCCAAGTTGATTGTCTGCTTGCAAAAACCCCGACTTTTTGGATAGTCCCGACTTGGCATCAACAGACTATTTTCTATTTCCAAACGTCGAATCCTCTCTCAAAGTACACCATCATGGGACCCTAAGTGCCACCAAAGAAGCTTGCACGCGTACCCTTAAGAATCTTCCGGAATTTGCCGACCAGGGAGCCTTCAAGTCGTGAAAAAGCCGCTGAAGAAAGTATGTCAAAGCTCAAGGGACGTACTTTGAAAATTTTTAAGGTATTCTACCAATATCTGAACTAAATTTATGTTTTTTTAAACTTTTTTCGAAGCTTTTAATGCAAACAATATATATGTTTTGTGGAGTAAAAATAATTGAAAGTGAATTTTTTGCGTGACATTGGATATATTTTTTAAAATAAAATGGGAGCGGTTTTTCAACTTAACAGTTGATGTAGACAGGTATGTGGAGATAAAAAATAGATGCATAATCATCCACAAGTTCCCTGAATAGTAAGCTGTAAAGGTTGAATAAGGGTCCATTTAAGATAATTTAACAGGCAATCCTTGCTAATAATTTCCTTTTCACAGCCCCATCTCCCAATACTTTTTCCTCACTTCCACATTCATATATCGCTTCAAATATTCCTTTATGTTAATGAGATTCCTGATATTATTCCTTAAGTAGAGAGTTTCTTACATTCAAGTAAGACATCACTGGGTCCACCCAAATGATTCCCTTCCCATTTCATTCTCTTCTCATATATTTACATGTCTGCTGGGTGATTTAACCATCTCCCAGTTTCAGAAAGTGAGCAAACCAGTGTATGATATATCGCTCATATTCTTGTTAACCATTAACTCAACGAAACCTCTTATCTCATTCCTTCTCTTTCCTGATGAACCAGAAAAACTCCTTTAACGACCCCAAACCAACCGCAATAAGTCGGCATTTATGGTTATCCTCACATAGCCAAGTTTTAGTTCTATAAACTTATGAATACAAGTGGATATACCTTTAAAAACTGCTTTAAATTTTCATTTGCCTTAGAATGACAATACTTTTTTTCAAAACTTCAAACACGACTGACAAATATTTTGCCAAAATTTTCACGCACCTTTTCGTCTTCTCTACTGTAATTTGCAAATATTCTGCCAGGATATACTTTCAAAATTGACTTTTTCGATTTTTCAACCCTCACAAGGAACGCAACAACGTAATTGAACGCGCGAAACCATTTGGAATGCAAAGGAAATAAAAAGTAGAGGGAGCGCAAAGAAATGCGACCTTTTGCAGTTCGTTCCCTTCGCGAAAAGGGTCCTGTAATTTATTCCGTAATTACAGGAACCCATTCTACAGGATCACTCTTAAAAGAGGACACCTAGAGGTGGGACAAAGTCAGGACGAATGATTAAAATAAATGGGACGTTCCTCCGTTTAACTCCGTCGCAGCAGTTAATCACAATAGGACCAGAAGCAGCATGAAGATGGCCAGAAAAGATAAGAAAACCCCTTAAGAAATCATGCGACGTATGTACATACGGTACTCAAAGAGATGAAGGGGAAAGAAAAAATGAAACGATACAAGAAACTGTGAACTATAGGGTAGGAATCTTCAGATGATGACGATAAAAAAACTAGAGGAACAAGATTAAGACACGAAAGTATGCATGAAACGAACTGTTTCCTCAGCAAATTAAAAACTATTAAAACAAATGGGAAGATATAATAGGAGGAAGAAGCAACGGAGGGCTAAACAAGGCAAAACGATTGACGGTGTGAAAATATGCTAATACCTACCCTTGACTGACGATGAGTATTTCTTTCGCAAACACGAAAATTGTGAGCGAGGCTAATTTAAATGACTTAAATTTAGCAGAGAGAGGCGGAAACTAAATTAAAGAATGGTTCAGAATAAAGAGTAACCAACAAGATGAATCGGTAAATTGGATCTCATAATTCACAATTAAAGCAATTCTATCGAGGCGGTATAACCTGTGAGAATCTCTGAAGAAAGAAAGAAGCTCCGTAACTACGAGAAACCTACTGACTGAGATATAATCCAAGTACCTACTGATAATAAAATAAGCTCCCTTTCAAAAAAAAATAAATTTCCTATATCATTTTTTTCCTTTTTTTTCACTCCAATTATACAAGATAAGTGAAAATATTTTTCATTAAAACACACCCGTGGAACAACCAAAGAGTTAACGAAAACGTGAGAGTTCTTAATGACTGATTCTTAGCGTTCATGGGGGAAAAAATTGGCTGGAATACTTCGTGAGACCAGGGTTAATTGCAATTTCAAAAAAGGGAAAGGCCGCCATGTATGAGGACCACACAACAATAAGTTTGATTCCGTACGCTGCTAATTTTTTCTCTAAATCATTAATTAGGAGGATAAAGAAAATGGAAAACGATTACATAGGTGATGATTAGTTTGGGTTTAGGAAGGGGAGAGACATGAGTAATGCCGAAGCAATACGGAGGTCACTAATAAGAAAGAATATAGAATAAATACAGCCAGTATTTGTTAGTTTCGCGGTTCATAGAATGAATTGGTTAGATAAAATGAATGTGGTGTATAAAAAAGAACGTGACTCTACACATATATAACAATACTTGAATAGAGTACTTTAAATATACCTTAGAAATATCACACACAACTAGAATATGGTTATCAAGGAAGACGACTGATTGAGACAAATAGGCATAAGAAGAAATGATTACCGGCGAAGATATATCACGAGAAAAAATATCTCGCGTAGAATCTCCTTAAGAGGTCACGGGCGAAGACTTCAGTCAGTTAAAAGCTGACCTTTTGAATGCCTTAAAAAGAGCTTGTAACTGTGGTGGATGTTAGCGATCAAAAGGGCATATAAGATGAGGAAAAAGGAAGGAAAAACACGGCACAGATGAAGAGAACGAGTCCCCATGGGAGCACTCTGAAGAGAAAGGGGAATCAAATGGACTGAAACACCCTGTGGCATTATAGATTTGCAAGAGACATAATAGAAGGGAAGAGGGCTGGAAGGCGAAGGGACAAACAAGTATTCGTGAGACCCATAGGGTAGGATGAATTTGAAAGCTAGTGGACGAGGAGAACCCAAGGGCTAAAGTAAAAGAGTTCCCAAATCGATAAGCTCAGTAAGGTATGGACGAACAAGAGTCGCAGAAATTTAAATTGAACATGCCTCTTTAAATTGAAAAATCTTAAAAAGTGGTACAGTCAAAGAAATATCAAATACGATGCACTCTATCACTCTGTAGTATATATATATATATATATATATATATATATATATATATATATATATATATATATATATATATATATACACATATATACACACACATATATATATAGACATATTAAATACACTCCACTCGTAATATACACACGCCCTCGTTGTGACACTCGAAGTTAGTGATTCTGTCGATAATAACAGCAGCTACTCACTAAATTGGCATACTCGTAAATTACGACCTAGGTTTTGAATTCTATGCTTTATCATTAGATGAAAGGAAAATAAAAGTACCAAACTATGCCCAGCGAAATGTTTAATGCCAAAATATCTGGGTACAATATGGTACTTTAATCCTGTTCATCTAATGATGAAGCATTTACTTCGAAACTTAGGTCGAAATAAACTCTCCTCCACTGAAAAAATCCTATTATTTTATAAAGTGCTACGTTTTACTTGAACCATATTACCCCTGATTCTTTGCAAATATTTTCCAAATTAAAGGAACTGAATGAAATACGGTCATCAGAGGGCAGCACGTCCAGGAAAACGAACGGAAATGGAAATTGTGAGGCTGAGGTCAAAAGATAGAAATGTAGGAAGGTGAAGAAAGCGAGTGGTTGAGGGTTTGAGAGACCAGAAAACAATGGCGAAGGACAGTAACGTGATGGCGATGAGGTGGACCATAGAGTATGAGAATGGGAGAGGACAGATAAAAGGTCCTTGGCGAAGGGACGGACTGGAAGAACAAGAGAAACTCGAATAACGGAGTGCCAACTCGAGGATTCAAAGGTGGGATTGGAACGGTGGAAACTCAAGAGGAGGGTGATCTCGAAAGACGAGAAGAAAAGGAAAATCACCCCCTCTTGGGCGGAAACAAGATGGGTCGACGTCTACGCTCGCGGGAGTGGAAGGGGAGAGGTGGCTGGGGAAGGAGAATGAGGAAGAGAGAAGGAGTGGGGGGGGAGGAAATCCAGAAGGTCAAAGATGGAAAAGGGAAGCCGGCTGGAACCTCCTTACATAAGGGTCCCTCACCATTCCTCCCATCCTACCTCATTCCTCAGAAATCGACTCCTTCTGTACACCTTTATTGCATTCCACACGTATTCCACGCCTTAGTTCCGTACCAAACCCTCCCAACTGCTCGTGTCTTCTCAAGAAGTTCTCTTTTTGTTATTAATACCCACACCTCCCTCCCTGCCATTCGCCCAAAAAAAAAGAAAGAAAACAAATGCATTAAGTCGGTATTCCCGGTAAAAGGAATCCTTCGATCTACATAACCCTCCCCATCTCGGCCCTTACCCACCCGTTATTTCGGAAATCTGACCTAGTCCGACGGAGAACGAGCGATATTATGACGCCATAAAAGGTTGGACCCGACTGAGGGACTATATTAAAAGCATTCTATGCTCTCTCTTCTACTCCCTTAACCTCCCCGACCCTTTCATCTATTGAGTGAATACGGAAGATACGTCAAGTTCAGGGAAACTTTATTAACAAATAAGTCGTAAAATATCCCTCTTGAAAGCAACCTACAATGCAAAAAAAAGAACCGAACAAGGAAAATGTAAGAAGGAAAAAATGAGAATCCGTCTCACATCACAAAATACATTAAAAGCGTTCAATTTATCATGAAAATAGGCGAAGGTGAATCCCCTTTCCTCTTATAATCCTCGAGCGAAATGTCTCGTTTAGAGTAGAAGATGGGGGGGGGACGAAAAGAGTTTTTTTTAGCATGCAAAAATCGCGAAGTAAATTCTCGGAAATTTGATTAACGAAATGGCGAATCAGCGAGAATTTTGAGAAAAAAATGTCCCATAACTTTATACGGAGCAATATCCCTTTCGTTTCACTAGAATATGACAAAGAATTTTTGAGGTCTCTCCATATCGGAATAAAACGAACGTAATAAAGAAATCGAGAAATTAATTCATTTATTCAAGAAATCGATACAACTTTCTTTCATACTTAAAAAAGCTGAATAAAAAAAATAATTTTCAGTTACATGATAACTTTTTGAGCATATTTTGGATCATCTATTGATAAAATGGACCACCATTTTATTAAGCGTCTAATGCTGAAGTTTTTGTAAATATTCTATCACTCTTGTAAGAATTTCTGCTGAATTTACGAATTTCGAACCATAATCGTCAAACTAATAACGTCTAAATACACGCTGGCCAACATTATTAATTGAGAATATATGAATTATGCCATGAATGAAGAGTAAAATAACAATTTTGGTTTTATTATAAAGATTTACGAATCCTGATTGGAGTAATTGGGGGATGTGTACAACAAATGTAATAATTTGAGGAAGTACAACAACGTCAAAATACTATATTTATTTATTATTTGGTAACCTATCGTCTTATGTTGGTTTTGGCTGGGCACAACCTTGACAAGCCTTCGTTTCTTACACTCCCCCAAAACAACAAACAAACCATTGCCGATCAAAATGCTCTACAGCCAACTTTCTCCTAACTCCTTTGGATTTCTCCAAACGATCCTCCCCCTCTCTTCCTCTCTTACTATTATAATTATTAGGTTATTTACCGGTTAAGGTGACCTTTGGATTAACTGCAAATTAAATAAATATTTTGTTTTTCCAAACAGAACATAACACAACATCCTATTCTACGACAAGCCTCTCTTCATATCTGTTGTACTTTCTTCCTCCCTTCATCCCGTCCAACATCCCTATCCTATTCCAGCCCGTTCCTGGTTTGGCTAGCATTCTCTTGCCTCTTACCATGCCCAGTACTTTCTAGTTAGATTTTCTTTCCTTCTAATCAACCTTTTCCACCATTCTTCACATTGACAACTCAATAGTTTCCAATCTACGCCGATCATCTTACCTGAATGACAATGTTTCCGTGCCGTAGAAAATCATCATCAACTTTATTTGTTTTCATTTAACTTCATCCCATATCCACCACACTTAACACACTGATGATATATATTAGAATGAAAAAAGTCAGTGTCAACGGTCAATGGGAGATGCTTTAATCTAAATAAAATCCAGAAAAGAATTACCACGATTCGGTCCTACCTAATGCGAGACATGACATT
The DNA here is from genome assembly GCF_022747635.1 of Hetaerina americana. NCBI lineage: Eukaryota > Metazoa > Arthropoda > Insecta > Odonata > Calopterygidae > Hetaerina > Hetaerina americana. The sequence goes on along the minus strand of NW_027286181.1, from coordinate 13,148,699 downwards.
TTCCGGTGAGTGTATTAGTTAGGCTTTCAGAGCATGGAAAACTAGATAAAACAGCGAGGTAGGAAAGGTATTTGGATTCCAAACTCTCGGATTTGGTCAATGACTTTTTCCGTTGAGAGAAATTTTTCCGCCTCTACAGTTTCTGCTGCAGCATTATCCTACGTGCCTCCAACGAATTTATGCGCCAAAGTTTTCACCCCAAATTCTCTTTCTTGCATCTTAATTCCGCGTGACCGCGAGACACCCACCTTTGCTTCTCTCCTCCTTTGCTCCAAATCCACCCTCATACCCTTTTACGCGGGATTTTCTTTCGTTTTCCCCGCGACTAATTCCCACGAATTTTACTTTATTAACGTAACCTACCGTCCACGCCCCCTCCGCTACGCTCGCTCTCGCTCTGAATCCCATCGGCCCGGACTCACCCCCCTTCCTCAATAAGAAAACCCACTCCATTCCCCTCTACCTCTCTCTCCCTCCTCCTCTCGTTACCTTCCCTGCCCTAAAAATCCCCTCTACCTTATTCCGGAGAGCTTAAGAGCTCACTCTATCTCCTCTCGTCGGAATTAATTACATCATCACTCAGTCTGTTTACACTTTACAGCTCAATTTCAGAGAGTTGGCCAGGGGGGGTGGGGGCAGTAGGGGCGGTGGTTAAGGAGGGAAGGATGTCCCTACCTTGAGGGATCGAAAGACTCGGGAAGAAAAGGGGTAGATGTGTGGAAAGAGGTAAGGGAGACAGAGGACGAATGGAGGTTAAGGAACGGATAAAGGTGGTAAAGAGAGTTAAGGAAGGCATGGGTCCCTCCCGTGATATATATATGAACGTACTTGCAAAGGAGAGAAAAAAAGGAGAAGCGGTTTTTGTTGGTAGCGAAGGTTGGAGAATGGTAGCAAAAAAGGGGACGGGAAAGAAGGGAGAACTAAACGGGAAAGTCAGAGGGTGAAAAAACGCCGCCGCGGGACAAAATATTAGCGGGAGGCGCGGGAACACGACGGGGAAGATTTGGAAATTAAACACTGCGGCGATTTGAGAGGAATGCTCTGCAGAAAAACGCAATAAAAAATAAAATACATAGATGAAGGGGTTGAAATCCTCGACCTGTTCCTAATTTGGAAGAATCCACACGAGAAATAACCGAGCAAATATTTGATTGAGGCAAAAATATAAGAGAATGCAGAGTTAAATGAGTACACACACACGCACATAAGTATTTGAACGGTGGACGAGTGTTATACACACTACACAACACTACAGTGATTTCCGTTTGAATCATCGTGGACTAACGAACTGATTATTTAGATGAAAATACTTAAAACATACTGCTTTTCTCCTGGAGGCATCAGCGTGGAAAAAAACTTCAATCCAAAACTATATTTTTTTTAAATAACCTTTTCATTATTACATTAATTTATCTTATGATAAACTTCGTAGTTTCAGGCTAGACTTTACGGAACTTTTCCAATACGTAAAGAAAAAAATAACTATGCCCATTCCAGTTAGTTAAAAAAATTAGATTTAAAAAATTATTTGGAATTAACATAGCTGTTTTTATCCCTCCATTTAAGCATAAAATTGAATAAACTACATAGGGTGGAGTCAAAACCAGATCCATTTGCCCATGTAGGTTGAGAGAATGGTTTTACGAAGCATATTACCTTTAGAATCTTCCATGGTTGCTCTATAATTAAGGTAAAATATTTTTCTAACTGTAATACTTTATAGAAAATGGGGACGTGGCAGTCCAGTGAGTAGAGCCCCGGCCTACTGACTGGGTGGACCGAGTTCGTTTCCAGATGACACCTCTAGACACCACTAGCTGAGTTACCAAAGGTTAAGATCTTCTTGAGAAACCACAGGGGGCACAGAGAAAGAAACTGACCTCCATATTAAGCTGGTGGGTGAATTTTAAAGGCCATAAAGAACTAAGCATTAAGTGAGCTTCACGGTCACCAAAACCATAACTTTAGGTTAATTATTATGTTAACGCCACATGAAACACAATGGTATCGAACTGGAACCTTATATATCAATCATTTATATTTAAATTTTTATCGATCAAGCGGCCATGTCGTGGACGTAGATTTCCTCTTCGTGAGAGAGACTCTTCGGTTCGTTTGAGAATAATGGCTACTAGAATGTTTCCTGATTATGTGCAATGAACAAGTAATGGCGAATAACTTGCTTGCTGCTGAGTTTTGACACTGAAAATTAGTTTCATTACCCCTAAAATCTCAAAATTTCTTTGTAGCCACTCAGTGTATGTTCTTTGAACATAAGAGTTGCCTCTTCTTCATGAATGTCTTCTTAGCTTGAGCTATTATACGCTTGATGTCGCTCGAACTTCTTCCATCCAAGTTATAATCCTGCCCAGATTGATGAAAGGTTCCTCTTGCCCTAGTTTCACACTTTTCTCTGTTATATCTGTATTAAATTTCTATCTTCTACACACAAAATGATTTCAGTTTTCTTTCTTGTTGATGTTCATTTGATATTCCCAAAGTACTTCACTCGTGGCATTCAGAGTTACTTGCTGGCCCTCTCCGTTTCTATGCAATTACTGCGATGTCATTTTCGAACAGGAGAATGTGAATTTCTCCGCCATTCATCTTGTCTACATACTTTAAAACCCAAATCTTGTGCGAATTTCATTGACTCTTCTAGATATTTTTTTGGTGAGCAATGGACACAACTGCAAAGCAAAAATCTTGTCTATCCTAACAAAACACAACCCAACATCCTACTCTACAACAAGCCCCTCTTCATCTCCGCACAACTACTAGATATAAGGTGTGTTATCTGTTATAATGCTTAACTCCTCCACGCCTTATCTCAACCTGTGGAATTCATTCCGGGATAAGTTCCTACAAGCTCACAACTCGAAGTTGTTGCCCGAAGTTCAATTCTTCTATGATGGGATTAAGAGACCGACGGCGCGGCCTTTAGATCAATGACCGAGAGAATGTACTAAGTGAATCGATTTATGTCGAGATCGATATTGTCTACACCTACAGAACCAATACTGACATGGTATTTAATATCGTTGACATTGGAGCATTGGGGAGAGGTCGGCATTGCCCTAATTTTGTATCATGGATGAAATATTCGATGGTGTTCGGCTTTAGTTTTGGTGTAGAAGAAATAAAGGATAGCCAACGACGACTAACACCTAACTCGTGGGATATTAGGAGGTTTAGGATTAGGAACATTAAAAGTAGATAAAAAGAGAGGCGACGGCAATAAGAATTCAATCTGAACAACGCTTGACAATGAAAATTTCTCGTCTTCGGAAATTCGAGAATAATTCCGCTTCAGGAGATTCCCATTCTGTTCTTCTCTCCGGAATAAGATTTGAAGAGAAAAACGTGAATGTGAAAGGGAAGAAAGACAGCCAAAAAATAACACGAAAAAAGACGATTTTTTCGTGAAGCCACCGGAAAGGATACGTATCAAAAGAGGGAGAATGATGGAGATGATAAAAAGAGACGTTTCAAACGTGATATGGTGGAAGATCACAATAGATTAAAAATTAAAAACTGGCAAAAATTGGCAAAAAATTGGTCATCACCTGAGGATGATGTAGTTACATTGAAACCGGTCGCATTAGTAAATTTTATTTTGTGGAAAATTGCCAATTTTTAATTGATGGAGATCATGTTGGAATGATCGTGGCGTTTGGAAGAGAAGGTTGGATGGTTCCCGTGCTGTTAGACTCGGTAGATTATTCACAGGATTCGTCCTCCAAAAGGCAAAGAAAAAAATAATTTAAAAAATTTGAAAATAAAACTCCCACGATGGCCTTCCTGCAAAAGTGAGACGTATACGTAATACGATAGAAGCGAATCTCGAGAAACCTTTACCCAGGCGTCTCCTAGTAACCACTTCAGATTGATGAGGAGCGGAAATAAAAGATTCCCTTGTTCCGGGCAAGTACGTACAATGACGAACAAACCCGCGAGAAATAGAAAGCGCTTTAAAAGTTTGCCCGGTTTCATTTAGCCACGGATGACAAGGGGGATGAAGTGGGGAGGGAATACGACGGCTGGGAGGTTTTTTCCAAAGTTCTTTCGTCTCACTGCGTAAAAAAAATACATCAGTAAAAATACGTCAGTTTGTTCTGAGGCCCCGGAAACGCGACGTTCGCAATGTACTCAACATTTTTTGTATCGTGAGCTCGTGTTACAGCCAAAATGAGGATCGAGGAAGCGCCAGGCGCAAAACAATTCGATTGGAAAAAATTGGTTATTCTTACTGAAAAAACTATCTTAAAAAATTGCTGAAATTTAGATAATATAACCTTAACTAAATTAGTACCAACTCTGAAGTACATCTAGAAAACTTAAAATTTTACACAACAAAATTACCCTGAATTTTTTTTAAGATCAAAATTATTGTTCGAATAATATTTTTTTTTCTTGAAACTCGATATGCTATTGCTTGAAATTAAGAGAAATTTAAAATATTATTCAATAATAACTGATAAAAAGAATGAAAATAAACATTCATATAAGAAATCATTATGTTATTATTTCTTATGAGTGAAGGAAACTATCACAAGAACCTGAGAGGTATTTTCGTAACAATTCTCACCATTAACTAAAAAATAAATAAATTTCGCTCTGGTATTTAACAAAGAACTATTAAACTATGAGACCCTACTAATGCTTATATGGACTTTTAAGTTATTAAGGATATGCTATGCTTTCAAAGAAACTAAAGCTAACTGGGCGTATGCTCATGTATGGCTCTTATATAGATTCATAATTGAGTAGACTTTCAAACAGGATTCACGCACTATCCGAACCCTCTCTAATTATAGTGCCACTCACTCTGACCGCAGTCATGTTTTAGCAACAAAGACCAAAACGACCAACAATATTCCATAAATACAGGGTGTGACAACGTAACTTCCTTCATTCAAACGCAAAACATTTTCAAAAAAGGAAGTTACCCTATAGTATACCAATTCCGAAATATTTCACAACCTAACACATTTTAAACTGAATACTTTTGAATAATATTATTAGTGTTTCCGAAAAATGAAAGCAAGTGTTGAGTTAAGTTAATTATAAAATTTGTTCAATAAAAAAGGGACGAATCACAAACAATTGAACATATATAGACGCTTTGATTATGGTAGAGTCATTTTATTTTTATAGATATATTTAGTACCCTGCGAGCCACCAAATGGGTGTGTGACAGGGGATGATTACACGCCTGATTGACCTTCACTCAAAACACCTTTCCCTCTTAGCGTAGTTGGACAACGTTATTCTGAACCCTTAACGTTTGTGGGAAAATGAGATTCTCATATCAATTTGCTTTGCATTTAATCGCCCGAATGTTATTGAATTAATCTCTCCAACCATAGTACAATCGAGCTAATTAATCATTTCAAACATCATCTCTAAAGAGACACCCTTCCAACTAATGCAGATTATTCAATCTGTAAATTAGCCTTTTGATTCTTCGTGATTCCCACCTTAGATCCTCTAATAATATTGATACATTCATCCGCCACCGTTTATAATAAGATAAATATTTCAAATTCGAGACATTGAGCTAATATTTAGCAAATCCGATTTTAATTGAAGATTTTTGCGGTGTAAAGGTTCAATAAATGGGATACTGTAGGAATTTTTTTTAACAATTCTTCTCTTTGTTAGAATTCTTCAGGGCATACAATGAGTCTTCCCATCTACCAAACCAACTTTAAAGGATGAAAAGAATATATTCTTTAACTCCTCAAAAAATTGCAGCTAGGAAAACCATTTTTGCTCATTAAGTACGTTTACCGCCGATTATTTCCTCTGAATGTTTCGCCTTCCATCTTCAAAAGTTTCCTGTTCGAATTCTCGCAATTTTTAATGATCATTTCAATTTAACCAGTAAGGATTTACAGCCATTATTTTCAGATTAGAGAGTCATGAATGCGGCCTCACATTATAAGGAATAAAAAAAAAGAAAGAAGAAGATATGGATTCGCTCCTCTATTTCACTTAAGAAAAAATATCGAATACCAAAAAATCAAAGAACAAACAGTGAATCAATTTTTATTTTCTTTCACCGTGAATTTTTAATGCCACTTACGTAAGTTGATTGAAGCCTTCGCGTTCCATTAATGTTAGTAAAATCCTTGAGATTCTGGGTTTCCAACCTTAGGAATTTTCCTCTTATACTAGTGACTTCATCACGGCGTAAAATGCGTTTTAGACGAACCGCTACGCATTTAAATGGCAATTATTTTGTCGTAAAGAAACTACTTATAAAACTTAAGTATTCTCTGGCGTAATAGAGGCAATCAAATACCAGTGACCTTGTGACCTCGTTCTCATTGAGGCGAACACGTGCGTTTAGAAATTTAATATTCATGAGGTACACGACAACCGTATTAGTGAGTGAATTTCTGGTAAGGCCTATAACACATCACTAATTTTATCTAAAACCCAAATTTCCGAATATCAAGCAAAATGATGTGCTAAACTTGAGTTTTTAGTGCCTATTCAGAGCAGAAATTCTATGGGAGAGACAGCTCTTCTACTCTGACAAAAGTATACCCTTGATCAAAAAGTTCCCGGAATAACCACCGTGTGGCGCTCCCATCGTTCCGATTTGAGTTCTGTTTTTTTTGTTAAATTGGTACATCTGTTGTTGATATTCCCTTTAAATCTTAGTGTCATAACTTGACATTTGCAAAAGTTACGTAGCCAAGAGTACATCTATCTCTGTGTGTGTTGGCGATTTTTTACAATTGCAGAAATGGATTTAAATTTGCAACAACGAACTTGTATTAAATTTTGCGTAAAAAACGGATTTAGTGGCGCACGGACGTTGGAAATGTTGGAAAAGTGTTTCGGCAACGATTCTCTAAAAAAAACGGTCGTTTACCAGTGGCACGAGCGGTTCAGAAGTGGTCGTGAGTCAATCGAAGATGATGAACGCAGTGGCAGACCATCGACATCGAAAGTCGGTGAAAAAATTGATAAAGTAAAAGAAACGTTGGTCAATAACCGCAAATTAACCATCAGAGAAATGGCGGAGGACTTGAACATTGCCTATGGATCCGCCCAAGACATTGTGGTTAATGATTTGGGTTTCCGTCGAGAAGCAGCAAAGTTGGTGCCAAAAGACCTCAATTTCATGCAAAAAAGAGACCGTGTTGACGTCGCAAAAGACATGATTTGCGAGGCTGAATCCGATCCCACATTCATCAAAAGGATCATTACTGGAGACGAGACGTGGGTTTATGAGTACGACACCCAATCCAGACATCAGGCAAGTGAATGGCGTTCACCAAATGAGCCGAGACCAAAAAAACCACGTCGTTTTCAGTCAAAAAAGAAGGCAATGCTGACGGTTTTCATGGATTACAACGGTGTAGTGCATCATGAATTTTTGCCAGAAGGCCAGACAGTAAACAAAGAGTATTATTTGGGCGTTATGAGACGTTTGCGTGAAGCAATTCGCCGAAAGAGACCAGAAATGTGGGCAGAAAACTCGTGGATTTTGCACCATGATAACGCACCGTCGCACAGTGCTATCATTATTCGTAATTTTTTGACGAAAAATGCAACAAATACCATCCAACAGCCACCGAATTCACCTGATTTGGCTCCCTGTGACTTCTTTCTGTTCAATCGAGTTAAAAAACCATTACGGGGAACGCGTTTTAGCAGCCGAGAGGAAGTAATGGAAAAATCGCAGGAAGCACTGATGGACATACCGAAAACCGAATATAAAAAATGTTTCGAGGATTGGATCAAGCGCTGGCATAAGTGTGTTGCAGTCGATAGGGATTACTTTGAAGGGGACAATATAGATTTAGATGAATAAACTTGCATTTTTAATTTTCTGAATAAATTCCGGGAAATTTTTGATCAAGGTAGTAAATACAAAATGCATATAATTATATATATATATATATTTATTTATATATATATATACATACATATTTTTACACACACACACACACATATATATATATATATATATTATTATATATATATATATATATATATATATATATATATATATATATATATATATATATATATAATGTGTATAGGGAGTTGCATTTTTTATGGCCACTTATACGACGATATAAAGATCCATTTCTTCACCTTTCCTAAGAAAAGAACAACTTGACATCCGGCACTATAATAAACCATTCTTCAAATCCGTATACTAACGAGGAGAAGTAGAGCAATGTTTAATGACCTTCCAAAACCTAACTCCAACCGATATAATCTGCATGTATGTACAATAAGGTTTTTCGGAAAAAAATTCTGCTATGGCGCTTCATTGTGAACTATTGGGATATTGATAAAAATGATACAATTTTTACGCTTTGAAAACAAATTTATAATTTCATTATATATGTCAAGGACCAGCTTCATCAGTTTACATCATCAACGGATACATAGAAAAACTTACAAAAAGTAATTAAATATTTGCCATTAGAATGGTGAGAAAGTCCTAAAGTTTGATAACAAACTACTTCAAAGGAGCGTCGAAAATGATCGCGAAATAAATTATTTCTCCGGGTGAAGTACTCTTGAGTGGGGCATTCCTGAAGGAAGATTTATTATTTCTTTTCTCATAGGTGTATCACGGGTGAAGAAATATTCTTCTTGATCAAAAAATGCTTACATTTTTTGAATTACAAAGCAAAGGAGAATAACTCGACCTTACCCTTGAGTGAACCCCTAAGGATTCTCTCACAAATGGGAGAAGTGAAGTGAAGGAAGAATATCTTGCTCTACATACACTCGACCCTCGAATATCTAACAAACCGTTGACTCCTTACAAACTTCACTCCACTCCTAATAATGATGGTGGAATTCTACTTTCCACTACGAATCTTTGTCATTGCGATTATATATCCATCATTCAGTCATCTGCAAACTTAAAAAAAATATAAAAGTCCATAATGGCTCGAAAAGTCATTGAGGATTCAAAAGTTTTCTCAGCAAATCGTTTCATTAGTGAGAGAAGAGGAAGAATCTCAAGAGGATGACGAAATGTTCCAAAACATATTCTTGCATCGAAGAATTGAAGGACTCTACTTGAGAAAAATTCTAGAAGCCATAATCAAACCAGGAGAACGAAATGGGAAATGATTTGATGCCTTGAACAAGCTAAAATAGAAAAAAAATATTCTCAAAAGGACGGATTAGACAGATTAAAATGTAAAAATGAGGCAATGTTTCCTACATTTAAATAAAACGGAAACATCTATATCTACATCAATACCCTGCAAGCCACCAAAAAGGTAAAAAACGGTTGAATAGATATATTTTTTTTACTTTCCTCATAACCTATGACATTAAAACATTCCCAATTGGCCAAGAATGCATTTAATTAAAGTTTATGCCTCCTTGTATTATTACAGAAGAGCAAAGAATTTGGTATACCATGATAAACAAAAATGTGGAGTATGTACGCACTCTAGGAATGTTTGTGATAAATATAGGTGAGATAAAGGGAATAATGAGCACAATTTAGAACCATGTTTGAAAGACGAGTACAGGGCTACTAGGTGCTTCTGCGTCACCCAATTTATTTTTCAGGACTGGAGGTGGAGACATGTGGTTGCGGTTAACGCATTCACTATTTACGAGTATAAAATATAGATGGCTGCACCGTACCGCGTATAGGGTTCGCCTAGCTGCCGCCAGAGCGAGTAGCATTTTTAACAATTAAAATAGAGTCGCTTAGTGTACAAAAATAGCTTTTGATCATCCGTTTTCCCCACTCCTGTGGCTTAACGCCCATATCGAAATCCAATGTCAACATGCGGTGAAGGTGTTACAGATGAGCATAAAATGAGCTTTCGTGGGTGCGTCCGAAGAGGGCTGTATTGCGTGTGACGCCGGACCCATACAGTCACATCCACGGCCCAGCCGGTTTTTCAAGTGAGCAGAAAAACTCCCCCATTCAGAATCGTTCTCGGTCGCCGTGGAATCATGGCGTCAGCGTTTGTGAAAAAAGTGTACCTTTTATGGGAGATTATATTGTGACGCAGCGGAGGTTTTACCTTTCTGGTGTAATTAAGTTGTCAGAAAAATTAAAGAAGCTTATAATAACTTTATTGCATGACTTATTTAAGCCTTAGTGACAGAGAATTCATGTGAAATGATTCACCAGATATTTGTGCGGTGATAAGAATGAATTTAAGAGGAGGTCGTAGACCGAGATAGTAATCATAGGTGAATTAAGTCTAAGACGAGGTTTTGGATACAAGACAGTGATGTTTGAAGCCTTAAAGGGTAGTAGAGTAGATGTAAAATAATTTTAAGGTATCATTGAAACGGAAGCCGTGCGCAAGGATCAAATAGTACGGAATGAATTATTAAACTGGGGCAAGCTGCATGAAGGTACTTAATATGAGACTTTATTTTGCTCCATCTATCTCAAAAGGATGAAATGTGGGTGTGGAGAAGAATGCAGAAGGTGAAATGGACAGAGAAGAAAACAAATGAGGAAGTACTTGGTATGGTGGGCTGAGAGAGGGGTTTGTTGGGAGAAATCCTATGGAGGCAGGAAAAGTGGATGAAGGGGGTATTGACCGGCAGTGGGATGTTGAAGGCTGATAGAGGGGAGAATATTAGGCGAACGAGGAAAGGGAAGGAACAGGATAGGGATGTTGGGCGGGATGAAGGGAGGAAGAAAGTACTCAGAGATGAAGAGGGACCTGATGTAGAGTAGGATGCAGGATTTAGAGTTTTGTTAAGATTCACAAAATATTTATTTAGTAGCTGTGTCCATTCAAAAACCTACCTTAACCGGTAGATTACCTAATAATAATCTCAAAAGGAAGTCATTATTAGGGAGTATGCGTATATATGAAAGAAAATTTGCATGGGCATTTCATATGGAGGCAGTCATAACCTATGATAGGGGTGGTGCAATGAGATGAGAGAAATTAAATGAAGGATCTTGGAAACATCTCTCCTAAGATTTCGTGGAGAATGTGAACGTCGACATTAAATAAACATTACTACACTTCCAAAGAAACTTGAATGACTCCCACATGTTGAATCATGTGTCGAACTGATACAGAAAACAAACACGTCAATTTTACTAATCGCAATATTTTTCCACAGACTGTTACCACATCAAAAAGAGTCAAATTTATAATTTGCGAAAAAAAATTATTTCTCCCCTGCGGAGTTTTTTAACAAACATCGGTTTTGCTTTAAAAATTCTGTGGCTGCTTTTTTTCGTCTTCCTTGTAGATGCATTTTTTTACAATCTCCATAAAATTATTTGGTAAGAAGAATTTTTTTATTACCTCAGATGAGTTCCTTGAGGACTTTGAGGTGTGAAGTTGTCTCCATTCGTTATTTTTTTCCCATCAAGACGAAATCTTAGAGAGGTCTCAAGAAGAAGATTATAACATTACCTGGAACAGAAAGAAAGTAGATTACAAATTGATTCTTTAGCACTCAATTTATTTTAAATCATTTAAACCATGAAAGGCGGAACTTAATAACGTCGAGCAAAATTCCATTCCGCCTTCTTCCTTGCGTTATATAACTTTTAAATTAATCTGGTTCGGAAAAAAAACTTGCATCTTAACGACCCTTTTACGTCCATTTATTACTTCGTTTTTTCCTAATTCTGAGAAATACTTAGGAAACCTCTCTCGATATCTGGATGCAAATGAATCAAACAAGAAGATGAGCACTCTTCACCAGATTAATTCATCAAAGCGGTGGAAGAAACGGAAGGCAAACCATCCCCTTATTTGTACTCAAATCAGTCAATATTCAGACTTCAGATCAATTTTAATGAATAGCGATGATAAAAAAGGGTATTCGCCCACGTTAGGGATTGTTCTAGACGTCTAATAAATCAAGTGGCTTCGATCGCCCTCTGACAGCCTAAAAATGATGCCTCTCTCTATTCCGAGTACTTTCCACCCAAAACCATACTGAACATTTTCATTACCTGTGAACGAAAAAAAAATTCAATATTTTGTGTAGGAACGCGCGTGTTCAAAACCTTAGTTTCTTTAGACATCAACTGTGCAAAAAAGTTAATTTAATTTTTTTAACTATTTCAAAGCAATTAACAAAATTTTTAACATTATCTTTAAGAAAATTGAATCGAAATGTCAAGAATATATCATTTCGGTAAATGTTTTTCCATTTTTGGTAATCAGAGCATTATTATAGTATGGCGATTATAAACCCGGATTTTTCCGTGTTAGTATTCTCAGAAATTTTCATACAAATTCTGAACATTTCATATACACTCTCATGGAAACGGAAGACCATTATCATTAATTAATAAACAAGCGATTATATATAGGGTTGTAATTGGACAAATATAATAGCACCCATTGACTAATTTTTAAATAATATTAATTAATTTGCACGAAAAACAGCCTGAAATTGCATTCTTTCGAAAAATGCCACCTCAAAAATTGTCAATGCAGAGGTTTGATAACCTATAAAAACGTATTAAAGTTCTTTAAAAACTGAACATAAAAAAATAATATGAATGATGAATGGGTGCTGCATGACTCCTCATCATTTGACATGAATACACGTACTAAGGTGTCACACTGACTTTTTTCAGTTTAGTTCAAACTTCCTTAATGTAAGCATTTATTTCCGATTCGGTTTAGTAGGGTTTTCTTCATCTTTTTAACATGCCACATTACCTCCCTTAGATAACTTTGTAGTTTATCAAAAGATTGATTTCAAAGGGAAACCACATAGACAAAGGCAAAGTTGAATCTTTGAACAGTTTGTATCCTCAATCCTACCTCCCCTGCGTCAAAAAAAGAAGCTGCTAAAAGTTTTAACCTCGTGGACTGTGACGCGTCACGCATGCCTACGAATGCCTGTGACATCGTATGTACGCCATTTCGTGACATCTTGTTCCTTAAAAGCTCCCAAAATCTTAGAGTTTAAGAAAACAACTCTATAGCTTAACTGGCTAAAATACTCGGCCGGATATTGAGGAATCTGGGTTTGAATCCCGGTCAAGGCGAATGATTTTTACACTCGGGAATTGTTGCATTAAAATAATCACTGTGCAAAACGGTTCTTAGCTAACAATTTGAAAACTACATCCGTCACATAATACCAAAAAAGTCTCTGAGTAAATCAGAACGATTTATGACGGCTACACCATTGATCTTTCCGAGAGAATACCCATTAAAAACATTAAATACATAACAACAAAGCCATCGTAATCCCCGTTAAACATTTCAATGTTTAACAGGACGCCTCGATAGCTTAACTGACAAAAGCACTCGGATGGACATTGAGGGATCTGGGTTCGAACCCCGTTCAAGGCGAATGAATTTTTATCCTCTGAAATTTTTGCATTGACTACTCAGAGTTGTTTAATACCGCCGCTGCAATACGAAGAAGCTACTTCTGCCTTTGTCAAACTAAAAGACTATAACGGGTTTTGAATTAAAAAAATTAAATAATATACCTTTATCTTTCTGAATGAGAAATTGCCTGAAAAACATAAGTTATGCAGATTTTACGTCTAGTTAGGCATAGTTAAGTAATCCATCGTGTCCGTTTGACTATTTTACATTAATAAAAAAGGGCTAGGTAATATTGAAAACGCACATGAACATATCCACTGGGTTCAGGTTCTCTTTTTAAACAATTATCCATTACGCAGATTACTTCCCTTTCCGACTATTATTACGTAGGTGCGGAAGAGATGAATTGGTACAAGAGTTGCTTTTCAACACACGCTTGAAATGTTCTCAAATGGAAAATTTCACTCAGGCTCTTGAAGGCAGTTCATATTTCAGGGCTCATCATCATCATCGGCGTTAACAGTCGGTGATGAGACGCGACTCCAGCGAAGCGAATGATGCGGGAATGGAAGTGACTAATCTCAAGAATCTCTAGAATTATTAAAACTCCCAGGCATGAATATCTCAGTCATTTTAACGGGAGAAGAGACGGGATAAAACGATTGAGATAAACGTCGCGCGACTAGAGGAAAAAATCACTCGAAGGGTCGAAAAAGAAAAAAAAATAAACTGTTTGCGAGAATAATCCTTCCTCCCCATCGAGACCTACTCTCGCTTCCAAATAGAGAGAGAGCACAGAGCCCGGTGAGTCAACACCTAACAATTGGAATGGACGCATTTCGAACAGATAACGTTGCCAACAAAATTTGCGAAGGATACTTTTGATTTATATGTTATCCTTAAGGAAAAAAATAAACACGGATCCGCACATTATTTTCAAAGGAATCCCAAAGTGCTATTCAACTAGAGTGAGCTGTCTTGCCCTACTTTCGCGGCGGTCGAAATATATATATAAAACACAGATGTAGATTTTTAGAATATAGAGACACAAAGAAAGGACACTCACAATTTGTTATTTTACGTTTCGACAGCACGGCTGACGTCTTCAGAATGGCAAAATGGCAAAAATTGCCATTCTGAAGACGACAGCCGTGCTGTCGAAACGTAAAATAACAAATTGTGAGTGTCCTTTCTTTGTGTCTCTATATTCTAAAAATCTACATCTGTGTTTTTTATATATTTGTGTGTCGCCGAAGAGCGTTCCATTTCGAAGATATTTTATATATATATATATATATATATATATATATATATATATATATATATATATATATATATATATATATATATATACATATATATATTTATTTATATATATGGGGATATAAGGAGTGAAGCCTCAGAAGTATCACTGCTTGGTATCTGATTATTATATAAATAAATAGATATACATATATTATGTATATATATATATATATATATATAATATATGTATACCCATGGAGACTGGTTAAGACGGTTTAGTCAAGCGATGTAACAGTAGGAAAAAGATAAGTATATTGGGCGGAAGGAAGGAACGAATGTACTGTAGAATTGGGGAGAGGTTTTTGTAGTCAGGGAAATCAGTCTGTGTTCTGCTATGACAGGCAAAGAATTATATTGTTTTTCATCATGTGTCCATTAAAATTACTTTGAACGGTATACTACTTATTTAGTCAATATTACGTCGTAGCATCCCAAGTGATAATTATTTATGATCATCTTGATATACCTTAGTACAGCTAAAACATAGCTACAACTTCATTCGTGGGTCATTAAAAGTTTATTTTAAATCAGACTACCTTTGATAATTATAAATATCAATTGAGACAATATTTTATTTCCAGATGATATGATAGCAAAAGACTCATAGTACATTTTTATAAGTTACGCCCTAGGAAAAGAGCTTTGCGGGTCTTTTTCTTTAATTTTATTCTTCAAGATCCTTCTCAACAACTCTCTCCTCTTTGTATTACCGCTCCTTATGCTGCCAAAGGAATTATTATGGCCCACACTACTTAAGTACATCAGACTACTAATATCAAATAAGGCAGATAAATATTCAATTGTTCCCGTCTCAACTTTGTGGAAATTTATGTTAATTAAATGAAGAATACAATGGATCTTTCCACTGCCCTTTATTCACGTACAACTAGTTTCAACGCTCAAGCGTCATCATCAGGTGCAAATTGCCCGAGTGATTTCAACCCGGAACTCTTACACCAGATGGAAAAAGGAATGAGGATGGACAAGTGGGAAGAGCTGGAAATCAGGGAGATTTTAAAAACGGGTCATTTGGTTAACGATTTATTGTTTGAATACCTCTCCCCAATCCTGGAAGTACCCCTTTCCCTCACAGAAAGACCCAACAAACCCCCCACCCAACTGTATACCAACCAATCACCTTTCCTGACGCTTAACACCCCTCTCCCCCCCTCCCCATCAACAATGATCGCAACTCCATTTTCTTTCCCCTCCTTCTCCCCCTTTCTAGTCACCCACCCCTCCTCTCCCTCATGAATGGTACATAAATGGACCGCGACTTGATTAATTTGTACCTGATGATGACGCTTGAGCGTTGAAACTAGTTGTGCGTGAATAAAGGACAGTGGAAAGATACATTGTAATCTTCATTTAATTAAGGCAGATAGATTCCAGTACAGATAGATACAAATACTCATTCTTTCCCCGATCAATACGAAATCATAGTAGTAAGGAACCGAATTCATTTTAAAAACATTTAAAATCATTTAATCTACAAGTCGGAGCAAAATTAAACATTGTAAAGGTATCAGGTATATTTGTAGGTGCATGTGTATGTTAGTCGGTAGTTTGAGTGTTTGCATGTGTGTGGTTTGAGTGGGTTTTTGCATGAATGCATACCATGTTTTATTTATGGATTGTATAAATATGCTTTTGCGAATTTAAACGACCTTATTTGGCTATTGCATGCGGTTTTTTTCTTAAATATAGATAGTGACCGAATACCCCCCGCCAAACGCCCTTGCGGTGGCTTGCGGGATATTAAGTAGATGTAATTCATTCTCTCCTATGAGCTGGTTATATAATTACTCCATAAATTGTCTCGTTTCACGATTTATTCCAATTTTCTCCCGTTCCACATAAACATGCATACAAATAGAAACCAAGCACGCTCTTATTAGGCACGAGTGCCTTTGCCTTTCGATCAGGGAGGGGCGCTTCTTTTTTTAATCCGCCAATCCCTCCCACTCTCTCGGCCATACGGATTTCATGCTGGAAAATTCGAGATCCTCCCTCCCTTGCAACGGAAAAAAATGAGAGACGGGGTAGTCTAGATGGGATACTTTATTATGCCTATTTTATTACCCCTTTCCTTAAGGGTCTGTTCCTTTTTTTATTTAGATGTTCAGGAGGGGGAAAAGGCCAAGGACAGCAATAGTAGCGATGCAAAATCTCGAGTAGTCGGTAGTGACGCCGTTGGAGTGGCTCGTAAAAAAATCTATTCCTTAATTTACTTTTTGGCTAAAAGACTGCTCACGCCACGGTGTGCCTACCTAACCCATTTCGTCTCATTTCGTTACATCGAAACTGCTAAGGGAAACAACTAAAAGAGAGAGGACAGTTAATTCAACTCGTCGTCCTGCTTTATCCAGGGGCTTAAGGAGGATGGGGCGCACAGAAGTGTCGCCCTGAAGTTGGCTGAAAGGGGGGGGGTGGCCGGTGGCGACGTATCCTCGACATCCGGTATCATTGAGAAGCTACTCGCATACAGAAGAGACGTTGAGACAAGCTAAATAAGGAAAAAAAAAGACGGATGAAAGGAGATGAAGTCTTGGCAAGTCTTAGGACGCATAACTCTCCGTGATTACGGGCGTTTTTATTCTCATTTAGTCTCCCTTGCGCACACCCCAACAAATTTGATTTAAGTGCCATACCAAAAAACTTAAAAACGGAAAAAAAATTAAACGTATTCTTTCCTAAACAACAAGTCCCATTTTTCCCCCCCTTTCATGATTATTCGCAGTGAAAAAGTCATTTGTTTACAAATGAGGATGCATTTATTTCTTGTTTCGACAAGAAAATAAAATTAGAAAAAGGAAGATAAGTAGGAAGGAGAAATGGATTAAAAAGGCAATTATTAGAAACTTAAAAAGAAATGGGATATTATTGGAGAAGCACATCTAATCGTAAAAGATACCCGAACGATTTGAATTTTTAGGCAGGTCAGAAAGTATGAAATAAAATCAAGAAAAGTGTATTAACATCAGTATATTACGATGCTGAAAAAGTAAGGAAGTATGCGAAATTGAAAAAGGACTTATTGTAGCGTCGGTTGTTTCGTTAAAAAAGGCAAGGAAATTTAATTTTCTACAGTGTCCATCCAGGTCCTTCCTAAAACGGTGGAAATTTCGACGCAAATTAAGCTTCCTCCTCCTCCTTTCGTCTCGAAATGGAGTCATGTTTTCTTACATCGATCTTTTCCGAAGTGATTTCCCTAAACTTCCAACAGTGGTCTCATGTACCAGCGAAATGATGGAAAATGTTAATTACTCAATGAGTAAGAAGTACGTCCGCTAGCTTTGCTAAAAACTTCTGCATTTCTGCAAGGATCAACAGTTATTTAGTCGTTTGATATGGGTCCGAGCCTTACAGTGGTGGAAGGAGGGGGAGGGAGATAGTGCGGTGAGTCGAAGACGGGGACGAGATAGGGACGGCAGGGAGAGCAGGTGTAACATGAAAGCGCGCGTGAAACCAGAAAGGGCGAAGATTAAAGCAGCGCCGGAACCTAAACATGGACCGTTGCAGCGAGAAGAGGGAGACGATAGAATAACGCTTTATATAGCACACTACATGCGGAAGATTTAATCAACGAACATCGGAGTGAGCAGAGAAAGATGATGAATGCCGTAGAGCTTAAGTTTAATAGAGCGGAGACCTCTCTGATAAACGCGCGAACAAAAAAAAGGCAACTCATATTCCGAAATCCTTCTATGAAGCATAAAGCAAGCGCTAATGTTAAAATCCAATATAGAGAGGAACAACCCAATACTTCCCCACATATCTACCTACTACGTACTATGAAGTGCGTCACGGAAATAATGGGACTCCTCCTCCCTTCAGTAACGTCTTGTGCGCCTGAAGTCTTTTCTTCATGTGACCAGATGACTTATTATGTTTTATTGAATACATCGCATATCAATTGCTGTGAATTGAAACGCTAATATGAGCGTCACTTACCACTCCTAATAAATAACACAACCTGACATCGGGAACTGCGGTAGTTTCATTTCAATCCCGAAACAAATGCACATACATTTATCTCTCTCTCTATATATATATATATATATATATATATATATATATATATATATATATATATATATATATATATATATATATATATGAATGACATGGCAATACATAGATACTAGGACAACAGATAGGAACACGCAGAATACAAACACAGGAATGGTGGGGAGGGTGGAATACTGCGCATCATAAGCGCAAAGAAATTTCCTTGACCAGGACTTGAACCAGGGATCTTTGACTTGAGGTTCCGATGCTATGCATGCAAGGTTTGTATAAAAGTTATCGGTAACAATTCTTTCCTGGCGTACGAGTGTTGTTCTGAATTCAGACTGTCGGTTAAGAGTGCGAATAATGGCAGATCGTATTGGCATTTATAAGATGACAGTACACACCATTTACACTAAAAATTTGGCAATGCAAAAGATCTGCGCTAACCTCATCTCAAAGGCCTTGACGGACGACCAAGAGCTGAGTCGAGTGTGTGCCTGCGAAGACCTTCTGAAACGACATCGCGACGATTACCCAACCCCATTACAGTCCTGAATCGGCACCATCACACTATTTCGTATTCCCAAGAGTGAAATCCTACCTCAAAGGCGCAAAGTGTCGTCAAAGAAGCTTGCACGCGTACCCTTAAGGACCTCCTGGAATCTGCCTCCTAGGGAGCCTTCCATTCGTGGAAAAACCGCTGGCAAAAGTGTTTCGACGCTCATGGGATGTGCTTAGAAGAATTTAAGACATAGTAGCAATATCTGAAATTAATCTATTTTTTGGAAAACTTTCCCGATACGTTTTATACAAACCATTTATATTTACAAACACATAAATATAGTATATCTAGGCTGGAGTGTATGTTTCTCCCCTTTCTTATATTTATGGTTTAACCAAACCAAATAGGGGTCATAATAAATCCCTTAGTGTCATAGCTTCATTCGAATGTTCTAAAATAGATAATTCTTAAAAATGTCTTCTTCAGAATTTTCTCTAAGCAATTTTCATTATCTGAATATTATGCCAAATTAGTCACGTATCACAAACACCTTAGGTCGCCTTTCCTTAACTACTAACTACATACGTGTTATGCTAGATGTAAGCATTGATTACTTATACTTATTAAGTAGTCCACCGTTTAATGTATGCTTAGCATAAACACATATTGATCATCGCTACAATTCCCCCCTCCGTCCATAAATAAAACAGATACAAATATATTTACGAAAATACGAAGACTGAAAATTATCTTCGTGCACGCCACTGAAACAGCGCAAGAATATTAACTTGTTCTTCCAGGTAAGTGAAATTCCGCGCCGAAAATACTATTTATGAGCACTACCGTATTCTTAATCTGTTTTTAAGTTGGACCGAATATTGAAAAACGATCACGCGCCCATTCGGGAATACATTTATCAAATTTCGCCATGTGTCAAGACCCGTTACGTAGCCTTCAAAACATCCATCCCCCCTTGAGACATGGAAATACATTTCACAAGAAAAATCAATAGCTACTTTTCCATTTCACGAATATTAGCATAGGGAGAAAGTAAAAACGCGTCATAGCTGTGGATGGACCATCTTCTAACGGTAAAAGTGTTGGGACCCATTGTTTGTCCATCAGCCGTCTCCGGGGAAACACCGTTCCGGCATCATGCTCCAAAATCCTCGTCCTTCTTTCCTTCCCACCTACACTCTTCCATCCAGGAATTCGCTTCCCTTGTATGCATGTGCGTTTGTGCATGTATGTATGTATATATATATATATATATATATATATATATATATATATATATATATATATTAAGAAAATATATGTTAAGAAAATATATATGTTAAGAATGGATGTTAAGAAAAGACTCGTAAAAACTTTGATATGGAGCGTAGCTATGTACGGTGCGGAAACGTGGTCATTGAAGCAGGAGGATAGACGTAGATTGGAGGCTTTTGAAATGTGGGTGTGGAGAAGAATGGAGAAGGTGAAATGGACAGAGAAGAAAACAAATGAGGAAGTACTTGGTATGGTGGGCGAAGAGAGGGGTTTGTTGGGAGCAGTCCTATGGAGGCAGGAAAAGTGGATGAAGGGGGTGTTGACCGGCAGTGGGATGTTGAAGACTGTGATAGAGGGTAGAATGTTGGGCAAAAGAGGAAAGGGAAGGAACAGGATAGGGATGTTGGACGGGATGAAGGGAGGAAGAAGGTACGCAGAGATGAAGAGGGGCCTGATGTAGAGTAGGATGATGGATTTTGTGTTTTGTAGGAGTAATAAAATATTTGTTTGGTAGTTGTGTCCATCCAAAAACCTACCTTAACCGGTAGATTACCTTAAAAAAAAAAAAAAAATATATATATATATATATATATATATATATATATATATATATGTGTGTGTGTGTGTGTGTGTGTGTGTGTGTGTGTGTGTATGTGCATACTATATATGTATGTATATATATATATATATATATTTTTTTTTTTTCTTTTTTTTTAAGGTAATCTACCGGTTAAGGTAGGTTTTTGGATGGAATTAAAAATTTTTTGGATGGAAAAAGAAATTATCAGATGGGCCATCTCGAAGAGACTTTCCTGTCACAGCAACCCTTTCTACCTCTTTTCTGGGTCCGCTACATAAACGATATTTTTATTCTCTGGACACATGGCTCTGATTCTCTCAACAATTTCTTATCCACCTTAAATTCATCTTTCACTGTTAAATTCACCTCTTCCATTTCAGACTCCACCATCACCTTTCTAGACACAGACATCTCACTTCAAAACTACAAATTCACTAATTCAGTACACATCAAAGCCACTAACCATCAGCAATACCTACACCACACTAGCTGTCATCCTCAACACACGAAACGCTCGATTACTAACTGTCTCTCTATCCGCGGACACCGAATTTGCAACACCACAGCCACTCTCAACAAATACCTTGACAATCTACACCTTGCACTCCTCAAATGTGGTTACCCAGAAAAGTTACTACAAAATAAAATCCACCGTTCCACCCAACCACACACACCACACAATAACAAGCCCACATCTGACGCAGGACTCAACCTTTGCACCACCTATTTCCCCGGATCACACAGACTGAAAACCCTCCTTAAAAAACTGTTTCCAATTTTACATGACAATGACGCGACCTCATCCTTACTACCCCAATGCCCATCTATCGCATACAGACGACCCGCCAATCTCAAAAACCTTCTGAGATCCACCAACCCTTTGGCGCCCCCCCGTGACAAATTTCCCAATATTTCCCCAACTTGCAACCGCCCCCGATGTAAAACATGTCCTCTTATTATGCCTACTCCCCTCTCCCTACATCCCCTCTTTGCCCCCTCACCTCGTTCCCACGCTAATTGCCTCTCAAAAAATATTATTTATCTTTTATCATGCAAACATTGCACTTCCTTTTACATAGGTGAATGCATTACCCCCTTATCCATCCGAATGAATAATCACCGGTACTCCTGCAATTCTGCCTCACTCTCTTCTCTTCCTATGCCTTCACACACCAATTCCCACAACCTTTCATTTGACCAGTGTTTTGCTCTCAGCATCCTAGAATCCCTACCTGATTCAGCCACCAACATAGAGGTGAGAACTCGTGAATCCGCCTACATACTAGCTTTCCGTTCTTTCAAAATTCCCACCCTTAACCGCCATATTTAATTTCCCTCCCAGCATTCCCTCCACACCTCCCCTCCCCGCCCATACTTCTTTCCCCTCTCCAAAGCAACAGCATATTTTCAGTCTCTCTTGAAGAAGGCCTCTGAGAGGGCCGAAAGCTCGAACAATTATCCGTGTGAGTGTCCTTTTAAATGTGCTATTCTATTCTATTTGTGTTATATTGTGTCAGCCCATTATATATATATATATATATATATATATATATATATATATATATATATATATATATATATGTATATATATATATATATAAAACACACCACACTAGCGGTAGCTTGCGGTGGATTATGCATATGTAAAAATGGAATAATGCAGATGAATGATATCGCACCCAGAAGTGTTCGTGTCCCAAACAAGGATTTTCTAATGAAGAGGCAACGTAGGTTGGCCAATTTCCCCTTGAAACCCATTGAACTAGACTCTCACCTCCTAACCACAACGACGCAAGTCATCTCACTCCTTTATCTCCCCTCCCCTCTTAAACCAAGTTCCAGATTCCTCTAGACCACACTTTTTCACGCCATATTCGTTCACTTCTGACACCACCCGTTAAAAGAAAGAAGGAACAATCAAACAACTCTAGAAAGCCTCAAATAGTTCAGTCCTTGTTGATATCGCTATTAAAAGATAGTCAAAGCAGCTCACGTTTTCCCATAGAGAATTACATACATTTTTTAGAAGGGGTGATGATGGGATTTGCAATTGCCATTGAAGTGCTTTTTCTTCCACTCTCTCCGTTCCACCCCTCCAAAAGAAGCCCCTATTCTAATAATACCCTGTCCTCCGCCTTTTCAACATGCACCACAAGGTTTAACCTCACCTAAAAAGACGAGCTGTTTAATGTCTCGTGCAGAGATTTCAAGGGTGTTTGACAATGGATTCAACGGAGGGGAAGAATGAAAAAAGTAGTTCCCATTGGCCACGCCCCCTTGTTACCCTACCCCCAGTCCAAAAACTAACCTTTCTTAACCGCTCTCAACTCCACCATCAAGCGCCTCGAAACTTAAACGCTGTCCTCGTTTGGTAACGGTGAAATGACTCCATCGCACCCATTATTCAATCTGCCTTTTTTCCAACTCATATTGAAGAGGGTGCGTCTCCCTAACAGCCTATTAAGGCGCCTGAATGATCATAGAAAATACTAGAGCGCTCTACTCTCTCCCGAATAGTGGCAAAGGAACAAAGTGGGAAAAAATTTTAAAAAATCAACTAGTTAAGAGATTTTAAATCCATTAGGAGCACAAAGCTCTCGTGAAACATCCTTTCAAAGCTTTCAACGCTCTCTTTATCTCTCGCATCAAAATTAAACTACTTTTTTTTCAAGCCTTCTAGCTCCTCTAACATAGGTAGTTATTGGTGTCAATTTTAACAGGCACATCTGACGGTACTTGACGTGGAGTAATAGTTGACACTTGTGAGGCTGTTAAAAAAACGCGTTCAACCCATTTACATGAGGGGATTTTTTTACAATTTCTCTTAACCGTTTCCATAGTACAAATTCGTGTCACTCGGGTGAGGGTTAAGGGAAACAGATCCTGTTTTTAGTAGTTTCAAGAGAATTTAGCATATTTCATAAATCTCATCCACTGAAATTCCGTCTGTTGCTCAGTATGCAAATCCAAATGTTCAAGTTGTTCATCCATTACCTATATTAACTTTTAAGATTGCATCCAGTGCACATTTAAACTTTTCGTTCATTATTTCTTCATTTTCAAATCAATTTTTTCTTTCACACCTTACAATTAAAGATAATTAAGTAAAACATTAAGGAAATAGGAAATAAATACTACATCAGGTATTAACTTTGGAAGTCTTTTTACCCCGAAATTAAGGGAGTAAGGAATTATGTATAGTTAAAAAAGGGTTTATTGCAATGTCAGGTGCCAGGTTGTGTTTCATCGGAAGAGGTATCGAATTTTATCATTTTTCAGTTTTGGTCCATCGAAAACCAACCTTAAATGGTAGACTACCAAAAATAATCATGATCAGTGTGAAATTTCCACCTGTTTGACGATCACACTATCAACGAGAGGCAGGGTACCAGACTGTGGACGTAGACTAATATAAAATTTAATTTAGTTTTAAAGAAGGTTGCTCCACCATAATTCCACCCCAAACCCTATAAACAAACCTCTACATTGGACATTATCACCGACAAAGTTTGAAAATACGCTACTACATGAATAAGCATCATATATCTATTACTAGCAAAATGGAAGCTGGGCTCCAAGTTACACCAGAGAAAGTTACCGACGACTCAGAATTATATACAAGCGTGAAAAATATGCCTAGTTTTTTTTAATGAATAAATCAAACCGTAAAAAGAACCAAAAGTATACGCGTGATAAATACGAAAAAATTACCAGCTCGAAGAATTCCTGAGTGGATGTAATGCGGAATGTTTCAAGGGTATTTTTTCGCAAAAGAATCTCCGCAAAAAAAATAAAGATGGACGTACGAGATTGAAATCAACGCGTGTTTCAACGCGAAACCTGCCTACGTGATCTCTTTTTAGCATGGGTATAATGGGATGGGAAAAGAAAAGCAAGGAATAGTCATTCCAGGGTGACTACCGACCGATGTTTAATAAAAAGTGAGAGTTGAGAACTACCAAGCGGCGTTAAAGGGGAAAAGGAATATATTCCCCAAACTCTCCCGGAATAGCAAGGGAAATTAAATTCAAGTTAAGGCACACAAATGAGTTAACAACTCTTGTGCTAACAGCCGGCTTTCCCTTAAAACCGAACCCGTACGATTCAGCGTGAAAATCTCAACCGTTTTGCGCTGAATGTTTCCTCGCCTCACGTAATTTGAATGTAGAATTTTAGAAGGTGGGCTGTAGATGGTCCTAAGGACTTTGCACTTCTGAAATGTAAAAATAAATACCTTAGCACGACGACAGACACCATAACATTCAACGTAAAAATAAACCAATCTTCACATACTTAACTCTTCCAAAATCCGTCCAAATGAGAACAGTAACCATCCCGGATTCGGTTTAATCGATGAAGGTAGACGTAAAATAGTAATCGTAAACCTTACGCGGCATGTAGAATTTACACATAAACTGTTTAAGGGGGGCAACTCCCTTCCTACGTTGCCACCCTGTGGTTTTCCAGCGAGACCTGGAACAAGAAAAAATACATGGCT
Source organism: Hetaerina americana (assembly GCF_022747635.1). NCBI lineage: Eukaryota > Metazoa > Arthropoda > Insecta > Odonata > Calopterygidae > Hetaerina > Hetaerina americana. The sequence continues at coordinate 13,123,236 of NW_027286181.1, read as the reverse complement.
TGCTTTTGGGTACCCCCCATATTCGAAGCTGAAACACCCGTTAAGTAGTAGAGCGTTCATTTCACTGAGAAAGGGGAAGGTCAAGTTAAATATAAACATAAGAACTGACGAAATGGAGTTTATGGAACAGTTTAGCGATATCATACCCAGATAGTCAAAGCACGAGTACTACAGAGATCTCTACTACTCGTAGTAGAAATTTCAGAATAAGAATTGGATCACACTAAAAAAGCATTCACAAGTAGGAGGGAATTGAAGACAGAGACGTTTGAGTAAGGATGTTAAGAAAATACTAGTGAAAAAGTTTTTACGTATGAAACGTTGTTTTGCATAGCGCGGAAATTTGGTCGTTGAAGTGAGATGATAGGCGTGCATTGGAGGCTTTTGAGACGTGTTGTGGAGGGGGATGGAAAAGGTGAAATGGACGGAATAGAAAATCATATCCATAGCGGGGAAAGAGAGGGGATTGTTGGGAGAAGTCTAAGGGAGGTAGAAAATGTGGGCGCCGAGCATTTTGATTGGCTATGGCCATGAAGACTGCGGTAGATAGGAGAGCGTTAGAGTAGCGAGGCGGGGATAAGGATAGGGATGTTTGACAGAATGAAGGGAGGCAGGAAGTATAATAAATTAGAAATAAAAGTAAATAAATAAATATGGTTTGTTTCTATTTTATGGGTGCTGACCTAACATCCCCCGCGGTGGCTTGCAGGGTATTTTTTACACCAATGTAGATGAAGTAAGATAGAAGTATATGATGAAGTATACGGATTTGATGAAGGGCTATTGCAATCTCGGATGTCAGCCTGTATAATTTTATGAGATGCAATCAAATTTATCGCTTTGTCCAACCCTTCCTTAAATGGTAAAATACTATTAATTATAATCCTTCTCCAAACCCACACCTTAAAAAGCCTCCAATCGCCACTCGAAAGTTCACGATCTGCACAAAAACGAATCAAAAAAATGCTTTATTGCAATCTGTAGTTACGAGGTCTTTAGGAGTACTGCGAAGAATGGCTTAACAGAATTGCAGTGCTTAATTACTGAGGATACTCAGAGATAAGCAATAGTTTAATCGAGGACAATAAAAAAAACTTGCATATGTTCAGTGCCGTAGTAATATTAATGTTCAAAGGTTGGGCATTGATATTTTTATTCCAAAAGTTTACGGAGCAAACAAGTAAATGGGGAAAGTAAAAACGAGAAGCTATATTTTCCATGTGAGATAGTAGATTTCCTCAGTTTCAGTATCTCCATATAACCAGTTTGTGTGGTCAGAGCGTCCATTTCCCACAACGACTGATATTATGTCTTTCCACCACCCAAGAGGGGGACCACTAGAGGGCCAACAATAGTACCCCAACAATGCTATCGAGATAACTGAGAGACATCCTCTCTTTCCACCGGGGCGCAATCTTAATGCGGACGACATTAGCCAAGCCCCCTGTACCCGAGAGTCCGAGCCATAGTGGACGGTAAGCCGGGAAGTAATCGCCGGTTGAAATCGTGGAATGACGGTCATGCTCGTTTCGAAGTCGGTGAAAAAGTGCTTCACAATTAGGTGAGAGATATTTGTCGTGAAATATTAGCATAGTGTAAGTTGGAAGTCGCTTTACCAATGGCGAAGAATAATTATTAATAAAACGAGGACATAAAAAAAGGGATATCAAAAAATATTTTTCACAAAAGTATTTTTAAAAAATTTTCGGTTAGATCTTCAGTCGAATGTTTTAAAAAACGTAATTTTACTAAAATCCCAATTCTCAAGATTATTCTCAAGATTCTCAAGATTCGCCACATAATTTGTGGACCTATATCTGCATAAATCACCACGAGCAGCCTCAAGGGTGTGTGGCAGGTCAGGCAGTGTCTTCTTACATGCATGAAGTAATGTTAGTTTAATGCATTCACCTGAATATATGTTAGATAATATAGTTAAACATTCAGGAACATGCATACAAATACACAAAATGCCATAATGATCGCATTTCACCACTTCATCAAGCTTCAGCGTTTGACCTAATTTCATTTATTCTGACCCTTGGGTTAGATTATTTTATGATTTCGAACTAAGCCAATACGCCCGTTAGGCTCCCATTCTTTTCGCAGCATTGATTTTACAAAACTAGAGGATTTTCTCTTATGTCTTCACTCGAAGAAGACGTTCTCTTCAAGATTCTACATCTACATCAATACCCTGCGAGCCACCAAAATGGTGTGTGGCAGGGGGTGCAGCACCAGGAGGAAAGAGTAAGGGTTGAGGGGGTTAGGGTTTTTCAAATGGATAGGGAAAGGTGGGGGGAACCTGAAAAAAAATATACATAAATATACTAGTATAACCATACGCAGTCCCTACCTTGTAGGTTAATACTTATTATGTCGAGCCGACTCCTGGGGGATTTCGATTACAAGAATTCTGGTCTCTTATTGTTCTTGGAAAAAATGACCATTCAAACCTGTCAGTCTTGCAGTCTATCTCTCTAATCTTATATTCGTGATCCCTTCGCCCGTAATACGTTGGGGTTCGTATTATGTTATTGATATCATCGGAAAACGACTCATCTTTAATTGTTTTTAATAAGTTCAATCTATATTGTAAACGCCGCTGTTTAAGGGAATCCCAGCCTTAATTTTCTAGCAAAGATTCTAATGACGTCAAGCCTTATTTCCCTTAATACATCCGTATCGCTTATTCTAATCCCGTATATGATATATGTATTGCACATGACATGACAACTACCTACACTAAGTACGTAAATATGCGAATAAAACATTAATTCATTCCTAGTAAATACTTTAGTATGAAACGTAAAATTTAATGGATCTGAAAACCTGGATCTATAACAAAAGGTTGAGCGTGGATCAGAGGTTTTTCGGATCTGGTTAAGGCGAAGAATGGAGAAAATAGTTGGACAGTTAGTATGATAAACGCTGAACGTTTAAATACGGTGACGGAAGAGAGGAATTTGCTGAGGGAAATGAGGATAAGATAGACAGAGTGGGCGGAATAAATGTTGGAATGTAGTGGGATATATATAGGATGTGATATACGGGAGAATTTCGGGTATGTGGAGCAGAGGAAGGAAGAGAATAGGCTTTTCAGATAATATGAACGCAGACAGAGGTTACTTATCCTTTTCTAAAAATTAACCCACCGGTAACATAATACGAATCGACAATTTATTTTGATTAGTAAGAAAACTCTAAGTTGAGATATTCCATGATAATTAATACTAAAACTGCAATTAAAAGCAAGTCACCATAGTCCCCAACCATTTAAATTGAGGCTTAATTCTGCGGTAATCGCGCCAGCCGTCAAACTTACGCATACCAACAAATCGCGGACTACCGCTGTTTATTTTCATTAACATCGTAAACAACATTCATATGGTCGATCGGAGAAGGATGATAGTAAGCGATGGAGATGCGGTAATACAGAAAAAAGGATGAAAATAAAATTGATGGACAAGGTAAAGACGGGGATGAGTGTGATGCGATGGCAGGATTTCACACCCCGAGGGCTCTCGTTCTAATCCAAGCGGAGATAAGATTTGTCAGTGATATCCCGACCCCTAACTGATATGCCCATACGGAAGGCACTTAAAGTGAAGCACGCCGTCCGTTGGATGGGACGTTAAATACTGTGACCCTTGGGCGCCTTTCGTTTAGAATAGTAGACTAATGCTGACGTCAGGTTTCTCTCCACCGTTCTACTCCCATTCCTTGAAAAACCTACCCCTGCCAAATTACACACCTATCTCGAATAGAGCAAATAATCCTTGCTGTCGGTCGCCTCCCGTAGTAGCTATTACTACAGCTATTACTAATACAGAGAAACAAATGAAGAAATATCTTGAATAGTGAGTGAAGAGTCTGGGAGGAGAGTCGAAAGAAGAGCGAAAATAATTGAACATGTCTCAAAATGAAAACGAAAGCATATCGAATTTCATATACGAAAAAAAATCAGGGAAAGAATTACTAGAGGAAAGATTGCTACCTGCCGTAAAATTGAAAGTAACGTCATGGTTAGAGAACTTTTACAGGCCTTTTTCATTTATTTACAGTATAGATTTATAACTATTAAATTTAGATATTACTAAAAATAAAGAAATCAATGGACGTAGGGTATTTAATTGTCTTGCTGAAAGCGCGTAAAAACGAACCAGTCACAGCATGATTCAACTCGATTCAAGGTTTACCTGAAAGTATTTACATTCAATCCCCATATGAGTATTTTATATTTTTTGGAAAAAGCGATTTTGAATGGCGATGGGGTGTTGAAGACTGTTGCACAGGGGAGGGCGTTAGGTGAACGAGGAAGGGGTAAGAATAGGATATGCCTGTTAGCCTGAATAGGGGAGGATGGAAGTACGAAGAATTGAAGAGGGGCTTGTAGTGTTGAATGACGGATTGTTTTTTGAACGGGCAGGAGGGTAAGAGTGTCTCTGTTCCGATGCATTGGCTAGGTCGATTTAAAAACCTACTTTGACCAGTCGAATACAAAAACTAATACGAGGTATGTCCAAAACTTATGCGACCTGCGTTTTTTACTATTTTTTTATAGTGAGGGTCTTGTGCACTGCGAATTTGCTCCATGAGGTCAGACGATCAATAAAGAATAGTACGTTGAAGTTCTGAAAAGATTACGTGATGCCGTGAGAAGAAAACGACCGCGTCTCTGGTCAAGCGGTGACTGGCTTCTTCACCACGATAACGCGCCAGCGAATTCATCGAACTTTGTGCAGCAATTTTTGTCGAAACACAAGATTGTACAGCTTTGCCAGCCTCCGCACAGTCCCGAAACATAGCTCCATGCGACTATTGGATGCTCCCAAAATTGAAAATAGTGCTCAAAGGAAAGCGGTTCGACGACATAGAGTAATGCGACGCGCGAGCTGAAGGCCATTCCAAAATTTACGTTGGAGGACTGCATTAAGATGTGGAAGCACCGCTGGGAGCAAGTGGTTCAATTGAATGGGGACTACTACTTCGAAGGATGCCACGGCCCGGATGACGAAGAAGATTAGCACCAATGCGGAGATATTATTTATTTATTATTTATTTATTTACACAATTACGTTGCAATTAGGCGAATTTCCTGGTGGAAACGGTCAAGTTAGGTCAAAGATAACTCTTACAACGAAAATTAAATACGAACGCATATAAAAACAGATAAGGGATAAAATATTTTTACATACAATCACACTTCCACATCACATACAAACAAACTTCCACATCACATACAAAATGCCGGCCACATCACATACAAACAATATTTTCACAACTACAATGAAGTTTATTACCCAGTGGCTGCTTTACATTTCAACTTAAAACTTCTAAATTTGGATGGAAAGGGCTCAAACAAACCTCTAGGCAGCTGGTTCCAATCAATTATAGTTCTGTTTAAAAAAGAGTATTTTTTCTTATTTGTTTTTTGTCCTTATTTTTATTTTGAAGCTATGGTCGTTTTTTCCTTTAAAGTTAGGATATGAACGCAGGTTGGATAGTTTTCAGACACACCTCGTATAGGTTTATGTAGTTTTGAATGACCACAGTCTGAATTGATGAGATTCACTTAACAAGACAACATACGTACACTAAACTACTATAACCATATTTCCAATTCCGCATACTTCCTTCCTCCCAACATTCCGTACAACATACCTATCATTTTCCCACCACTTCCCTGTTTGTCTAACCTACTCCACTTCACATCACAGTCTTGAACACCTCATCACCAATGAAAATACTCTGCATTCATCTTCCTTCCCTCTTTTGGATTTCTCCCACCAATTCCATACCATGACTGGCACTTCCTCCCTTTTCTCTACCTTCCCTCCTTCCCCATTTATTTTCCATCAAATCCAAAACCTACTATAAAAGATTAACTAATAATGATACTAATGTTGTGCGAATACTGAGATGCCGGGCTGGAAATGAGGGAATAATAGAGAGGCACTGGAAGAAAAATCTAACAGCAAAAACTACATGAATGCCTAACATTACATGACAACAAGTGGATAAGTGCAAGCGTAAATACGTTTTCCTTTAAACGCAACTCCCTTGTAATCCGAAGCTTTCCCTACCTCAGCCTTTGGTATATAAACGTCTAAGTTTATCCTACTGCGCCACTTGGCTACACCAATGGAAATCTCCTTCAAAATTCCGAATGAGAATCCATAGAAAGCTGCTGCAGTTGCTATGAATATTCAATTTCCTCCATGGAAACCGCCGCATATTTCTATGTACTTTCACGGAGTGATCCCGGGATGGTACAATTACAGTCGTACATGCATCACATAAAAAACTAACCTATAACTCCACGCTTCGGTTGCGTGATATACCTTAGCGGTGTCCAAAAAGAGTAAACGCCATTTCGTCAATTAACACGTGGATGGCTATAGAGGAAGGCAGAAAGCAGTTGTTAGGAATTCAAAGACGGAAAAAGTGGATGAAAAAGACTTTACGCGGCAATGGAATGTAGAATAATACGACATATACGCAGAGAGGAGAATGTTGGATAAGCGAGCTGGAGGCAGGAAAATATAGGGAATGTTTAAATGAATAATGAGCGGAGGTGGAAAGAATGTGGAGTTAAAACTTTCGCTGCTCTTTCAATAAAAACAGAGTAGACCATGAGCGTAGTGCTTAGCACGGTTAGTTATCCGGTAGCACGCATACGGATGACAACACACGCACATTTGCACGGGTAGAAAGAGAGATGGGTGTTTAAAAAACTGGGGAGGGACAAGAGAGATGGCAGAGACTGTAGGAAGGAACAGGAAAGGGGCACACCAGGGGACGGGGGGGTGTGAGAGGGGAGAGCAGGTGTGAGCCTGGGGAGGAGGAGATGAAGGGGGTGGTTTAGGGGGAAAGTTCGCCGGAGCTACTACCTACGCGGGATGAAAAGGGAAGGGGAGAAGTGCTCCCTCTCATTGGAGGGTAGCTTTAATCTAAATGTAAATGAATGACACTGTGGAGAAAGAGTGCGAGACAGAGTAGGGGGTTGATGGGGGGGTTAGAAAGGCGGAGATGTGGGTAAGAGGTGTTGAAAAACGGGGGTTAAAGGGAAAGAGGGGATGAAAGTAGCTGAGAGAGGAAGAAAGAGGGGGGAAGGGGTGGGGTGGATAGAAGCAAAGGGGTTGCGAGAAATAGAATAAACCTTTATTATGCTCTGGGAACAGTCCCAAGAGATCAAACAAAAAAGTTACAATACATGAGTCGAGATAACATTAAACAAAATGGGAATATAAATGAACCATAAGTTTAAAAACATGTAATTTAGAAAATAACACGTGGATATTAATACATGCTTAAGTGCTTAGGAAAGCATACTTGAAACAAAATACCATAAAATCCATATTTAAAATTTTCCAGCGAACGTTATAGCCTAATATATTCGTACGTAGATCGAAATGGATATCTATGTATAATTGTAAAGCTGCCACAATTAATGAATAGTGGAATGTGATGGTGGATCGATGGTGCAGTACATAATACAAGACTGCTTAATTTTATTCAACGAAGATGAGCATATTTCTCTTTTCGAAAACATAAAAATAGAGCATACAGACTAATTGTTCTCAAGAGTAGAACATATAAATGTTCCCAGCAGGTATTCCGACTTGAATAACCAACCTTCTTCTCCAAAGAAAGGAGTAAGTTCTTATCCTATCGAAGATTTAAAATGCTGCGAACGCATTAGTTTAGAAGACGTGTTTACGATTATGCTTAGCCGTGAAATCAGAGTAAACTAGATACTATTCATCAACGTTTCGTAAAATCGATGATTTAAGGAGAAATTATCGGGGATAGGACGGTGGTAAGTTTTTTCACCTGAATTTGGTATCACCCCACATTAATTTTATTTTAAATATGTTGATATTCGTCATTCCACAGCAAAATATTGCTCACGATTATACCAACGTTAGGTACGGTAATAAAATAGAAGTTTCTCAGTATCACTATCATCTTTGATTTTAGCGAATTATGTTAAGATTGAATTAATATATAGGAGGAAGGAGAGAAATGTTAAGGAAAGGGTTGAAATACAGGGGCATGGAACGCAGGGCCTTTTGGGAAATAGGGAAAGAGAGAGAAGAGAATAAACAGAAAACACTGCAAAGGGGGTTGTGGTGAAGAGGACGAACAGAATTAAGACCACGTAAAAAGAATAAGAGAGAAGAGGGGGGTGAGACTTCAAGAGTAGGAGAGGTGGAGGGAAGGAGGAAATATGGCAGGAAAGATTGGATCCTTCGTTTCTAAGAATCAGACTTCTCTCGCCAAGGATAAGGCAATTTAAAAAAACGCAAGAGTTAATAACCTCACAGATAAACTGGAGCGTAGGATTCCTCGGACGCTGCGATTCGATAAGCATTCAGGGCGAATGTTTATCGGAGCGATAACTTCTGCAGAGGAGTTTCGCTGTCACAAAGGTATAAATGACCGGGTATGAGGAGGGAACTTCCCTAGTGAATTTGTCAGAACCACCGAGTTTTACAAAAAACGAATCCCTCCACGCATTTTTAGGCCAAGATCCTCGAAGACTGCTGTCTCGGCGTGAATATTGGTTTAAAACTAAGACAAAGATCGTAAAAAAAACCGACCATTTACCACATACGAACATAGACATGAATCACTGGGTCGCGGTAGTCCAGGGGGTAGAGCGTTGGACTACTGACCCGAGGGTCCCATGTTCGATTCCCAGACAAGGCACTCTGAGCACCTGGGAAACCATAACCGGCACAGGGAAAGGAACTGCCCCCCCCCCTTCCTTGATGTGTGAATTCCACACGCCGTCGGGCTTAGTACTGGGTGAACTCTAACATCACCTACTAAACCGACCTTCGGGTTGATTACTGTGTTTATGGTTATGGTTCATACATATATTCCACCTCTAATGTAAATAGGGACAACGACGATTAAGTGTGCACCCTTCAAAAGAGAATAAACGCACGAGGCAAGGAATATAGGAGATCACATACAGCGCAGGAACAGGGATTTTTGTTTAGCAATTTGGAGAGGGTGGGTACGGTGGGGTGGGAAGAAAACCGCGGGGATGTGAGGTTTTTTGGGGAGGTAAGGGTTAGGGGCGATAAAGGGCCACCAAGGGGGTTTTTTTCCGGTGTGTTTCTCCGAATTTCGCGCTGAGGGCGTTTTTCGTTAGAGGGGCTAGAGGCAGGGAAAAGGGTGGAAGGGGTTAAGTTGTTTGGGAAGGAAGTGGGGGGGAGGAGGATATGGGAGGATGGGGGATGGGTAGACCGCGGAGGCGAGTTGGGACGTAGGGCTATTATGTGGATAGAGGGGAGGGAGACGAGGGGGGTGTTGAAAGCACCCCATAGGGAGGAAAGAAGGGGGGTGGGGCAAAGGACTCTACCAAAAGGAGAACGTGAAAGAGAATTGGGGGGAAATATAATGAAGAAAAAAAGCCTGCTAACGAAAACAAGAGGGATGTAAGGACGCGTGTGTCCGGAAGAGAGTAAGAATGTGGGGCAACGAGAGAATAAACCCGACCGGTAACTCTACACGCATATGTCTGCTACCTTCATGCTTTCTTCAGGAAGTTAACGTATTCGAGCCGCTTGATTGTTCATCCTAATCATTAGCTTATTATTACAGGTACTCAAAATGTTAAGGTGGTATTTGGATGGACACAGCATAATCAACCGTACAGTAATACATTTCTTACCTCTTCTAACCAAAAACACAACATGTAATACGGCACTAGATTGTGCTTCTCTTCAATTCCGCATACCTTCTTCGTCCCTTCATTCCATTCCGCCTGCCTATCCCATGTATTCCTTCCCTTTCCTCGTTTGCCTAACGTTCTCCTCTTTATTAAAGTCTTTCAAATCCTATTCACAATTAAAACGCTAGGAATCCATCTTCCTCCTGCCTCCTTTCGATTTCTCCCAACAATAACCTCTCCTCCCATCTTACTATACCTAGCACTTCCTCGTTTGTTTTCCTCTTTGTCCACTACAACTTCTCCATCCTTCTTCACACCCACATATCAAAAACCTTCAATCTACGCCCATCATCCTGCTTCATTGAACATGTTTCCGCGACGAACAAAACTACGTTCCGTTTCTAAGTTTTAACGTATCTCTTCTTAACATCAGTACTTAACGTCCCTGTCAACGAAGTCCTCCCTCTCGGGAAAACTACTTTGAACTGACGCAATTCTTCTTCTTGTGTATTGAATACATTGACCATCTTGGTCCAAAACACCTCCGAGATAGGTTAATTGTTCCACCTGCTAGTTTCAAGTGTGGACCTACCTACTTTAACGTTTTGCTTAGCCTTCTTCTTTCTCGAAAACATCATCACCTTTGCTTTTTTTTAGGTTATGAATCGTGTAAGAACCATAAACCTATGCTAATTCTACATTTAAACCACATCTCTCCGTGTTCAATGGCAAGCATGCCCGCTCGGAAATCACGAGGCCCGTGATTCAACCCCTGGTATGAGCGATTTTTTTTCTCCCAGGATTCGACCTTCTTCTCCGTCTTTAAGTTTCATCATGTTGTGTTTCCCGAATACCTTTCTCCCATTCCGAACGAAACGTCTTCCTACTTTTCCTTTTTTATAAATACCTTTCCCCACCGTCTGTCCCCTCACTGAGTATGCAGGTGTATATGTAGCATGTGAGTCTCCGTTTGTATCGATAGAGGAAAAACGATTTCCCCACCCCTCTCCAAAAAGGTCGAGCTTCCGGAGTAGTTACGCAGGGAAAAGGGTTCACAGTCGATGTGATTGTTGCGTCAGATCTCCGCGAGTCGGAATTCTTTTTTTTCTCTCTCTCTCCCCCATAGCAACACTTCCCGTTCCATTCCCTCCGTCTTATTTCCGCCTCAATTCTTCTTTTCCCTCCTAGGGGCGAACGAAAAAGGAGAAAAGACCAAACAAGACTTTTCACCCTCTTCCCCTCCCTCAAGCCAACCCTTCGCCGCTCCGCAAAGAAAAAAAATAGAATGAGCCCGGAACGCTACCGAGTCTCGAGACCGTTCTCGCCGTCTTCCCCTTTCCGTTTCCCACGAAGAAAGAAGAGCGCACGCTGCCGAACACACAAACACACACACACGCTGACAGGCCGTCGCGACGCCCCTCTCCGCCAGAGAGATCTTTCTCTTTCACCTTTCCCCCCACATCCCTTTCTTCCTCTCTCAGCCTCCCACTTCGTTTCACCACGCGGCCCCTACTCCAGGCAATCCGAGAGGGTTAGGTTCCCGTGGTGGGTGCTGGATATTAGGGGAAATGGAACCAAATGCCTTATGGAGAGGAGAGAAATTGTTCGGTTCCAGGCCCTCGAGGGAATCACCACGGACGCAAGGTTGGTGACGTGCCGACCTGGAGGTCCAAAGATTAACCCACCCATATACCTCCAAGCCTGGCTCTAGTTTGCCAGTCAGCCTAGGATTTGCCAACGTTCCTGGGCCCATCGGAAAGTCAGTACGATGTGTGCGGGATGAGAATAAATGTTAACAAAACAAATGTTTTCCGGTTTAAGATACGGAGGAAGACTAAGTTAAACATTAAAATAAGACCAAATGAAAGGGAGAACGAACTTTTTCACAGAATACATTCGTTTTCGTAAAACGCATTTCACCGTGATGCAGCAAAATCAGATAAAAATTTGCAATAAGATACACGCGGTGTGTATTTCCTTTGATGGATGCACAGAACTTCCACAAAGCGAATACTGATACTGTAAGGTTTATAAATATAGGAGTTCATAAACTGGAGTAGGTGGAATGGTTTACTTATCTTGAAATTGTTCTGGACCAAAATATCAAAGCAGTAGAGACATGAGACGAAGACTTGCATTGTGGAAAGAAGCTTTCACAAGGAGGATGGAATTGATAAAATGGACATTTAGTAAGGATTTCAAGTTAAAGGTTTATCAAAACATTAATATGGAGCACGGTTCTGCATGGTGTGGAAACATGGTAAACGAAGCAGTATGATCGACGTACATTGGAGGCTTTTGAATATGGGTGTGGGAGAGGAAAGAACAGATAAAATGGACCAAAAGGAAAGCAAATGAGGATGTGCTGAGTATGGTGAGGAAGGAGAGAGGTTTGTTGGCAGAATTCTAAAGGATATGGAAAAATGGATGCAAAGCATATTGATAGTTAATTGGATATTGAAAACTGTGCTAGAGAGGAGAATGTTAAGCAAACGATGAAGGGTTAAAAATAGGATAGGGATGTTAGACGGAATGAAGAGAGGAAGGAAGTATACGGAGATGAAGAGTTTAATTACTGTAATGCCCATTTTCAGGTAGTGTTTTCGGTTAAGAGAGGGAAGTAAATATATTGTTGCACAGTTGTTGATGCTGTAAACCTAAGAATCCAAAACCTACCCTAACTGGGGGAGTGCTTATAATAATAACACCAATGTGATAGTCCACTCGGCAGAGCGATGTGCTAGACGGAGAGGATGGCCCGGGTTAGATTCCCGAGGACGCCTTTGGGCACCCTAAACTTCACACAAGTCCTGTGATGTTTAGGGTACCAGATCTTCCTGGGAAATCATAGGGTGGCACAGGGAAAGGATCTAGCCCCTCTTATGACCCTGTTAACGTATGAATTTCACACACCGTCGGGCTTAGTACTAGGTGAGCTCTACCGTCACCTATTAACCAACTTTTGGGTTGATGAATGTGGAAATATTGGTGGCGAAACCTCCATGGGTATATCTAATAGGTCCAGGATTGGTTCTCTTCATATGTGTCCCACAGGGTCTTAAATATTTCCACTACTACCACCAGTAATTTAATCCACATTTAATTCCATCAAAAATCATTAAAAGCAATAGATTACTGGTACTAGTAACCTATTCTGGTTTTGGGGCCTTAGAAAACAGGAATACGTTAGATCTGGTGCTTCATGAAGTATTCTTGGGTTTTCCACCGGGTCAGGGGTTCCATATTGGCCGACGTTTCGATGCCCGACTCGTGCATCATCCTCAGTGTAGATGTACGAGTCGGGCATCGAAACGTCGGCCAATATGACACCCCTGGCCCGCTGGTAGACCCGAGAAAACTTCATGAATAAATACGCTATTTTATGCATAAACTAAAAGAACTCGCTTGATACGAATCTCTATAATGTTTCGCTGGCAAATGGGGAATAGTTCTAGACCCCTTTCATCTTCACTGTTGAGAACATGAGGGAAATACACTGATAAACAGAATAATCTAAAGAACCACTTTTCCCTCCAACAACTAACCCCAGGGTCGATCAAAAAGTAACTTTGAACTGGCAGACTACTGGTAATAAAAATAAACCATTTACATTTTCCATTGGCTTCTCTAATAACGCCAATTTAGCCCACTTAATTTCATCTTTCCTGAACACTTTCCACGCCGTTTAAGTCTTACCTTATTTATTTGAAGAATGTATGAAAGCCTAATTAGATGACCCTCTCTCCCCCCCCCCCGCCTTTTTTATATTCGTTTTTCCTTTGGCAGCATTCGGCTAGCCTCGCTCTACACCCCAATCCGTTGATCCATTTTATCGTCCCACTCCCTCTCCACAGCGCTTCAAGAAACAATTTATCTTCCAGCTTTCGCTTCCAACGAACCAGCTGATGACGTTACGCTCGCACTCGCCACCGCGATCCCTTTGTGGTGGCTCGTTAGCTCTGAGGTGAGGGACTCCGTCAGCAAATTAATCCGCAGTTCGTCCTCCTTTTCCCACATCCCCCTCACAGCACCATCCATCCTCCTGCACCTGCTTCCCTACCCACCCTCTACCCTTATTTCATCTTATTTTTCGAACATAAGAGAAATATTTTTCAAAGAAACAATTTTGCAACATCTGCATGAAGCTAATTCTTATGAAATCTTAACTTAATATTCTCAAGCGCTCAACAGTTGATTTGTTTTCGTGACATCAAATGGATCCCCGATGTGATAAACGCGTTGGCATGATAAGAGCAGGGATATATATGCCTTTCTTCCTCGATGAGCTTAGATAGGAGATAAAACCTTTAACGGCCCCGACATAAACCGATCTCACACGAAATATTTCATCGCCCATGGCCTGATTAGTGTACAGAGTAACCCAACAATTCAGAAAATCTCATTCGGGCATGAAATATTTTTGTGAAAAATAAATGTAATTACATCCACGTTCTCGAAACTCCGCGGATAATATCGCGGATATAAGCTTCTCATAGGAACAATAATTAATAATGTTACTTCATTGCTTCTAATTATTCGATCCAAAAACCCACAATTCAGGCAGGATGATAAGACGTAGAAATGGAGGGTTGCGAAATGTTGGCGTGTATAATGTTGGCGGTGGCACTGTCAAGGATGAGAAGGAATTCTATCCCTTGATAAAGGTGAAACACGAAAATTCGGAATACGTGTGAGTTTCTTGTTGGTGTGTTTCTTGGTTTTGTCTTTGTCCACTAATGGTAACTTCATATATGTATGTACATTATTATTCACATCCCTGAGAGTTTCACATAAGTTTTATACATATGTGTGTATACTATATACATACATACATATATGTATATATATATATACAGTTATAAATATATATATATATACTATATATAACGATTGCACGGAAAAACTCACACGAGCGGCACAATACTGGGCTTACACAATTTAACACAAATAGAATAGAATGGCAACACTTAAAAGGACACTCACACGGTAAATCTTTCGAGCTTTCGGCCCTCTCAGAGGCCTTCTCCGAAAACTCGAAAAATTTACCGTGTGAGTGTCCTTTTAAATGTTCCTATTCTATTCTATTTGTTATATTGCGTCATTAATATATATATATATATATATATATATATATATATATATATATATATATATCAGTCAGATCTATATCTTCAGATGAAGACGGATTGTTTCCGTCGAAATATCAAGAAATAACGTGTGAGTGTTCTTCTTTTTTTGTGTTTCTATATTGTGTGTTACTGTGTATTGTACTATTCGGCACTTCCGTGTTACGTCTACGAAAGCATATATATATATATATATATATATATATATATATATATATATATATATATATATATAATGGGCTGACACAACATAACACAAATAGAAAAGAATAGACACATACAAAAGAACACTTACACGGTAAATTGTTCGAGCTTTCGGCCCTCTCAGGGGCCTTCTTCAAGAGAGACTCTCTTGAAGAAGGCCCCTGAGAGGGCCGAAAGCTCGAACAATTTACCGTGTAAGTGTTCTTTTATATGTGTATATTCTTTTCTATTTGTGTTATGTTGTGTCAGCCCATTATTTTGCCGCTCGTATGAGTTTTTCCGGACAATCGTTATATATATATATATATATATATATATATATATATATATATATATATATATATATATATATATATATATGTTCACGAGCTCGTATATATATACATAAAATATGGTCCTGTTACTGTGAATTCAAAGCGGATAAATGTTAGATAAAAGTTTCATGACCGCAGATCACGATTTATTTTCTACAAAGCTTCTAATGATTTACTGCAACTCATACTCGGAAATAAATATAATTATGATAAAGACAAACTCATAAACCCCTAGAGTTCATCTTTCTCCTATTAATAGTGACCTCTGTACCCAACGAAGTAGCAAAACGCCGAAATTGTATCACACAGAATTCGGAGATACTGACGGAATGGGTATACTTTTTGCCTCATTACCTCTGACATATTTCGGTCCAATGGGAGGGATCCATGATATAGAGAGAGAGAGGGAAAGGGAGAAATCCTTCCGACCCACCCTTTCAAAGGGTCCTCGAATCAGTCTTTCCGCTCGATTAACTCCCCAGAAAGGGATCGTTTTAAAAAGCCTGCCATAAAGGCGTTTATTCTTACGAGATTATATTGCGATTAACTCGGTTCCATTTCGGCCTTTTCAAACGCGCGTTTTTGTTTGATCGTATCCACAAGGAGGATTTTAGGGAGTCATTTGGGAGGGGAGAGAAGGATGGAGGGGGCTTTAATTTCGCCCGAATGAACTCTTCCGCCTCCATTCCCCCACGAGCCTGTCTTTCCACGACTCCTCCTTACCATCTCTTCACATTTTCCGCCCCCTTAATCCCCAATCCTCCTTCCCATCAATTACACCCCCGACAAAGACTTGGATAATAACACGTCAAACCGTGGAAACAATATGTTGAAAAATTAATTTTTTCCTATCGCTCTTGATTGAACTCCTTGGTTGAATTTTACGTTAACATCTTAACGGTACGAAATTAATTTATCAGTACAAAATTAAGGAAAACGATACATGCTTTAATTAATAATGTGTGAGACGAAAGGAGAATCTTACAAGGTTAATTTAAACTTGGGACCAGTGTGTCAAGATCAGACCATAGTGAGATAAAATTAGAGGAATAAACATTGGAGGTTAAAGGTGGAATATACAGCGTTTTTTAGAGTTAACAAAGAGTCATAGAGATCTCAACAACAAATTTAAGGAACATGGAATGTTAATGAGCAAAAAAAAGACCAAGGGTATGATAACAGGAGGTAAAATGTGAAAAGATCAGTATCACAGTGGAAGGAAAACGGATCGAACACGTACGGAAGTGGAGATATTTGGGAAGTGTCAGTGACAATATGAAATCAGGCATAGCTACTGTAAAAAAATGATTTCATCATAAGATGAAATTAAAGTGCGAACCTTTGCAAAAAAGAAATTGGCAAAATGTTCAGTCTGGAGCACGATATTGCACGGAGCAGAGACATGGGTTTTGCGGAAATATGAAGTGAAAAGAACAGAGGCTTTCGAAATGTGGATCTGGAAAAGGATGGAAGGAATTAGATGGGAGAGTATAATGATTAATTAGGAGGTCCAGGGAAGAATTAGAGATGAGAGAGGCAATTGGTAGAGAAATCAAGATAAGAAAGATGAATCGGTCAGGACATTGCATGAGGAATGAGTGATTGCTGAAGACATTCAGAGGGAATTATAGAAGGGAAGAAGGAGAAACGCATACAGTGTTAAACTTGATTAAGATTGGAAGAAACTATGAAGAAATCAAGAAAAAGGCTCAGGACAAAAAGGCATGGAGGTCAGCAATGAGGGAACCTGTTACGCGGCAGAACGACACAAGATCATGGGTTTTGGTATGAAAGAAGAATACAAACAAGAAAAATTCGAGCTCAACATGGAAATTTCTCATTTGGTACAGAAACGCAACTGTTCTTCAGCTTGTTTATTTGACAAATTCCAAGAAACTACGGGATATACCGCGACAGTAACTTTTTGCCTGGGTCATCCGCTAATAAGCATTACAATGCAGCAACTTCAGAGTGTAAAAGGTGATTTTTACACTCTTGAGTTGTTGCATTGTTAATTTGAATTAATAGTTGTAGTCTACCAGGTTATGGTAAATATACGAAAGACCCTGGCTCTACATACCGCTGAATTACTAGGACCTGACTATTGCGACTCAAAATATACATAGACCATATAATATTCATCATTAAAACTCACTATATTTCTTTTCACTTTCTATCCTCCTCAATTCCATCTAAAACACCTATTTCTTTCACCCTTCTAACTCACCTTCCTGGTATTCTACCCTCTGTGGATATTCCGGTCTTAATCATCCCATTGTTAATTGGCATCTCTTGTATCCACTTTACCAGCTAGTAATTACATTTTTTTCTTTGGGAAAAGAACGAATTTTTTTACATAATATTTTTTCCCATGACTCGAGGATTGACGGAAAGAGTCATATTCACCTAAGTTGAATGCAATGCAGCAATTACAAAGCATAAAAATTATTTACAAAGACCGGGATTTGAACACGGACCGGTCAATATCCGGGCGAAGGCTTCAGCCAAATAAGCTACCGACTAGTCCTCTTACTCTATGAAAATTTAAAACACGACTATGTATACTTGTAGCATTCCACGTACGGTATTTCGTCAAACCATCTGGTTCTTTTGGAGCCCGTAAATTTTCACAGTGCAAAAGAACGCCTTGGAAGCTTAATAGGCTAAATTAATAGGCCTGATATCGCTAGATCCGGGTTCGAATCTCAAGCACAGCGAATTCTTTTTACACCTTAAAATAGTTCAATTTTATTACGCATGAGCGGTTGACTCCGTCAAAGTTGTCGCCCCGACACCCGAGTGAAGTACGTCAGAAGTATCACTGTTTGGTCTCTGATTATTATATTAATAAATAAATAGATATACATATATATAATATACAGGGTTCGTCCGGAAAATAAGTGTACTGAGCTCAGGAAAAAAAATTTATTACACTTTTACATATCTTAAGCTAATATTCCTCAAAATAGGACCCTTGTGAGTCGATACACTTGTTCCAGCGGCGTTCCCACTCCTGGAACGCTCCCGCGAAGGCATCATCGGGAACCTCTCGAAGACTCGTCGTCGACCTCTTCTCTGCCCTCCACGAACATCTTGCGCCACCGAAAGATCATGTTTCTGGACATGGCTGACTCCCCGTAAGCCTGGTTAATCATACCGACAGTTTCGGTAGACGATTTCCCAAGCTTTACCGCAAATTTGATGGAATAACGCTGCTCCAAAAACTTCGGCATCGCGTTCCGTGACGTGGGTCGAGCGTGGAGGTTTGCGTTAACAGAGCTCCTCACTACACCACAGCTCAGAGCCGACTGCCTTTTTCAGCGTCGCTTGCCAACATACCCTCCTCCAATCGCAGCCCGTCAGAGCGGTGCTGGGCGCGCCTGGAGCGGCGGGAAAAAATCAGTAGTCAGTACACTTATTTTCCGGACGAACTCTGTATATATATGTATATATATATATATATATATATATATATATATATATATATATATATATATATATATATATATATATACACACACACACATACATATATGAGCTCCTTTTCTGCCTAGAGGAAGGTGGCTTGGCTACCGAAAATTCGGAGTACGTTTGCGTTTCATTTGTATGCTCCCTGTGCTATTGCTCGCCAGCACTATCTCGCTTCTCCGTTTAAAATATTATTCAAATCCGTGAGACTTTCCTTCAAGATATATGTGTGTGTGTCCATTTTTTATCAAATTCAGACCTATAAGTATAGAGGCAACATCCTCAAAAAATAAAAATATTTATTAATAAATGTGTTTTAATATGCTAGTATCCGTGTATTCATTTAAACTTATACATAAACCGGACGTTAGAGACAGGGGAAATGTGTTGCTACCGAAGAATGATTAAATATAACGAGTTGAGAGGTTGACAAACGAAGAAATGCTTCAAAGATCGAGTAATGAAAGAAGCCTATGGAGGACACAATTAGAAGATGGAATCTCATTTGACACAACCTGAGGCACGATAATTAGCTGAAGATCATAACTGAAGGAAACATGGAGGAAAAGAATTAAAGTGGAAGGCCTAGGTAATCTATGAGAAGCAAGTAATAAAAATCTCAATGCAAGGATCTGTGAGGGGATAAAGAGATTGGGATGGAACAAGATACATTCGAGAGTTGGTAAAAATACAAGCATGGATTGATACTCCCAAATAAAAATTCTTTTTCTGGAGAACTGCATCAATCTTGCAAAATCCTCACCGTTCGCCCTATGAGGCGTTTCCATGCAACGAATCCCGGATCTCGTCTAAATGAATATAAAAATCCGCGGGAAACCGAGTCACTTCATTTAATCTCGTCTTTGGATTTGGTATGAGGCCATTCCAGCGTAGGCGGGAGGATAGACGCGATCAATTTCAAATCCAAGGATCGTTTCGGATACCGCCCTGATCCCTTACGCTTCATCCAACCCACCTGCGCTCGTATTCCGCCATATCCAAGAGAGGTAAAGCAATTGCTTAACCTCACGGCACGGAAGGTAAACGTCTATTAATAGAAATAAAGGAAGAATTCTCAAACTAGGATATTATTTTCATTTTGAGTTTTGGATAGGAACAAACTCAAATATTCCCGACGTAATATCACGTTGCATTACCATCGTCTAGTAAATCATCTTCTTCAAAAGAACTTAATCAGCCGTGAAATTCGGGAGAAAAAGTTGAACTACCATTTTGTTCCAAAAAATTTTCATTTATACTTGGGGATCGGGATTATGCTAGGGCTAACGTATAGGCTTCCCACCGCGAGGGCCCGGGTTCAAATCCTGGAGACAAAAAATTCATTTCATTAAAACCACACAAGAACAATACCAATTATCACCATCATTACGGGAAGGAAGTATTCGGAATTGAAAAGAGGCTTATTTTAATGTTTAATGCCAGGTTGTGTGTTTTTAGGAGAGACAAGGGATTGTCGGTGTAAAATGCTGTAGTGTCACTGTCGTTAAGTAGTCCGTGTCCATGGAATGCCTACCTTAACCGATGGAATACCGATACTGAAATAAGGTTTTTAACAATAAATAATAAAAAAAATCATCTTAACCCATGGTGTACGAAAACCATCCAATGTGGCATTCCAATCAAGGGCATACTTGAATAAATACGTTAGTCCAAGGCCAGCAAGGGCCTTCAAGTTGCCTCTACACAAATATTAATTTGCTAATTATCGCGTTTTCTAGAGGAAACGCAAATAAAAAAAAGATTTTTCCAAGTCGAAAAAAAACCACCTAGCATGGGAAGGCATATGGGACAAAATTCTTTTCCTCACGAAATCAATAGTCGAGTGATACAAAATAAAACTACTGTTTCATGTGATGAGAAAACATTCCTTTATTCTACCGTAGTATCCTTCATTTTTTTTAAATATTTTTTTTTCCTTTTTTTCCCTCCTTTTACATAGACGAATACGTGTTTTTTCCTCGCTCAAGAAAGGTCAAATCGCAAATGAGAACTTATTTTGCACGAGAGAAGATTTTAAAAACGACGACTCTTTTTCATGAAACTTGTCCCTCTCCATTTTCATCGCTACGATACCGAAACTGCGTCCTGACCTTCCGAACTTGCGTTGACACCGACTCACCCCAAATTAGTGCCCAATTGTTCGGTTTTTAAGCGGCAGTGACAAGAATAAAACCTTACTTTTGCGAAAAAAATCTGCGTCTCTAATTCGTAACACAATGTTGGAAAACTCTAGTAAGTTTAACGTCTGATTTTGATTTGAAGCATGATGATATGGTTTCTTCCTTAAATATGAAGGGAAACTAACTGCAAGACACGGCAGTTATTACATTTTACATCACCCTCTCACTTAAATCACCAAAATCAAGACCCGTCTTTGTAGTATAAGAACCCTTTTATTTGACTAATTAACAAGAACGACAAAAGTAAGGGGAGAAATTTAATTAGAAAACATTCAACACGGGGCGTATAATGAAAGCGTTGAAAGGTTTGAGAAAGTTAAACAAAATAAAAATCAAATCGCAATGAAATTAACAAATTAAAAATGTAGCGGAAATCACACTCTTGTCTCCAAGAAAATTCGATCCATATCTTGAAATTTTATGAACAACCCACTCCGGGGACCACCTTAATTTCGTTTCCATTTCAGAGTTGTCATCAAACAAGAGGGAGCCAACCCTCTTCTCCCTCCCAACACACCCCAACTCCTCCAACGAAAAACTTTCAACGAAAGGGGAAAACTTTTACTTGCCCACGAGCCAGCCTCCCCTCAAGAACGACACGGAGTTGAAAAAAGAAAGGGGAGGCTGTGTGGGTGGTGTAGTAAAAAGAGAATCTGCCACCTACCCCACCCCCTTACCTTCTGTTCCATCTCATAAAAAAATGAACAACAGAAAAAAACTGCGAAATCCTGGAAACAAAGAATTGAAATGTCTAAACGTTGTTCCACCGCTCCTTTCAACAGTAACAATCGCTCGGATTACACACACAGTAGCGGAGGAAATATAACGCCATGGAAACGTTCTCAAACGTGGGAATTTATGATTAGGTAACCCAGAGAGTCCGCTGCCACGAACGTACAAACACGCACACACATGCGTGTAATGCGGGCTTTGTATATGAGGGAGAAAGACAACACAACTTTGTACCGAGAAACACATGGTAGTAATAAACACCCTTTTCGAACAGAATCAGTGAAGAAGACACGTATGAAAGATGCCGAGGAACAAGGGCAATATACCAAATCGACTACACCCTTGTCAGAACAAGATACAAGGACCAAATTGAGCAATGTAAGAACTCCCCCGGCGCACGCATAAATAAACAACCTGGTCGTCATGGACAACCGACAGAGGTGTGAAAAGACAAAGGAAATGACACAGGAACAAGGATTGAACACAAAAGACACCGGAGGAAAAGCGAGCAAGTGAAAAGTTCCCTAAAACTATCGGTATAAAAATAGATGGAATGAATGAGACAAGCATGGAAGGGCGATGGAAAGTGATAATTAAATTAATAACCGAAGTGACTGGTCCCACACTATTTGGGTAGGTTAGACCACAAAAATAAGATAAGGGAGAGAGACTCCAGTACAATTAGATACAACTATTCGTTATTTCCCCGGACTTTCAGGAATAATAATAATGCGAAATCAAAGTCATAATAATTATACAAAACCATTCGAATCACAAGCGACATCAAGATTAAACGCTGCGCAGATATCTATCATAGTATAATCTTAGGTGCTTACGCATGAGTATACTAGTTGCTGGTATATAGTATTTATTTGTATGTGTCAAAGTTGAAAAGGGTTTTGCAAGAATGCATACAAGGTGCGTTCAGATAATAACGAGAATTTTTAAATTTCACGGATTTGGAGAGTCCGATTGTCAAAATGTTTTTTTATTATGTTGGTATACATGCCCTTTAAGTGTGATACATTTTTCAGCTGTATTAATTGTTAACTTTGTTTGTGGAAGCCGCTCTAAGGTTAGACGTGTTTTAATGAGCTCGGCGATTTTCGTTTGTTAAAAAAATGGATCAAAGAATGTTTCATTTTAATACGCAAATTTTGCAAGTATATCATACTTTAAGGGCATGTATACCAACATGACAAAAAAACTTTTGACAATCGGAATCTCTAAAACCCGCAAAATTGAAAAATTCCCGTTATTTTCTGAACACACCTCGCACAACTCTTTGGGTGTCAATTGGCAAGCATTTGGTAGTTTTGCATTAGATTTTTTTAATTCTATTTTACGGTTTTCGAGCTAACACCCCCCGCCACGCACCTCTGCGGCGTGTTGTGCAGAAGTAGATGTGGGAGCGGCATATGAATTACTGGAGTTAAGCAGCGAATTCGAAGCAGCGTTGGATAAAAGCTCATATCAAAGACCTCGTCGAAGGAAGTAAATACAAGAATTCAAGAAATGAAACAATCATAAGAAGTCGCGGTACCAAGTCATACGAGGGAACTTGAATTCCAAAAAAGGGTGAATAGAAAGCTGCTGCGAGGAAATCAATGGAAAAGTGAGAAGTGAAACTGCGAAATGGCTTATAAACAGGTAAAGAGACAATACGTAGTGCAAAAAACAAAATACCACGACGTCCTAGATGTCAATGGAACTATACTATCACAAGAAGAAGACAGCGGGAAGAGGTAGAGGAAATCCTTTGAAGAAATCTATCAATGGCTTGAACTACTCGAACGTTATTTAATTACAGGAAGAATCTTATTATAAGAATTACTGGAACGAACGAGGCCCGAAAACACAGAAGCGAATTCTACAACACCGATAAAGATTTGTAGATCAAGGCATCAGGAGTTGAAAAAATTCATGTAGAAAAATAAACCAATTCACTCAGGGGTCAAAACGATCGACACTATCTGTGTAATAACCAACCAAAGATACCTTCAGAAGAAAAACTACCAGAGACGTTAGAGAAGACTGCGGGGGTTGCAATACCAAAGAAACTAAGAAGAGTTAAATGCGAAGAACACGGAATATTAAAATGCATGGGTTAGCATTAGAACAGAATATTGAGCTTCATAAATAATTAAGTTAGGCAAAGAAATCATCAAAAGGAGGTTGGATTTGATGCCAAGGAAGTTAAGTAAATATGTTAAGAAACAGATCGCCATGATAAAGGAGATAACTTCAGGCGTCACTTTGTGGAAACGATACATATTGCAAAAGAAACACTTGGTTTTTCCACATAAAATATTTATTCACGACCTAGGTTTCGACGCTCAGCGTCATCTTCAGGTGAAATACAGGCCAAAATCTTTCTTTATATAACCCTATTCCCATTTATATTCCCCATTCCTTCTGTTATATAAAGAAAGATTTTGGCCTGTATTTCACCTGAAGATGACGCTGAGCGTCGAAACCTAGGTCGTGAATAAATATTTTATGTGGAAAAACCAAGTGTTTCTTTTGCAAGATCGCCATGACATTGATATGGAGCGTGGTTTGGTACAGTTCGGCAACTATGGTCATTTAAGCAGGATGATAGGCGTGGATTGGAGGCTTTTAAGAAGTGGGCATGGAGAAGGGTGGAAAAGGTGAAGTGGACTGAAGGGAATACAAACGAGGAAGTATTAGACATAATGGGACAGGAGAGGGAATTGTTGGGAGGCATTCTGAGGTAGAAAAAATGGATGGAGAGAGTTTTGATAGGGAATGGGATAATGAAAACTAGGAATAAAATTGTAATATTGGACGGAATGAAGGGAAGAAAGAAATACGCGGGACTAAAAAGTGTCTTACTGTAGTGTCTTTGGTTGGTTTGTGTTTTTTTGTAAGGAGAAAAAAGTAAATGTATCGATGAACCTTTGAATAGGCTTTGTCCATCCAAAACCTAACATAAATTGCAGATTAACAAGAATAATATCGGAAGAAAATTATTAAGAACGAGAAAAAAACTATCAACTGCTGAAATTACTATCACGCACAGTTTCTCATCGTTTTATTCCAGTATATTTTTAGTTGTTCGGTGATAATCTTGGGCGATTTTATAAATCTCTTTCAGGTTGCTTCTATCTAGGTGAAAACTATCAAAATTATGGGAGAAAGGAAGATGAAAGTGAAAATGAGAGAAAAGGAATACGTTTCAGACGTGATATTTTGATGACTCAGGGATTGTGGTGCACGAAAGACGGACGAAAATAAAAATAAGGAACAGATTTATGAATAAAAATACCGAAATAAGACACCAGTAGTAATCGCGGAGTTATGCGTAGATACGGTGAGGGTATAGGCTCGCGTTCGAATAGGGGAGGTGGTCGGGTGTTAAAATCTCTGCCATATTGTTCCTCTACGACTAGTTGCGACAAGGAAGGTAATGATAAAGGTTTCTGGGGTTCCTCTCGCATCGATTGGGAGGTTCGTGTACGAAATCCCGGTGAGGCGAGCGACGCACGTCCATAAAGAACGAAAGACGACTTCCCAATAAGGCAGCAGGTTCCAAGAAACTGTGGTAGATCCCGCAACAGTAAATTTAGACAGTGTAATCCGCTAATATGCATTACAATGCAGCAATTTTAGAGTGAAAAAATCATTCCGGCCATGACAAATGATTTTAAGACTCTAAAATTATTGCATTGAGAGGCAGCAGGTCATTTTTCTCCCAAGTGTGAGGACCTCTTTGTCTCCTTTGAATGGAATAACGACGTACTTTCACCCTCATCCTCGCCATATTATCAAGTCGTATAGCTCTCCGTGAACCGCGCGATTCAAAGAGGAAAAAGTGATTCAGTTTGTATATATTTTGATGGTCACAGCCATCATCATCAGTGTGTGCGAGTATTTACTGAAGGATACAGTTGGGAAGGATAGGAAGGGAAACTGGAGTGAGTGGCAAAGGATAAGAAGGATAATATTTGGGTGTATGGTAAAGATTCAATGCGGGAGTTGGAAAGGATTTCAAAAACCCAAATGAGCGTCTCAGGCGAACTAAATATCTTAGTAAGGCGCGCAAAAAAATAATCCACTCAATAAAACACTCACGTGCAGGAAGTCAATTGAAGAAACAGGAAACTCGTTACACGTACCTGGAAAATGAAAAAATAAAAAATGTCAATGTTATCCAACTGTCAAAAATTAATTTTGAAGTAATTGTAACAATCGTAATATATGTTTTCGGTGATTATAAATACTTCTTCAATTTCAGAAGTTAAGATAAAACCAAAGTCAAGAAATGATACAATTTTTTAAAAATACTAATTTAATGAATAAAGTAATGCAAAACTTATGGTTTAAAATATTTGTGTGATATAATATATGATCCTGGAATAATGAATGGCTTATTTAAAAAAATCCTGCAGCAAAAAACTGACAGAAATATATTGAATATGAGCGATAGAGGATTTTTTTACGTGTGCGTGCGTTCATGATTGGGCTGGCCGTGACCTATTGATCTAACAGGCATGGCCTATCCTGGCAAGAGTAATTAACAACACTCTAGCCATAGCACTAGTACACTACTACTACTACAGTCCTAGGAGCCATCAGTGAACACACGTAGGACTTTCCACTACGTCAAGGTTGTAGTCCCCAGGGAAGGATGTGTAATATATTATATATATATATATATATAGATATATATATATATATATATACATATAATATATATATATATAACGTAAAGGAACACTCACATTTCAGGAAGTTTAAGCTTTCAGCCTTCTCTGAGACCTTCTTCAGGTCATTCAGTCTGATATATACATATATACTTTCAAACATGAAACCTCGCCATATGACGAAGAAATACTCGTTCATATGGAGGGAGATACGCTTTAAGGAAAAGCGATAGGAACTTATGTAAAAGACCAGCATAAGAGAATTGGGGAAGGCAGAGTCGAGAAGATCACAATTGCAAAAATATTTCCGTGACTGGGACTTGAACCATGGATCTTTCGACTTCCGAGCCGACGCTCTTATTGGTCCGGCGCATCGAAAGCATCGGCTCGGAAGTCGAAAGACCCGTGTTTCAAGTCACAGTCACGGAAATATTTTTGCAATTGTGTTCTGCTCGATTCTGCCTTCCCCAACTATCTTATGTGCGTCTTTTATGTGTGTTCTTATCGCTTTTCTTTATATCTCCCTATCTCGTATCTCCATGCCAATGAAAAAAAAAAATATATATATATATATGTATGTTTATATAAATATATATGTATGTATGTATATATATATATATATATATATATATATATATATAAATAAATCTTTCGGATTGGTGCTAAGGTAAAATTTTTTCCACGAGGAAGGGACGAGAGCTCACACGAATAACGGAGGTCTATTAATACTAACTCCCCGGCTGCTGGGAGCAAATCTATGGGAATAAATCACGCCTAGGCCAACGAAGCATTTATTCCCCTTTTCAGAAGCAGAAAAAGGAGGAGGAGATGGGAGAGCAAAAAATTCGCCAAAATCGGGAGGACCGGAGAGGAAGCAAGAGAAAGCGAGGAAGTATGCGGGAGCTCCTAATGGGGTGGAGAGGAAAGAAGGAAGGAGGGTGGGTGGATAGAAAAAAAACAGTCATAACCGCAAGGACCCCAGCCCCGAAGGTGTAAACAGGAACTCCCATTGTGATCGCTTGGGGGGGAAGTTCGATTTCTGCGCACTCCGCTCATCATCGTCGTCGGCAAAAAGCGCGCGCGTCTGCAATTCTCATGTCTGTTATCCCTCCTCTCCCATTCCATTCTACATCATAAAAAATAACCACGGTGGCCATGCAAACACTGCATTCTGATCCCAGACAATTTCCGTTTTACCAGACGAAAACACACCGTCGTCACCCAACCCCTCCTCCTTGTTTTCCTCGTAACACGCCAGCTAGCAACAGTAATCGGGATGATAAGCTGAATGCTCCGAAAAGTCAACAGAGCTAGAGTCAGGAATGTGTCAACCGGTTATAATCCTTTAAGGAAGAAAATACTGGAGAAAGTAGTAGCACTATTGCCTCCCCCGAGATGCCATAATTGATATGAGAAATTAGTAAGATTCAAAAAAAGATTTAAATTTTGCTCAACTATATAAATAAATAAATAAATAAATATATATATATATATATATATATATATATATATATATATATATATATATATATCTGAAGACGACAGCTGAGCTGTCGAAACGTCAAATAACATATTGTGAGGGTCCTTTCTTTGTGTCTCTATATTCTACAACTCTACATCCGTGTTTATAAATATAAATATATATATATATATATATATGGATATATATATATATAATGAAAGGAAATGAAGAAAGAGAATAAGACGTAATGAAGATTCATTCACCGGTTCCAACTACTTAAATAATTTGATAGAATAGCGTTTAAGGTAGGTTTTGGACGTACACGGCACGAATCACGTTTCTCAGCTTCGTCTACCCAGGCACAATGTGACACCACTCACTAAAGTAAAATATTCTCCAATTACCCATACTTACTTCCGCCCTTCATTCTGTTCAACCTGTCTATTCTCGTATTCCCACCCGTTCCTTGCTTGTCTAGTGTTTTCTCTTAAATTCAATCGGATCTAATCGGAAAGCTCTCAATTCATCATTTGTGTCTTCTTTGGATTTCTCCCAACAATTCCTTCTCCTCCTTCACCATAATCCACTACAACAATAATGGAGAAAGAGAGAAAGCAAACAATCAAGAGCTATCCTCTTCCTTGTTTGTTTTTTCTTTCCCTCCTTTTTATCATTTCCATTCTTCACACACAAATCCCAAAAGCCTCCAATCTACGCCTATCATCATGTTTCAACTACAATGTTTCCACATGTTTCAATTCACTCCTCCTAGTGAAAGGTTCTTCGTCTAGCTAAATTCTACTTCTTATGCTTCCATTAATTTGAACACCTTGATTCAAAGCATTTCACAGGTAGGTAAACTGTTCCATAATATAGTTTATGACCTCAAATTTCAACGTTTAACGTTTAACTTAGGCTTATTCCTCCTCGTAAGTCTAATAACCTTACATTCATCTACATCTACATCTACATAATACCCTGCAAGCCGCCGCAAGGGCGTGTGGCGGGGGGTGTTAGGTCACCAACCGTAAAAAGGAACAATACCACATGAAAAACAACAACAAGGAAAATTACACCCACAGCAGCGCACACACTCATGTAAAAATCCCTTCATCCAACACTCATGCAAACACATATGCCATAAATCAACAAACAACTGCACCCCAGGATGTAGCACGAAAGCCATCCAACAACACGCAAGCCAGGACACAACAAGCAAGAATGCGAAACTCCACCACCACATGAACACGCACCACAAAACACTCAACCCCCCCGAGGAGACTGTAAAAGGCAGGGAATGCGACCCAACGTTACAGGTAGCAGGGATTTACCTTCAAGGAGAGGGAAGAGGGATTGAAAGGGAGACTTATAAATAGATGAACAGAACTAGCTATGTTTATTCTCATTACCTTCATACCAAACCGCGTATCACTCTGATTTTGTAGTGCGCTTAGCAATGTACGAATCCCTTGGCAAAGTGTCTAACTGAATGTTCTTCATCGGTAAATCTAACCGATTTTTTGGATTGCCCACCTTTTTTTAACTCCGGCCTTCTGCAATTCACATGCCTCCCCACCATTATTTATGCATACACCTTGCAAATTTTGTACCGATAATTTTTTCAATTTCCATGTACCAATAAACGAATGAATTTAATTTTCAAAACAAATTAGTGTATTAAAGGTACATCCATTCTCACAGACTCCAGTCTTCCTTTCCCACCATCTCACCCCAATATCCCTCCCAACATTATGGTCATTTGACGAATCCCCATTTGAAAGTCCAGCCTGTATCTGGCATAGCTGTTATCTCACCAAATATTAAAGTATGAGTTAATAAATAGTAAAATAGTCATTAAAAAAGTCCCAAAAAGAATTGGGAAACAACTGATTACATTTTTTCATCAGCTTATGAGGTACCGATGTAGCGACGGAATAAATGGCGCGGAGCTCATACTGACAAATAGAAATACGTGCAATTTTCTAGTAACTACTAAACTCAGGCCAGTTTAGAAAATTTCTAGGCACCCTTCATGTCAAATTTAACCTCCGCTTAACTATTAACCCTAGTTCATAATCGACCGTTAAACTATTACAAATCATGTTGGTATTGACCAAGTTTACGCTCGCAAGTTAGCAGTCTAATTAGTTTATGAACTAAGATTTTTCACTAATCAGCACATTAAGCTAACGTTAACATCAACTAACTATTTGATTAATGAGTTATAAATCCAGGCCTGATATATTTTTCAAATAGACTTTTTTGTATAATTTTCTTGAATCTCTGCTTCCGTAAAAATTGAGGAATTCCCTATATTTTTCAGACTTACCCCATATGGTGGTCATCCTGATCTCCCTCCAATTTCCCTCCCTCAATCTCTTTTACCACAGACTGCCCACGAACTAAACGCCCTTTTGATATAACCCACACACGCCTCCCTCTACCTTATCCCTTCTTGGACACACCCTACCCTGTCTCTCTCTCTCTGTCCACTCCTGAAGGTGTGTCGCCACAATGGGGAGAAGGAACGACAAAGTCCTGTGGGACCAGGGGCGGAGAGAGAGAGGGAGGGAAAGAAATAGAAGATAGGGTTGAAGAGGTAGAGGAATGAAGGAAACCTACCCCCTAAAACCACTTCATCCACGGAGATTCCGCCAGCTCACAGGGGGGTGAATAGGGGTACGGTTAAGGGTGGGGCGGGAAAAAGGGTACGCGGAGAAGGGATTTATCCTTTAAAGCGTGAAATCCCGGTCGTAAGGCAACAGAAAGAGCGGTGGCGGCAGGTGGATTGGTAGGGGCAAGAGGTTTGGGGTGTTGCGGGGCATGGAAAGGGGGTTTGGGCGAGGGTGAACTCAAAGGTGGGGGGGTGGGAAAATCGACGCATAGTCGTGGTGGTGAAAAGGGATTTCGCAAAAGGGTAAGCGAACCGGAGCACAAAAAGGGGGAAGATGCGGTACACCTCAAGAACCAGGGTTCCAGCCACACTGAACAACCGAAAATATAGTCTCTTGCTCTTATTACGTCCTTCTAATCGCTTTACTGCACTCATTTTTTTTCAGAATTGACATGATTTGAAACCGTTGGACTGAATTCCTTCGTTAATCATTTCGAGTGTGCAACAAGAATGGTAAGAGACGATATTTTAACGAAAGAGATGCCTGATACGTGCGTGAATTGAGTTTTTTTTACATATGTATTCGAAAGAGAAAGGCTAAGTTAAACGTTAAAAAAAGAAGGGATAAAACAAGAGCAGGTAGAAACGTTTACGTGAATATCGGAAGTGTTTTCGATCAAAATGAATAAAAGCTCTAGGAGAAGAATTGTGTTAGGAAAAGATACTTTCACAGGAACATTTCCTGGAAATGTCGAGACATTTACTTCTCCAAAGTCTATCGCTAATATGCATAATGCATGCGAGAATTCCACCGTGAAAAAAAATCGGAATTGATATTATTTCATTCACTGTTAAATTCCTTCGTTTTCAGTCAATTTATATAAGGTGGATGTATGAAAATGCGGTTAAAAATTGAGTGAGTATTTCTTCATTAATTTCTGTCATTCGTATTTTTTAGAAAGGCTATTATACTTTACGGGAAAAACATCTCAGTGGTAGTCCATAATTGAGGGGTTATACGGGTTACGGGCCGGAAGCTTTGGGTTAAAAATATGAGTCAGTTACAGACACCTGCAACCGGCGTGCAGATGTAAGATTTTACCTATAATTAAAGTGTTTTGTATCGAAATGGTCAAAGTGATAGGGACATAAAAAAAAGAATTTCGTTAGGAAAAGAAGATTTCACGAGGAGGAGGGAATTGCTGACAGGGACGTTGAGTACGGATTTTAAGAAAAGACTCGCTAAAACATTGATATGGCGCGGAAACATGGTTTTTGAAGCAGGATGATAGGCGTAGATTGGAGGATTTTGAAATGTTTATTTGGAGGAGGATGGGAAAGGTGAAGTGGACTGAAAGGAAAACGAATGAGAAAGTGCTAGGTTTAGTGGGCGTAGAGAGGGGATTGTTGGGAGAAATCATAAGAAGGCAGGAGAAATTGGTACGGTACATTTTTATAAGTGATGGAATACCATAGATTGCGATAGATAAGAGAACGTTAGGCAAGCGTGGTTAGGGGAGGAAACGAACAGGTGTTGTAGACGGATTGAATGGAGATAGTATGCATGCGGAATTGAAGAATGGTTCAGCGTGAAATGATTTCAGGTCTTGTCTTGCTGGACGAAGCAAGGAATTCTAACTGGGGTAACTCTTTGGGTCCATCCAAAAGAAAAAATCCAAAAAACCTAAAACGGTTTACGACCTACTGTTAAAACACACATTCCTCCCTGTGGATTACAACCTTGAAGGAGAGAGAATGCCAGGTATGTTGGGCGAAGACAGGAGATTATTGGGAGAAATCATAAGGAGGCAGGAAAAATTGATGCCAAGCATTTCGATTGGCATTGAGATGTTGAAGACTGTGATAGAGGAGGGAATGTTAGGAATGCTAGGAAGGGGCAGGAATAGGATAGGGATGTTGGAAGGGATGAAGTGGTGAAGGAGGTATGTGGAATTGAAGAGGGGCTTGTGGCAGAGTGGGATGTTGGGTTGTGTTTTGTTATTTGAAACAAGGAAACTGTCGCAGTACTGATTGATAGTTAGTGTCAATTCAAAAGCTACCTTAACCGGCAGATTACTGATGGTAATAAAAATATAAATACGATTCCACTTTTCAAACAAAAAGAAAGCAAATTCAGCTGAAAAGAACGATTATCAACTATCGGACTTTTTTATCGCTTTAAAATATTTCTAAAAAAATTTAGGCATTTTATTCGACTAAATACAGGAAAATGGAGTTTGATTAAAAAATCGAGGAGGGAAAGGTTAGCACATGAGTGGGCCATGGAATACTTTTCAATCGAATACCGTGCATGGCCGAAATGACCGAATGATGTGGTTTCACATGGACAAAGGTTGGCGGCTCGATTGCAAACGATTTCTATTTTTTTATTCCTATTTATCCCTCTCTCACGCACCTTTCAGTTCATACTTTTTCTTTATTGTGCCTTTTGATTATTTTAAAGGCACGCGGAAACGTGAAAGTAGATGGAGTATTAAAATAAAAAAACTTTATTGTTTAAAAATACAATTAGTGGAAATTGATTACAACCATAATAGCCGTTAGGGCAACGTACATTTCAATAGGATTGTTTACAATAATTTCCAAGGAAATAATTCAGCAGAAAAATACGTTTCCTCGTCTGATATTACGGAAGTATGAAATAGGTATGTTATGCTGGTTAAGAAAACGAAAGATAAGACTCGAAAAATCAAATACAAAGGCGCAATAGCGGAAATAGCACGGTGCGTTGATGGCGTAAGGACAGGGGTGAAAAATGTTTCCACATGTACTCAATACCCCACAAGCCACTAAAAAGGTGTGTGGCAGGTGGTGAAATTCCGTCTTTACAGGCACTAACAGGTCAAGTTATACATACAGGCACAACTATTACTTCATAAATGCATTTGAAAATATATCTGCTTCTATACAAAAGTACTGGTATACATACACAAGTACAAATACATTTTCCAATATCTAACTGACTAAGTAATTACATTTTTGTCTTTTAATGAATATAGTATGTACGGGGGTTCAGGGTTCGCTTTTGTATTGATTGCGTATCGTGCAAGAGAATAATGAGTATTTTAATCCGTCTGCGAAGGTGCCTATATCTCTTATTTTAACCTGAAAGTTGAAACAAATACATAAATTGGGTTTTCCATAATAATTCACCAGAAAACTTGTCCACAACGTGTCATGTACCTCTCTAAAAATCTTAAGTGTAGCCTGCTCTCTTTGCGAACCAAGAGGCTCCCAACCTAATTCCCCCAACACACCCATTACGCCTAATCGCATCTCGGAGTAATGTTTGAGAAATGTGGCGTATTGTCTCAGAACCTTATCCAATTCTTTAGTTCATGTTTTCCCTCATGGATCCCAAATACTTGACACGAATTCCCAATGTGACCCAGCTAAATCCCTAGACTTACTTTAAACATTTCTAATGAAAAACTGGCTTCATTATTGGTAATCCACACATTCTTCTGCCACTTGCACCGCATAAGAGATTAGATGTTAGAGTAGCACCGAATATATCAAACACGAACCAAGATAAATAGCTTCATACGAATTCTTATATTATAACATATTCAAATATGAAATTATTCTATATCCGTGTTTTTGTGGTAAAAGAGAAAATTTAACAGAAGATTTTACCAGCATATATGTACGAGCGACTTAAAGAATAATTTTTCTTCGCCAGAATTAGCGAAAGGAAACCTTCAAGAGCACCACGTAAGGACAACTCGTACTTCACCTAAATCAAACTGAGGGGAATTCTGAAGCATTCTCACTCATTACACAAATGGCTTGAGACTTAACTACGCCCTCGCGGCGGCTTGAAGAGATTGGGATTCCGGTGCATATGAAATGACGGGATTCTTTCGAGTCCCAAACCAAGAGGCGGGGGTAATGAAGCGATGTGAAAGGGTTGGAGTCGTCTTAACGGAAAGCATTTCGCAGCGACCTAAATTTGCAGCGCCTCTGCCACTTCCATCATGTGATGAGGTAATGCTCGGAGAAATGTGCGTAAACTTTGCCCACCCTCCACATCACCCCACTCATCCAAATAACAATCGGTCTTTGATCTTGCCAACTCCCGCCAAGCCTAAGTGTGACTTCAGAGGGATTTCAAGTACGTCTCTGGGTGGATTTATAAATGGAAGGAGTGCAGCTGACTCCAGGGAGAGAGAGAGAGAAAGATAAGTCTCAAAGTGTTTCATTTTCGCTCCTCAGCTTATCCTCACTTCTCAATACGTACCGGGAAGAATAATTATTCTTTTGAGGAATACTGCACTTCGACAGGTGAATGGATGACGGATTTCAGGAGCTTTTAGATGATAGAGTACGTTCAAATTCACGCTTGAAACCGTAGTTATGATTAAAATATTCTCTTTCAAGAGAATGGCGAAGTATTTTCACAAACATAGAAGTTAGATAATAAGCAGAGCAGAAGGACCCTCAATAATCAAGCTGTATTCTTTGACTTTTGCCAATATAAAAGAATTGCGCATATATGCGTCTTTGACTGCAAAAGTTCACTATTGTCTTGTTATTTTCTGAAGATCTATCTAATTCATTCACCAACTGCTCATTCAATATGCTATGAATACGATTATCGAGATTCCTAATGGTGCCTCTGTTAATTTTTTTTATTATTCCAATGTTTTTCATGTATCTCCCAGCGATTGGAATGCCTTACTTGGGTAATTACATCTTTTATGCAACGATATGCATATATTTGGGTATGTTTTTATGGTTGATTTGGTAGTCAACGGATAAAGGAGTCTTTCAGATGGATACAAACTTAACACCATCATATACTTAGCATCGTTCAAAAGACATATCGCTCTAAACACATACTACGCACAATAAACTCTTCCTCAGTTTCGCATATACTCTACCTAACTTCTTTTTCTTAAAATTTCCAATTATTTTACCCTTCCTTGATCGCTTGTCAAAAATTCTTCCCTCTATAGTCTTCAATTCTTCAACATAGCATTGAAGTTAAAAATACTTCGTATTCATTTTTCCGGCCTCCTTTCATTTCATCCAACCATCCTCTCCCCTCCGCTCTTACGATGCCTAGTACCTCCTCGTATGTTTTCCCCTCTATTTTATTTTTCCCTTCTTCCCAACAAACCGACCCTTCAAAATCCTCCAATCTGCGCCAACAAGTTTCCGCACTACAAAAAACCGCGATTTCTACAAAAGTTTTGACAAGCCTTTTCTTAGAACATCCTTATTCAACGTCCCTATTGTCAAATCCCTCCACCTTGAGAAATATTCTTTGCTTAACAAAAATCTTTTTCTTAATTCCCTACAACTTCGACAGTTTTGGTCCGAAACGTTTCCGAGACATGTAAACAGCTACAGTTTTTGCACTCCTATTCCAAAGTTTAACTTTTTCTAGAAAACCTTATAACCTATGGCTTTTTTTCATTTATATTAATTGCAGGACTATCACAATTGAATTTTCAATGCGCTCAGTTTATGCAAAGTTAAAATATTCTCGAAATGGGATCAGATTTTATTTATTTTCCCTTCAGATTTTTTTATCGTCAAATATTAACGTTATCTATCACTCATTAACGTGATCTAGTTCTTAATAACACTTACTAAATTCTCTCCGACAATGGAGAAAACGCCACAACGTTTTCCATCAAGAAAAAAGTTCTAATATTCGCATCAATCAGTAGTAACAGATTAAATTGTCCCTTTCGTGTTAAGGGTGACTGTGTGTTTAAAGGCATAACACGCGCGGATGCCGACTTTTTTGCTTTACTACATAGGCAGTTGACATTTCCCATACTACTTTTTTTTAACATGATTTTTTTATTCAAATAAACTCTGACCTCCGCTTGGTATTTCCATTAGTTGACACAGAAATATCAATTTCCGTCCAATTATGGAAAAAAATATCATGATAGCACCCCGCGGTGGGTTTTTATATGGGAACGGAATGAAATGTAAAAGAATTTTTTTTATAATAATAAGCCATTCGATATCGGTAATTGAAATTGTACACATCGACACGACGGAAATTGATGTAAAAATAAGGATTCAATGAGAAAATGCGATGGAGGAATACGATTGAGGGAATGCGAACAATTTCAAACGCTCACCTTTGAGAAAAATGATTTAAAAAAATTAAATTTGATAATTAAAGTTTATCTCTATGAACTAAGCCTTCCTTTGAGTGGGTTTTCATCAAGTTATTAACCGCTCGCACGCCTTTTTCTCCTCTCTCATGCTACGGACATTTCCGTTTTAATGTCACCTCCCCTCCTCTTTTCCGCACGTTAGGACTTCTGTGACATGGACTCGACGGAGGTTTTCGAATGATTTTGCGATTTTTCAATGCATTTAAATTACTAATTGTGGTCAACTATTTTGCAAAACGTCATATTTTAACTAATTCATCATCATCGATTTTGTTAGCTTAATAACTAGTTACACTCGTAACGAGTAGATGCATTTACCAATGAGAAAATATAGGCCATGTGATAGATCTAGGACAAGTAAAATCACCAATGGACTATAGGAACAGTTGGGTACAAGAAATCATACAAAAGTATGTAAAACCAAGCTCATCAAAGTCTATACATTAACGGATAAATACAAGTACATATACGCCTTCATAGGTGTTTAAAAGTGAACACACCAGACACTGAATTGGAAACGAGATGTTTTATTTATTAACTACTGACAAGATGGTAGCACATCATCGAGCGGAGATCTCGATCATAAACAGAATAAGTTTATTTCTATATATAGTATAATTAATGCAAAAAAATATACATATATATTATATGTTACATATATGCATATATATACAAATATATACATATATATAAATTTCAAAATTATTTATAGCAGTAGTCTATCAGATGAGGGTGGGTTTTCGATTGATACTGAACTACAAATCACTGTACTCCTAAGCCCTAACTATATGAATTAGTAATCTACTGGTTAAGCCAGGGTTTGGATGGACATACTCCAAACAATTGTGCAACAATATATTTACCCGCCTCTCTAAAAAATAAACGCAACCTGATTTCCGGCACTAAAGTAGGTCCCCTTTCAATTTCGTACACTTCCTTCATCCATCCATTCCATCCAACATACTTATCATTCTCCCCTCTATATCACAGTCTTCATCATTACCCTGCCATTCAGAACGCTCTTCATCCATCTATTCTGCCTCCTCTTGACTTCACCCAACAATCCTCTATTCTCCCCCACCATTACTAGCACTTCCTTGTTTGTTTTTATTTCTATTTCATCTTTCATGGTGACATATAACCATTGAAATACACCTCAAAATATAAACAATAATGGGAATACATTTTTCTTTTCTAACACAAACCCCGCTATCAGCCACTTAATTTTAGACTCATCGCATTGGTTTATTAAAAAAAATTTAATGCACAAGGGAGAATAAGATTAACTTTGCATTTCCCGAGGATAGAATTTTTAATGCCAATTAGCTCCGCGATACTGTGGCAAAATCTGAACAGAATACAATTTGAAATTGTTGGAAAAACACAATTTCATTTAATTTATTCTAAAATCACCTTCATATTATTTTAAGCATTAAATTGTACGACAACCGTGGGCAAAGGAAGTTGAAGGTAACATTGAAACAAAAGTTATCTAGAAAAATAGGAAACATATTTCGTTGAGGCCTTTTAATATGAGTTCAAACAGACCGCAATCGAATTTAAAGCTTTTTATCAGCCAGCCATCACTGTTTAGTACTTTTATTTGTTCTAGTAGTAATTAAAGGTTTCGCATAAAATTTACTCTAGAACTGATATTTTTTAAGGTCTTTGGAGAAATAAATATTACCCCGAGTCGTGGGAAAAATTCCAGTAATCGACATCGAAGTAAAAAAAAATAGTTGCATTTAAATTACTTTCATTCGAACTGTCTAAATTGTCGCCCCATGAAAAATCTGAGTTACAACGATACGATTGTGCAGCATTGTACATATTTAAAAATACGATAACACTTTTATTTGGCGTGCAAAGTGTCAAGAACATCGAAGGAATTCAAATATATATATATATATATATATATATATATATATATATATATATATACACTTATATATATATAAATACATAAATATATATATATATATAGAAATATATATATATATATATATATATATATATATATATGTATACATATATTTATATATCTCCCCCTCTAAATGATCAAAATCTCAACTTAGTGGAAATTCGAATAGTGTCATTTCGAGTGTAAATCCTTCGGATGAACGCGATAACGAACTCGGATGACTCTTTTATTTCGCGCGCAAAGCGTCAAAAACACCGAAAAGGATTTCAAATTTCTCATGAGTCGTCGAAAATTCGACTTAGGGGAGAAGTTCGACTGTATAATGAATGGTTTCTGGGGGGAGGGGTGGTTGGGGTGGGAGGTAAGAAGAGGTGGATATATAAGACGAGTTTGGTGAAAGTGGGAATTTAGGCAGAATTCGCCGTTTTGAAAAGAAGAAGATTTTTTTCCCAAAAAACGGAGTCAAATTCGATACGAAAAGGGTAAATCTGAAAACACTGAGAACCAAAAGGAGATAACACCAACTTGTGAATGGAGCAGGCATAAACGAATAGATTTCGTTCGGAGACGTGACGGGGAGAATGATGCAAGATGGAGGAGATGCTCTTCGGAATGTGGATTCAATGCCGGGTAGAAGAAAGAGATAGGTAAGGAGACGATGATTGAATTCAGAAGGGGAAAGAATTAATGAAAAGTGGAAACAAGAAAGAGCTACGGGGGAAAGAGGGGGTGGGTGGAAATGAATGAATAGCGAGAACGAATGGGACTCGGAACGGAAATGGAACGAGATTGGAAAGATTGAAGAAGGCAGGGTGGGTAAGTGGTGAATGAGGGAGACGGTAGGAAGAGGGGGCGGGTAGTTGTGAGGATAAAGGGGAGGGGGATATAAGGATGGGGAAGGAGGAAAATCTTTCTTTATTAAGGGTTGGGGAAATTAAGCGTAAGAAATGGACCGGAAAAAGAAAGGAAAGGCGAAAATGGGAACGCGAGTTGTTGAGTGCACGGAAGTAAAGAAGCAATGAAGGAAAGGAAAATTGGGTGAAAATGGAGGACCAGAAGAATGATGCCTCTGGTGCAGGCATAGGTGGGGGTGGTGGTGAAGTAGGGGATGATAATGGAAATATTGAGAGCTCTCAAGGCAGGGGGAAGGGGGTTAGTGGAGAGGGGAACGGCGGGTGAGGGATGAAAAGAGAGGCAATCGAATGAAACCGGCAAGGATGAGAAGAAAAACACAGAACTGAGGCGCGTGGAGACATCAAGAGGAGCAACGGAGCTTCCAAGCATTGAGCGAAAATATTAGAGATGGCGCCAGGTACCACAAAGCACCACGTCCATTCCATATTCCAAAGATTCCAAACCATAGCCTAGTTCATGACACTGTTCCTAGAAATGAGTGCACAGTTTCACTAACCTTTCGCTAAGCCTCAATTATTTCATCAATAATCATGGATACACAGGGTTTTTCCGGAAAATAAGTGTACTGAGCTCAGGAAAAAAAATTATTACACTTTAACATATCTTAAGCTAATATTCCTCAAAATAGGACCCTTGTGAGTCGATACACTTGTTCCAGCGGCGTTCCCATTCCTGGAACGCTCCCGCGAAGGCATCATCGGGAACCTCTCGAAGACTCGTCGTCGACCTCTTCTCTGCCCTCCACGAACATCTTGTGCCACCGAAAGATCATGTTTCTGGACATGGCTGACTCCTGCCTGGTTAATCATACCGACAGTTTCGGTAGACGATTTCCCAAGCTTTACCGCAAATTTGATGGAATAACGCTGCTCCAAAAACTTCGGCATCGCGTTCCGTGACGTGGGTCGAGCGTGGAGGTTCGCGTTAACAGAGCTCCTCACTACACCACAGCTCAGAGCCGACTGCCTTTTTCAGCGTCGCTTGCCAACATACCCTCCTCCAATCGCAGCCCGTCAGAGCGGTGCTGGGCGCGCCTGGAGCGGCGCGCCCAGCCCAGGAGTCAGTACACTTATTTTCCGGACGAACCCTGTAATTATCTTTTTCGTAGTCTGAAGTTTAAGGTAAGATTTGGATGGAGCTTAATACCCCAATATTTCATAGCCTCGTCAATCAAAATTCAACCTGAAACCTCCAACTACATCAAACTTTTCTTGAAATACGTACGAGTATATTTCCTTTCTCCCTTCATTCACTCTAATATTTTTATCCTATCCCTACCACTTTGCCTAACGTTCTTCCCTTCATCCCTTTATGTTCAACTCTTCAACGTTTAATCGTCAATCAAAATGTTTCCCATCCATCTTTAGAGCCTCCTCTTCCAATTTCTCCCAACAATTCCCCCTTCCACTTTCCTTACCATGTGTTACCAAGTATTATTCATTGATTTTTCATTCAGAATATAAATTTCTAATTACTTCCTTAAAATACTTTCAGCCGTCGGTCTATACTTTCGGTAAAGAGGCTATTTGAATAGTTCTGATTTCTTCCCTTGCTCCAAAGCAGTTTTTTTCAATCATTAACTCCTTCCTGTTTGAACAGTTTCTTTACCTGACGAAAGTATTTTTTAGTTCCCTAGACTTTTCAGTCGTTTCTTCCTCCAAGCCAGATTTTCATCTTAAGCCAGGTTTTGCAATTTTTTATTCATTTAAGGAAGGTAGAAAATATTCAGATCAATGCTAATAAATGACTAAATGAAAAATGTAATATGGGTGTAAGAATATTTTATGCTCCGTCATGCTAGTTAGAGCTTAGGTGTGCCGTAGTTGAATAGACTCAAGGTCCATCATAAACCTACCCTAAGCCTAGTCCATTCTAACTGAGCGTAAGTAGCCAACTGATAATATAGGTATTCATCTATCATTCCATTGCCATCCACTTTTCCTGTCTCCTTATAATTTTCCCCAAATACATTCTCATCTCCTATCTCATGTAAAACACATTTGCTTATGATTTTCTTTCCGTCCAAATGTAATTTCTCCATCCTCCTCCACACCTACACTTTTAAGTCTCTAATGTTAATTTATCTTCTTGCCTACGACGATCAATTTTCCAAACATTACAAATATAACGCTCCAATATCAAAGTTTTCCAACATCTTCCCCTAATATGTTTTCCATTAACTCCCTACATGTTGTAAATGCTGTTT
Organism: Hetaerina americana; assembly: GCF_022747635.1. NCBI lineage: Eukaryota > Metazoa > Arthropoda > Insecta > Odonata > Calopterygidae > Hetaerina > Hetaerina americana. The sequence continues at coordinate 13,081,554 of NW_027286181.1, read as the reverse complement.
CACCCAACGCATTCCATCTTTATGGACATTGATCATTTATATTTGTAGCATATTTCAGTTTTTTGCGAAAATTATACCAGGAAATAAAAATATCCAGTTAATCAGCATGATGCAGGTGACGAAAAGTCTCCCCTGGATAGAGAGAGTGACCGAATGGTTAGAAACTGGGACAACTCCCTCTTTAAAAAGCCGCGGATATAAGAGGAAAAAAATTGGGGAAAAATACAGCAACTTACCCCCCCTATATCTACATCGAAGCGGGAGTGACACAGAAATGGATAGCTGGGCCATTATGCCCACATCTCTTCCTATCCCTCTCTATCTCAATGAAGCAATCACATGGAAACCGTGATAGAAAGGGGAAGGGGAAGTGGAGAGGGAGATTTGGGGGGGGGGGTTGAGAACGGGAGGACTAAGAGAATAGTAAAGGACAGGGAAAAAATGGGACGCCAGGACGAGGATAAGTACGGAAGGGGTGACTTTAAAAAATAAGATTTTTTTATTTTTTGTTTTCCAAAAAAAAAAACATTTTTCCCAAAAAAAACTAATTTTATCTGGGAAGGGGGTGGATGGATGAGCGAACAAGGGATGGGGAGTTGGTTGGAGGTTGAAACGAGATTGGATGCGGAGGGACACCACTGACTGAATTGAAGACAGGGACAGTGTAAGAGAATGGCTGTGATTGAGGGGGAGAAGGGAACAGGGACAGATGGGACAGTGGGGAAGGCAGAAACGAAGAGAAAGGAGGGTAAGATACCCGCATTCCACTAGGGTCCGTGAATAGAACGAATTAGAGGAATCGACGAAATGTTGGGATCTGCGTGAGGAGAGGAATGAATAGCAAAGAGGTGTTGTGGAAGGAGTGAAAAAGGGAGACGGATAAAGAGAAGAACAAGAAAAAGGGGATGAAAAAAAAGCATTGAGAGAGAAGGAAAAAAAAACACTCGCGCGACATAGAAAATTAAAACCTCTTCAGACAAGGACCGATTTTTTTACTCAATTTCGTACATGAAATCTCGCGCTAACAAAATAAAATAAAACTTGAACGGAAATGACGTCACACGTAACGGCCATGTCTAATTTGAATCAAATACAAACGGTCAAGTCAGGAACCCTAGCTATTGATTTGCGTTTCCTTTCTCCCATAAATTTCTCCCATTCATAGTTCCACTCGATGAGGACGTCATAAGAAGAGAACATAAAGCTAATTCTCGCTCAGCAATGTCCGAGTGCTGGTCAGAATACTAATTGATTAACCAATAAGAACTCGAGTTTCTCCCAATACGATCTGTGATTCGCATTAGTTTGTCGCCGTATTGTTAAATCAACCAATCAGAGCACAATGCGCACAAAAAAGCTCGTGGATGCGCGATTGTTTCTGTGAAAAATGAAATCAAAGAATCAAAACTGCTATTCGCACATATTATTAGCAGAGCTCAATTGTTTATTATAACAATATAAAAGTAACCAATTGGAGCATACGAACGAGCGAACAAAACGCTCACAACGATGCGCAATTTTTTTTCAAAAAAGTGAAATTGTTCAATTAGACTTGAGCAATTGAATTATTCACTCGTTTATTGTTTCTCAACAAATACGAAATTATTTAAGTACAGAATCAATCCCTGAACTTATCTGTTGTCCACTTAATTACCCTAACAAACCGATACAATCAAACCAGACTTTCAAACACGGCTTATATATATTTACAAATAATCATCAATTTCTGAGATGTAACTCCCATTTTGGCGTCTAAAAATTGAACGAAATCTCCTCTTTACAAGCAAAAAAATGATTTTTCGTTAGCCTAAGATGGCTTAAGTGTTGACAAAAAAAATTAAAAAGTCTTTGACAATGCCATGGGGATGTCAAATATAATTCAATTTCTTTGGAACGATTGAATAAAATCTACACCTGTAAAAGTGGCCTTGTTCAATTTCCTCGTCAAACTTTAACTGTATGGAGTGAAGGGTAGCAAATGGAATCGTGACATGACTGACTTCCATTTCCACACGGATTGAGAGAGGGTGAGTTAAAGAAACGAATAAAAAATAGAGAGGGAATTTTTATATGTTTTTTCGTCGGAGAAAATGTTGCGGTCGGGAACCCTAAGGGCCTCTCCCTATGTACGCCCTCAACCGTCATCAAATATATAAATCGCCACGTTTTTAGCTCTATATTATACATTTCATTTATAAAAAAACGCTCCATTCCACGAAACAAAACACTATGCATAATGAAATAAATCACCCGGAAAATTCGAAATTTGGAAATTATACCAGGATTTTTATGCATGAGGCAAAGAGAAAGGGGTGTCATGCCGAATATATATTATTCGCTTTGCCTGCCCAAAATGACAAACACATTTGCGAAAGGAAGTGGGTGTATTTATGCGTATAATATTTTTTACTTGTTCGAAAGATAGTCATGGTACGTGTGTGTGTGAATATACACTCACACATAATCCGAAATTTTTTCCGCGGCACTACCCTACCACCCTCTTCAGCGGGCAAATGAAACATACTCCCTTCTATCCGCAGAAAAAGGTGGATCCACAACCGGTCCTACATTTGAAATGTATGTATATATATATATATATATATATATATATATATATATATATATATATATATATATATATATATATATATATATATATATATATATATATATACCTATATATATACATGCATATATATATATATATATATATATATATATATACATGCATATATATATATATATATACATGCATATATATATATATATATATATACATGCATATATATATATATATACTACAGTTCGTTGTTGCAAATTTAAATCCATTTCTGCAATTGTAAAAAATCGCCAACACACACAGAGATAGATGTACTCTTGGCTACGTAACTCTTGCAAATGTCAAGTTATGACACTAAGATTTAAAGGGAATATCAACAACAGATGTACCAATTTAACAAAAAAAACAGAACTCAAATCGGAACGATGGGAGCGCCACACGGTGGTTATTCCGGGAACTTTTTGATCGAGGTAGTATATACATGCATATACATATATATATATATGTATATGCATGTATATATATAGGTATATATATATATATGTGTGTGTGTGTGGGGGGGGGTCGCGTTATTCCAGGGGGTAGTCCGTTGGACTGCTGACCGGAGGCACCCGGGTTCGATTCCCGGGCAAGGCACTCTAGGCACCTGCAGCTCCGTAAGAGCTATGTCATTTTTCGGGTAGCAGATCTTCCTGGGAAACCATAACCGGCACAGGGAAAGGAACTGCCCCCCCTACCTTGATGCGTGAATTTCACACGCCGTCGGGCTTAGTATTGGGTGAACTCTATCTACACCTATCAAACCGACCCTCGGGTTGATTATAGTAAATGCATATTAGCGGATGACTCAATTAAAAGTTACTGTTACAGCATCTCCCATAGTTTCCTGAAAAGATAGACATTAATTGGAGGCTTTTGAAATGTGGGTGTAGAAGGAGAATGGAGAAGGTGAAATGGACCAAAAGGAAAAAACAAACAAGAAAGTGCTAGGTATGGTGGGCGAGGTGAGGGATTTGTTGGGAGAAACCCTATGGAGGCAGGAAAATTAGATGAGGGGCGTATTGATCGGCAGTGTAATGTTGAAGATTGTATTAGAGGGGAGAATGTTAGGCAAACGAGGAAAGGGCAGGAACAGGATAGGGATTCTGGGTGGGATGAAGGGAGAAAGGAAGTACTCAGAGATGATGAGGGACCTGCTGTAGAGTAAGATTTTGTGTTGTGTTTTGTTAGGAGAAACAAAATATTTGTTTGGTAGTTCAATCCATTCAAAACCTACATTAATCAGTGGATTACTTAAATTGAATACAGGCCTACAAGTCGCTGTATTCAGTCTTGTACATAGAATAAAGAGCGAAACATTGAGAGAAACAGAAAAGAAGGCAAGGTTGGCAAGTGGGGTCTCAGATCGGAAAATTACGGTCGATCACGTGCACGCGTGCCTTAAGCGTTTTCGCGTTTACTCTCATTCCAGAGTGACGTTGAACGTGACAAGCAAAATAAAAAAAGCCATCAGGGTGAAACGGTGAATGAGAAAATTACAGGCCAGTAGGAAGCCAGTGGGAGGCTGTCGAAAGCACGAAGGGGTAAAGGGTTGAAGGGGTGTGTTGAAAATGGAGATTGGCGGCCTCTATTAACGCCGGGAAACCGAAACAGGGAGGGAACGAAATAGTTCGAAGGGTGTGGGGGGGGGGAGGAGGGTCATGAGCGCCGCCACCGGAGTGATTAGAAAATAGAGCGGGATACATGGAAAAGAAGCCTTATCGATGAGCAGAGAAATGCAGCGGAAACAATAGGATAAGGTAAAAATCTAATAGGTTGGCACTCCTTTAAAAATGAGGACGTCTTGCGAGGCTGAATCATCCAACCGGCCAGGGAGATAACAGAATCGAAGTTTAAGCATTTTTATCAATTAGTGTCGTCATTTAAGTCCACGGCTATCAAAAAAGTCTTACTATTTTTATTAATGATGACAATAAGTTTCGAGTCGATGAAAAATGGAGTAAAAATGTGACTTTCACAATTTGTACACGCACATTTCTTACTCGGTTATAAGCGAAGTTCAAAAGTTATGAAATCCACGCTAATTCTTCTAAGGGAAAGTTTTACCTTTACCTTTGACAGTTACGACGCATACTACTGAAGGCTACGGAAATGTATTGGACTTTTACTAGTGCAATTATTATAAAATAATCTACCAGTTACTACAACCTTGAAGTGGTATAAAGGGCTTGTGCATTCCGATGACCCCTAGAGCTGTGCTGGCGGGAGTAATAATAATTGCTCCTGGTAGGGTCACCCATGCCAGATAGGTCGAAGGTTAGGAGCCAGACGAAAGGTAGTCCACGCAGCGTCTGTTCCTCAGTGAGGCGGCTGCAATGGCGTCTGACGCCAGTGGGGCGGCCAATAAGTGATGGTGTCACGTTAAAAACACTATTGAGGAAGGCAACGGGAAACCACCTCAATTATCATTCCCAAGAATATAATGATGGACAACCCCTTAAAGAGCGAATATATATTCATTCACATGGGCATAGATAGATATAAGAAAAAAGGGATAGGAACAAATATAAAAGGCAAACACCAGACTGGTGGTGAAACTGGAATCTGGCAGATCTTAAGCGTAAAAACGTTGTCTTGACCGAGACTTGAATCATGGATCTTCGACATATATTTATATACAAGCTCTTCCCCACGCAAACCTTTCCCCACCTTCCCCTTCCATTCAGCGTTTTCAGCCCCCTTCTTTCCCTCAGTTCTATTAGTTTCTCTTCCTTGAGAAAGGTGGTGTGGGCCACCAAAAATCCAAAACCTAGTAATTTTATTTTCCTTTATTTTGGTGTTTCTGTGTTTGGTTGGGTCACCCATGTCAGATAAGTCAAATGTTAGGCGCCAGACGAAAAATAGTCTACGCACCTCAGTAAGGTGGCTGCAAAGGGTGTGAGGCAAGGCTAAGAAATGTATTGTTATGCAGTTGTATACTCCAAGTCTATCTAAAGACTATATTTACCGGTAGAATACGAGTAATATAAATTTATTAAGGTTATTTCATAGCATCCCAAAACGACGGCGACAATCCTGTATCCATATTAGCATTTCATACTCTTACAACTGCTTCCTTCAAGCAAATGAACTTTACCATGCCAGAAGCAGTGCCAGAAGGCTACTGCAGACAGACCGATGATGACCAGTACGCCTCGATTGTCATCATGAGAAAATAACAAACGACTGACGGTGAGCGTAGGGTATTCCTCACTGCCGCAACTGCGGTGAAAGTTATACGTTAAACTACTAACGGGGAACTCCTAAGGCGTCACAGCAAGCGTCGTCGATCTGCATTCTGATTGGCTACCACAGCCCGCGGCGATGCAGAATCGGATGAATGCAGACACGACTTTGCCATGGGAACTGCAAACGACGGCGTGTGTATAAGAGAAGCTCCGAGATGAACGCATGCGCACAAGCAAAGAATAACACCGTAGGTCATCTGTCGGTAAATATCGGTCCTTCAAAAGTGGTCCCTTAAAAGGTTTCCGGGACAACCCGGAGACCGCGGTCTCTCCTGCGTTTTCGCAAAACATTCCGTCGCCTAGGGAACACGCCAAGGAGGAGCAGCTTGGGCATACATTTTTTTACGGAATCGTCTTCATTTTTTAACTTTGCACGAATGTTAAGAAAGGAAGAGCAGTCCGGCGATCATTTTTTCGGAGGAATATTTTCACACGCGTTGCATCATTGCCCATTGGAGACTTCGAAGACGCAAATCGCGAAAATTGAACCCATCAAATTCGGAATTTTCTGCAAATGAAAACTGTTGAGAGAGAGAACCGAAATAAAGCAGAACTAACCTCTATGTTTTATAGGAAATTTATTTAGCGAAAAGGTGACGTCCATATTTGGCAACTATGATAGGGATGTCACTCTTAGGTTAATCAAAGTAGAGGCAAGTGGAACATTATTATATCATATGGAGCGGTATCAATGCACTACTTTTTTGAATCACGAACACTCTCCATGACTACAACAGGCCTATTTGAGAGCCTTTGGCGACATACTGCTCGTCATTAATTGAGAACCATTAGCAAATGTTCATCCGCATCCGAATGTAAATTTGCATACAACATTAATACAATCCAAATTGGAACGTCATTGTTACCTTTTGTACGCATAAAGATAGGCATATGAAAGTTTGATATTAAAATTTTATAACTCCGACCTATATAACTCCAGTAGTTGCAATAAAATAGGTAATATACTCGCCTTTCGATATTTCAATGCGAATTTGATCAAAGGTACTCGCACCTTACCAAACCAGGTACAAAGGAAACATTTTTTTCAATGGAATTACGATATGCGCACTTCTACAATTACTGATACTCCAGATTTTTGTAAAACTGTGCAATTAAATTAGAACTGAGCATTGAATTATCGGGAATTAAATGCAAGAATATGTGCAGACAAATATTTCATTTTTTAAATTCAAAAATCGAGTATATGAATTGGCGTCGATATCAGTACCCAAGCAAAAAACAATATAATTAATTCCATTAAACATATTCCGAAAATGTGCACCGTTTCTGGTCAATGATTATCTCAAAATGGCGTTCAACAATGAAAACCATGATGTAAACGGAGGCGGAACGCATATAGATACGTTTGGAAATTGTAGAAGCGTTTAAACATACAGTTAAGGGATTTTCTAACATTTAGCTCGTAGAGGATTACAACTGAGTAGTTATTATTATAAATAAGAAAAACTTGCATACATTTTGTGACCACGTTTTCGAAATAGAACGCTCCTTGACGACGCACAAATATATACAACACTGAATCAGAACTGATGATGACGGCCGTGCCGTAGAAAGGTCAAAACTATATATGCGAGTGTCCTTTCTTGGTGTTTCTATGTTTTAAAAATATATTTCAGGGTTTATATACATATATATGTAGGTGTACATATATATATATAATTATATATATATATATATATATATATATCACATATATATGTATAAATGTGTATGTATATATATATGTATATAAATATATTATACATATGTATGTATGTATATATTTTAAGAGAGATGGAGAAAGAGGAGGGGGGATTTGCCAAGATGAGCGAAGGGCAATGGATAAAATCAAAGTGAAGGAGGGGGAAAGGGAAGTGGAGGACTCATGGGGCAAAGGTCGACTTGAGCTGTAAACCCTAGAGGTTGTCTTTTACGCATGAGGCGGGATCGATGACCCTATTTCCCCTTTGAACCTCAAAACCCTCCCGCATCGCATCCCGTCGCCAACAACAACCTTCTCCCATTATGCCGTCAAAACAAGGAGAAGAGGGACACATACATATTTGGTTTTGCTGCGTCAGGTCAAATTATCCAGTACATCCATTTGCACGAAATCCCTCGCATACCCTTGAAAAATAAATGTCGCCGCATTAAATTAAAGCCACCGTGGGAAGGGTGAAATAAATCACACGAACACACACACAATTCCCATTTCCCCACACACATTCCTCGTTTTCTTCTTTTTTTTAATGTTTGCACGCGGGTGTGATAAAAAAATGTTTTAAAAAAGGCAGAGAGCCCTCGGAAGAAACGAGGCAATAATTACGATGCCGCATTAAGTAAAAAAAATGCTTGAGGAGCAAATCCGGCGATAAACGGTGGAAAATATATAAATCGTCCACGTGTTGAGAACAAAACAAAGGTGATAAGAGCGCAGTTTGCTTTCCTAATGGGATAGTACAGGTTTGCTCATAGGTTTTATATGTTATGAAAGTCCTGCTTTCGCTAAACGTATTTCTCCGATTCATTACTGTTTTTGGCGCGGAAATGTCTCCATTGTTGCCGAATGCCTCACTTCAGAGAACATTTTACCAATCAGCGTTCGAAGCGTACATTAGACAACAATGTACGCCATTTCTCCATGATGAACAGTCATATCCATATGTCGGTGAGCAATCAACGGTGAACCTAGTAAGTATTAAAAGAAATGTGAGAACGATCGTGACGTCGGAATTCTGTGACTAAACACACACTCCGGCCACTCCAAGCGACGTGTAACCATCGCAAGCCCATGTTCCTACTAGCCATTGAGTACCAATTCATTCTACTTTTTTCCAGCGACTGTCCACACACTATTGACAATGACGGGACATCGAACGAAATGTACCGAATTCCATATTTGGACAGGATGGTGGTTGTTCATTGACCAGCAGTCACATATTCCAATATGAGAGTGCACGCAGTGTTGACTCTTGAGTAAAATTTGGGGAAAAAAAGTATTTTTTTAAATATTTTCACTTTAATCCCATGTAACAGTCAATGCAAATATTTAGGCATTTATTTAACTAGGGATCTTGGGTGGGGAGTCCAAGTAGATAATTTGACACGGAAGGCATTTAAAGTATTGCATTGGGTGATGAGAAATTTAAAAGAAGGAGCGTAGCCACAAAAGAAAAAGCATATAAGGCACTGGTTATCCCTATCCTAGAATACTCCTCCATAGTATGGGATCCATATGAGGTGGGACATATTCAAAAGATAGAAAAAGTTCAAAGAAAGGCAGCAAGATATGTATTCGGAAGGTACAAAAGAACAGATAGTGTCACAGAAATGTTAGATATACTGAAATGGGAGAGTTTTAAAAATAGAAGAAAAAGGAGTCGTGGGTTAGGCGCGATGTATAGAATTGTTAAAAAGGACGAAACGTGGGAAGATTTATGGCAAGGGATAGAAAAGCCAAACTTTAAGGGAAAAAACAAACATAGTTTCAAAATAAAAATAAGAACGCAAAAAACAAATAAGAAAAAATACTCTTTTTTTTAAATAGAATTATAATTGATTTGAACCAGCTCCCTGGAGGTTTGTTTGAGCCCTTTCCATCCAATTTTAGAAGTTTTAAGTATAAATGTAAAGCAGCCACTGGGTAATTAACTTCATTGTAGTTATTAAAATATTGTTTGTATGTGATGTGGACGGTATTTTGCATGTGATGTGGAAGTTTGTTTGTATGTGATGTGGAAGTGTCATTTTATGTGAAAATATTTTGTCTATTATCTGTTTTTCTAGCGCGTATATGTATGTAATTTTCGTTGTAAGAGTTATCTTTGACCACACTTGACCGTTGCCACCAGGACAATTGCCTAATTGCAACGTAATTGTGTAAATAAAAAATGAATAATAATTAATCAACATATCATTTACTTATCGCTGTTTACTTAAATGAATCAATAAGTCTAAAAATCATTGATATGAACTCTTTCATAGAGCTTCCTGGGTACTTCTCCCAACATTAATTTTCATACTCATTTATCTAAAACTCACTCACACTCATAGTACATGTTAATTCCCTTTTTGACCTGATTCCCTCAAAACCTCATTTTTTTTAAACCTACTACTAACCTCACCAAATAGACTTAATCTTTCCCTACGTATTCTCTCATACCAAATAGGTACTCGTCTTCAATGTAGCTATCACCTTGATAAATCCACTTTCAATTCAGAAAGTAATCAATTACCGATTAACATAAATCAAATGAAAAATTCCAAAAATGTGAACAAAAATTCTCGACAACCACAATTTTTTTTTCATTTAATTTTTAAAAAATAATGTATTGCACCCACCCTACCAAAAAGGGGTTCCGTTTCAGGGTCTGGGTCAATTATTGGGAGGAAGAGGTCACCACTTACGCTATTTTGCTTGTTGAATTTTAGGAAAAATAAAATTTCCCTTCGTAACGATTGCGTTCATTTGTCGTTAAAGCTAGTAATTCTGCGATCATAGACTTTGGAAACTAGAGTCAAGAAGGGCAACAAAAGGGGGTGTGAAATAGTAACGAGACTTGCCGAATCCTTGTCACAAAAAACGTTTTAAAAACGAAGAATTTATCACCACCCGATGCGGAATAAAACTTCTCTTTGTACATTTCATCTCGGCGTTTATAAATCTCCGCATTCAGGGTTTAAACTGTTTGCTTTGAAAATTTTAATCCGCGGAAGCAAATCCTCTTCGCTGTTCTCCGTTCAGATTTATTTCCTGCATGTGTTAATGCGAAAGCTTAAATCAAAAAATATGTGGCTGCAACGGAAAGCATATTTGTTTTTTTTAACGAGGCTTAAACCTTTTTAATAAATTTTTTAAATTTTTAAATAAGATTTGAAAAAAAAAATTTTCTAAAGTAATTAGAGGTTTATCATGGCATTTTATGTCATTCTGTGTTATAATCTTACTAATATATGTAAATCTGAAAATAAATGTATTGGCCTGTTTGTTTGTTTTTTGTGTAAATAACGCCAAGACGTTAAGAAGTAAAGACGCACGGTACGGCTTATAATTTTTTTGCATAGAAAAGGTAAATATACACGAAGTGAGAGGCTAACGTAACATTGCCTAGGTGCGATTTGGATACATTTTCCAAAAGAGCTTAGATAAAAAATATCGATGAAAAAAGATTCGCGGGAGTCCAGGGGATAGAGGGTTAGACTACTGACCGGAGGGTCCAGGGTTCGATTCCCAGCCAAGGCACTCTGGGAACTTGCAACTCCACCCAAAAACTATGTGATTTTTCGGGTACCAGATCTTCCTGGGAAACCATAACCGGCACAGGGAAAGGAACTGGCCCCCCTACCCTGATGTGTGAATTTCACACGCCGTAAAGGGCTTAGTACTGGGTGAACTCTATCATCACCAACAAACGGACCTTCGGGTTGATTACTGTGTTTATGGTTTATTTTTATTTTTTCACACAGAGTTGTCAAAACGTCACATTCAGGATTGAGTGCGATTCAGCACAGTTGAGATTTCAATTCATTTACTTCAACGAGGGGCCACAACTGTCACATTCTTCCTCGAACAATAATAGTATATAATTTATGAACGCAAATTATGATTCAAACCGACAGCTGAGCTGACGTTTATTTCATTATGGTAAAAATCTGATGAAAAAACTCTATAGTTCCGGATTATTCTTTTTAAAGTAATTTTTTTTTTGGTAAATTGCTCTTGCGAAATCCAGCGGGAAATATTTCTTCAAGAGTTCAGTTTAAAAGTGCATCAGTTCAGTTTTTGCGAATGCTGTGTTCATTATGACTGACAAAATGAAATCGCATTTGTCCTAAGTATCGGCAAAATCGCATGTCCACAGACGACACAGCAAAGGGAGAAACTGTCTACACACATAAAAAGCCCTATAATATAAATTAAATCTAGCCGTGTGGTTTAATTATTCCGACGAAGCCGGGCGTAACCCGATAGTTACATCGTGAATTTAATTTCAGTACGGTCTCTAACACCCATTATACTATATTCTGCGTATGGAGTTAGCTTCCTCGTTTTCGGCCCAAATTATTTCCTTCTCCTGTTTAAATTACGTTATCACTCTACCCCTGCTAAAAGGCCTAAGCTTCCTGTTCACTTCCTGTTTACCGGTCACCTAATATTTCAGTCTCTTACGAGTCTCGTATTACGGCGTTTAAACATTCGCTATTCACCACTATACACCGACAAGTGTTTTAAGTAGCGGGAGTAATAGTGGGAAAAGTAGATGCAAAGCATTCTCATTGGCGTTGGAATGTTGAAGACTGTGATAGAGGGAAGAACTTATTTCTTACCCCATGTAGCGAAAAGTTAGTATTTGATATTTTAGTACCCTGCACGCCACCGCTAGGGTGTGGGGCAGGGGCTGAATACATACCAGAGTAATTTGGACCAGGATATTACCCTATCGCGTTCGGACAATGTTATTTTGATCCCCAATCGTTCGTGGAAAAAAGAACATCTTAAATCTATCTGTTCCACACTTAATCTCTCTAATTTTATTGGTATGATCTCACCTACCGTAGTACAATGGGGGTAATAATACTTCTACAACATTACTGCTAAAGAAACAGCCTTCCAATTTATCCAAGATATTTAATCTGTAATATAACCTTCACTCTTGGAGTGATCCCAGCCTGTATGGTCTAATATTTTAGATATGTTACTAAATTTACGTATCATAACAGTGTTTTACAAATCTACCGCCACTACGCTGCATCCGATCCAATTCGGAAATCAATCCAACTGCGTGAGGATCCTATATACTTGCAGCATATTCTAAATGAGGCCTGACCAGCGAAAGATAACATTGCTAGTTGACTCTTCTAATAAATCCTAATTTTTTGTTAGCTTGTCCACATATTCCCCATTTCTATGCTTCACCCAGGAGAGGTCGTGAGTGAGGGTAATGCCTAAGTACTTAATCGAGTCCACACATTGCGCTTCGGTGCTCCCGTTGGAGTCGGCGTTCGGGATGGAATTGCTTGAGCTTGTGGCAAGCGAGGAAGGGGTGGGATTATGATTGGCATATTGAACGGAATCAAGGGAAGAAGAAAGTTTGTCTGTTGGATATAAGGTAGTATTTTGTTGAGAAAAACAATGTAATGTACCGCTATTCAGTCTTTACCTGTCCAAAAACTTGCCTCAAAATGGTAGTATACCAATACAAATAAAAATAATGAATACAGGTTAACGTCAAGTATTTTTACTGACAATGTAGTATTGAATACTGTGTAAGAGGAAAGAACATTAAGCAAGCGAGGTATGAAGAGGAAAAAAACACGAATATTGGACGAAAACGAAACACCATGGGATCACATGTATATGTAATGTCCCAACGTTCCATCTGACCGGGAGGCGTCCTACCCCACCAATTTGAAATACTCTCCAAAGGGGAAACAAATGGAGTTCGGGATAACTCTGAGAAATTCTCCCACCACCATGATATTAACCCCCGCCAAGGGGTGGGAAGCAAGTAAATTAGCCTCATAAACTAAACATATGGCCATTCTTCAGCCTCCAACGGATTTCATCCAACATCCAACTTTGTTATTTAATTTTAAGTTTAATTCTACAGGATTGGAACAGGTTTTTTATGGACCCGGAGACTACACACTATAATACTTCTAAGCCCTGAATAACAACACAAAAACGCCCTTCGACCCAGCACTTGTTATTAAAATAATCTCCCTTAATTCTTCCCGGAATGTCTATTCTTACCTCTTCCCTATGCTTTCCCAGTTTTCCCTCCTCTATATATCGTAGTCTTTTAACATTCCATTGCCTCACTCAGTATCTCCTGCACCCAATCGTTCTATCTTCTTCAAATTCTCCCAACAACCTTTTCCCCATTTGCCCACCTATGTCCACAAATAGATCGTTTTTATCCATTTTAATTCTTCTCGACACCCACATCCAAAAGGTCTCCAATCTACGATTATCCTCTTGCCTCAGCGACAAAGTTTCCTAGCCATATTAAACTGCACTCCATTTTAATGTTTTCGCTAGTCTTTTCTTTACATCTTCACATAAGATGCCTGTCATCAACCCCCATCTTTTTGTAAACTCATCATTACCTAACGTAATTATTCTTCTAATGTCCAAATCATTCAGCCAAGCATCACCCGAAATACATCGAAAATAGGCGAACAGTTATAACTGTTCCAGTTAAATCACTCATATTTAATGTAAATCTCAGTCCCACCATTTCTTGAGAATCTCATCAACTTTAGATTCTTATAGTTAATTTTCATCACTTACCCACCGAATTGTTTCTGCAAGGCGCGTAATAAGGCACTTTTATCGACGTCACACGGGCTATAATAGAAAAACATATACCTAGAAAATTTTAAAGTGACTGGAGGGAACCTAGATGGTATAACGTGGAAGTACGTAAAGCATGCATCTACATCTACATAATACCCCACAAGCTGCCGCTAGGGTGTGTGGCGGGGGGTGTTAGGTCACCACCCGTAAAAGGGATGTGTAAAAATAGTGCTGGGTAAATGTGACGAAAAAGTGAAGGAACGATTTTTTCTTGCCCTAGTCAGTCCTAGCCCCACCTAGAGTATGCTGCCAGCATATGGGATCCTCAAGAGATAACTTTGGTTTCGGAATTAGATCGAGTTCAGCGGAGGGGGGCTAGATTTGTCAAAAATTGTTGTGACCAATGCAGTAGCGTAACTACTTTGCTATACAATTTAGGCTGGGATTCCCTTGAACAGCAGCGTTTACAATATAGATTAAACTTATTAAAAACATTTAAAGATGGGTCCTTTTCCGATGACATCAAGAAAATAATACGAACCCCAACGTATTACGGGCGGAGGGATCACGAATATAAGATTAGAGAGATTGCCTGGCAGGTTTAAATGGTCATTTTTTCCAAGAACAATAAGAGAACAGAATTATTGTAATCGAAAAACCCCACTAGTCGGCTGGACGTAATACGTATTAATCTACAAGGTAGCGACTGTGCATGGGTATACTAGTATATTTATACATTTTTTTTGCAGGTTTCCCCCACCTTTCCCCATCCATTTGAAAAACCCTAACCCCCTAATCCCTTACCTTTCTTTCCTCCTGGCGCTACACCCCCTGCCACACACCTTTTTGGTGGCTCGCAGGGTATTGATGTAGATGTAGAAAAGAGAATAATTGTAACCCTATGGCTGACTGGCAAACCTGACAATTGTTCATTTACAAATCTACCAGATTTGGATAAAGTTCTTCATTTAGTTTCATCATACATGCACCTGGATTAATCGGAATGATACATACTCGTACACACGAGAAACGAATGAAAATTATATGATACTAAATTGCAAATCATCCCTCTGCTCGATGAGAAAAAAAATCTGAACAATATATTTTTGATAGATGAGGTCACCTCCTGCCTATGCATATTTCGGCATGCTTGATCCCTTGGGTCAAAGTTCAAAATAGTGCAAAAAATTAAAAGCGAGTCCCTCTGCTAAAAAGCTCCAATTAGGAGAAATTATGCACAAGCTTTTGTCGTTGACCAATTTTCTATCACATATTTACAAGAGACTCGTGAATGTAGGTAAGATAATGGATATAGTTTCGAACTGCGATTAGTGTGACGAATTATCAGGTACACTTCTGATCCAAATGTTTTCGTAATATTTTTTCAATGAAGACCCCTTAAATATGGTAATTTTTTTCCGTAACAACGACCACCAGGGTGAACCAGCTTCATATACCAACAACTCGGATCACCTCTCACCAGCGTTAATAACAGTTTAAGGTACTCATTTAAAAATAAAATGCTGGAGAACCCTGGAATAAAAAATGTCGCACAAATTTCGATGAAGCACGGAATAGATAAGCATCGAAGTTGATGAGAGCAGGCTAAGGCGATTTTATTTTTTCCAATTTTTTTTCCTCGACTTTTTTTAACTACATCGTGACCCCGTTCGTAGTTGCCCTAACGACCTCTGCGGCGAACAGCGGGAAGAGAGGGAGAGAGAGAAGAGAAGAGAGAGAGTGACGGCTGTACATTTTGTTTGCTCTGGGAACTGCGTCCGTTCATCATCGTCGCTGTGGCAACGTGTGTGCCGAGCGCTTCAAAGGAGAGGATGCACCAGTCCACGGAAAGGGGATTGGCTGTCCGAGGCTCAAACCCCCTTTCCCTTGTTTTTCGTTTTATAAAGGGTCGGCTAGCTAATTCCCAGACAGGCTTCCCTTACCCTCTTTCTCAATCCCCCATCATCTACCGTTTCTATGGTATCCCGAACACCATTCCCAATCCCCCAAAGCACCCTATCATTTATGTTTCCGCTTAACAATGAAAAAAACTCGAAAACCCTTGATCAACTTTTGTGTTAAATTTGCCTATGGTGTCGAAAATAAACGATCCCTTGTTTATGACCCATGGGTTGACTGGTGATGACATTAAAGGAGGAGATATATATTGACTGGGTGTGTATTTGTGCACATTTTGTTAACCAATAAACGCTCGCGTTGCCTCTAATTGGCACGTTCATTAAATGTCCTACACATGACGTCAACGTACTTTATTATAAGATAGGTTTAAATGGCCATTTTGAATATACAAGTACATCCAATTAAAACAGAACGCACGAAAAAAATTCACTTCAGTTGCACTGAAAATATGTAGATTTCAAATTAGGATTTTTTTTTACCGAGCAGATCCGCTAATGTTTCCACTGAATATTTTGCATTTGTTCACCAACTCATATACCAGGGGGCGTAATATATATTTTGCATTCGTGGAAGGACCTGCGAGCAAACCTGAGTACTATGAACCAAGTACTAAGGGAATATAATATGAGTATCAAGAAACGGAAAACGAAAATCCTTGTGTGTGGAAGAGAGAAGCTGAATGCAGATATCACAATTCGAGGAGTGAAAAATAAAGCCATTGGAATCCTTAATATACTTGGGCAACAGTATAACTTGGGATGGAAGATGCTCGACCGACATCTTGGGCGAAGAATAGCCCAAGCAAAGAAGGCGTTCATTGAGAAGAGGAAACTATTATGTTCAAAGAACATAAGATTGCAAACAAGGAGGCAATTCGTCGAAACGTTCGTGTGGAACATGGCACTCTACGGATCGGAGACATGGAACAGCCTCTATTGGAAAAGTGGACCAAAGAAGAATAGAGGCATTTGAAGCATGGTGCTGGAGGAGAATGCTGAAGATTAAATGGACAGACAAAGTGAGGGACGATGAATTATCGCACATACAAGAGCAGAGGAGGAAATGATCATATGGAGAACTCTACGGCAAAGAAGAACTAGACGGATTGGACATACCTTGAGGCACAATGGATTAGTTAGAAACATCATAGAAGGAAAAATTGAAGAAATAATCCCATGAGGAAGGCCAAGAGACAAGAACATAGGGCAAATTAAGAAGGAAGAAAAATAGGGAACCGATCAGAGGGTGGGGGAATTAACACTAAATAGGGAAGAATGGATGGCTGCAGTAAACCAATCTTAGGATTGAAATACTGATGATGACGATGATGTGTTTTTCCATTATCATTTATTTAACTACCAACAATATCATACTTGCCGCATCCACACCAGTAACATCAATATTTTTAACCCTACCAGGTACGCACAAACGCTAAGATGGCGTGTTTCACGATACAAAACACGTTCATCAAGGATAAAAGTTGGGATAAAAATATTAAGTGTGGTGAATGCGTTTTCTAAAGCGCAGCATCTTGGAGTTTGTGTTTATCTGGAAACGAAAAATGAGAGTTTATATTGTTGCCTAGGATACGGTAGAGAGAAACAAAATTTAACGGTGATGTTTTTAAAAAAATGTTTAGCACATTATTTTTTTATCGACTAAAGCCTGCAATTGTTCTTAAGAAAGCTCAACATGAATCGAGTCAACACAATGTGATTGATTAATTGGCTAAAAAAAATTATTCACACGGTTAAATAAAGAAGAATTTAAACTTAATATTTGTATAGATTTTGTCAATGATATTCAAAGCAATATCTCTCCTTACATGGCCTCAAATATGTGAATGTGTATCCCTATACGAGGTATATGTATAAATATATATATATATATATATATATATATATATATATATATATATATATATATATATATATATATATATATATATGTATATATATATATATAAACACAAATGAAGTTTTTAGAATATAGAGACACAAAGAAAGGACACTCACAATTTGCTATTTGACGTTTAGACAGCTCGGCTGTCGTCTTCGGAACGTCAAATAACAAATTGTGAGTGTCCTTTCTTTGTGTCTCTATATTCTAAAAATCTTCATTTGTGTTTTTATATGAAGACGACAGCCGAGCTGTCGAAACGTCAAATAACAAATTGTGAGTGTCCTTTCTTTGTGTCTCTATAGTCTAAAAATCTATATCCGTGTTTTTATATATTTGTGCGTCGCCGAAGAGCGTTCCATTTCGAAGATATATATATATATATATATATATATATATATATATATATATATATATATATATATATATATATATATATATATATATATATATATATTGAAATGTGGATCTGTAGAAGCATGGGAAATGCGAAATGGACAGAAAGGTAAACAAACGTCGAAGAGGTGTGCATGGTGAGGGAGGAGAGAGAATTTTTCGGAGAAATCCGAAGGAGGCAGGAAAAATGGATATGGAGAGTATATTGATTAGTTAAAGGGATACTTAGGCTTGTGATATGGGGAGAACATTAGGCTAGCGGGGAAGGGAAAAGGAATATCGGACAAGCATTTTGGACGGAATGAAGGGAAGAATGAAGTATGCAGGCAATTGTAGAGTCGTATAGAGTTGTGTTTTCAGGAAAGACGGGGAAATGCATCGTTTTACCGTTAACATCGTGTTCCACATACGGAAGATTACCCATAATAACAATAAAATCAATAATCAATATTAATAGCTAGCCCATTATCAGCAGAGAGACTTGAGTTTTAAGGCTAAAAAAATCAATCCTCAGACTGATGATCCGTGAAGATGATTCGATCAACTGACTGCATTTCACCCAATTGCCCTCAGTGCCGAAAGACAACCCACGCGTGCGTCCTTTCGGAAGAGATGTAGCGTGCAGGAACGAATGGTAATGGACTTGGAAGTGCATTTCCATTCATGACACAGCTGTGAGGCATTCGAGCGATTAAATGGACGCTGTGACCACGTGTGAAGGGGTTTTGGAATTAAGGAGAGAAATAAAAAAGGAAAATCTTGGAGACGAAGACGTCCCTCCTCAATATTCTCCGGATTCGTCTCCGCGTCTCAAGTAGCACACGAGTGCTCTCTTCTCAGCTAAGTGCCTATCTCGGGATTGAGCGTTGCAGCACTGTTGCGTTTTATTTCACCCTCTCTCCCTCCCTCTCTCTCTCTCCGCCCTTAACGGTAAGTCTTCCCGCGCGAGTGTGAATTAAATGGCCGATTAGAGGGAAGCACCCAAAAAGAAACAAAAAGGAGCGAAAAATTATGATCAAGGGGAGAAACGGTCTAACGTTTGGACAATAATACATTTCCAAGGATACGTCGCGACCAAGAACAAAAGTTAAGATTCATCCTTCGGGTCTCCTAAGATAATCGATGCATATCGCCTTGCATCAATCCTGGGATCTTCGTAGATTGTATTCATTTTGAAGAATTATTATCTTGAATTAAAATATTTAATTCATACCAAAAGGCAGAGAAAGTGGATTTAGGAAATATTTTTTTAGTTTTATTTAGTTACCCGCGAGTCACCAGTAGAGTGTGTGGCAGGGGGTGATTACACACCAGACTATCCTTGATCCAACATACCTTTCCCTCCAATCACGGTCGGACAAACATTTAGTCTATTATTCCTTATCGTTCGTGGGAAAAATGGCATCTGATATTCTAAGTTAGTCATACGTTTAAGGCCGCGATAGAGGGAAATAGGTTGGGAAAGAATGCCACAGGAAGGTGGAGAGGATGACAGCAAGTAGAAGTTACAAATAAATCAAGAAAGAATAATATAAGACAATAGAGAGAAAGTTCTCAGGATACTTAGAAGCAAATAGTCGTTAGGAACCGTCCAAAACCTACCTTTGGGTAAATAGACTATCTTGAATAAAAGGGGGATCGAGATGGTGCGGGGGCTAACGTACTGGCTTCCCACCCAGATGGGGTGGGAAGCCAGTACTCCCAGCGCGGGTTCAAATCCCGGCGGTGTTGAATATTTTTCAGAGGTATCTCGATCCCTACTTGAGGTGCTTTATGGTGGGTACTTCGAGTGAGTACGCCGTCCGTCGGATGGGACGTTAAGCTGCGGACCCCTTGGCGCCTTTCGTACAGAGGAGGCTAATGCCGACGCCGGGTTTCCCTTCATCCTTTCCTGTCCATCCCTAATGGAGCCAATGACCTCAGCGGTCGGTCGCCTCCCTTAAATACTACTACTTGAATAAAAGATCGTCATCCGATTACCTATCAATTCATCCAATACTCTGAATGCAGCCAATGCTGACTCCCTTGTTTGCCGGTCCAACTTCTTCCATTCAGCATCCCTCATTTTTGGAATGCACACAATTGTACGGGGATTGCATCGGCTTGTGTACCAGCTTCCCACTAAAAGGGTCCGGGTTCGACTCCCGGTGGTGGCAAAAAAAAACAGCATTAATCCTGATCCCTACTTGAGTTAAATGTGGAGAGGGCACTTCAAGTTAAGAAGGTTGCCCGATGAATGGGACGTTAAAATTTGCGATCCCAAGGCAGGTGTCGTTGATAATTGTAGGCTAGTGCCGACGCCGGGTTTCCCTCCATAATACTCCCAATTTCTCTCCATCATATCCCCAACAATTTATCCACCTATCCCTATTGACCCAAATGAACTCGTCTGTGTATACATACACGTTTACTAACCCCCAACTAACAATTATCACGGAACACTATATTAAACCCCTATACTTATAATTCCGAATTCTTCCTTCCTTCATTCCATTCAGCAACCATATCCTTTTCCTATAACTACCTCACCTGACAGTCTTCAACGTCTCATTGCTATTCAAAATGCTAGGCACACATCTTCCCTGACTCATCTGTCTTTATCCCAACAATTCCCTCTCCTCCCCCACAATGCCTAGCACTTCGTCTTTGTTTTCCTTTCTATCAATTCAACCTTTTTCCATCTTTCTCCGCAACCATATTAAAAAAAACTTATATTCCTCATCCTTATAAGTAAATAAAATTACAAACATTTCAAGAATCTGCGGGAGATGCCGCGAGAGTAACTTTTAACTAAGTCATCCGATAAAATATTTTTGTAATGCAACAATCTCAGAGTGTAAAAATCATTCGCCTTGACCGGAATACGAATCCGGATCACTCGAAGTCCGACCAAGTTAAACAGTTTAAACAGTTAAGCCACCGAAGCGTCACCTCAAAACCGGAAATTTTGGGGGCTTCAAAGGAAAAAGATGTTGAATAAATGTATAACTCCAATAGCCGTAAACAGTTTACGTTTCTAAACAAAGAACAAATGAAATGAGTTGGCTGACACCACAAGTCAAGGATTGGGTAAAAGGTAAAAAGGAAAGGGATAAGAAAGGTGAATACGAATACGCGTATTTCGGCCACAGAGTAGCCCTCTTCAGCGTACTGAAGGGTAACCGTCACGACAACACAAGTCGAGATGAGAAAGGGTAAGGGCAATCCGTAGAATATATAGTGTCACATTACCCCCCCCCCCACATGTTAACCCTTCAGTACGCTGAAGAGGGCTACTTTGTGGCCGAAATACGCGTATTCGTATTCACCTTTCTTATCCCTTTCCTTTTTACCCCTTCTTGACTTGTGGCGTTAGCCTACTAATTTCATTTCTACAGTGTTTAGAAACGTAAACTGTTTACGGCTATTGGAGTTATACATTCATTCAATAATACTAGCTGTAAGAGCTCAATTCTACCAATATGAACAAGATGCTGCGACGAAATATAGGACACATCATATAATACGCATTCTTCTTCGTGCGCGAATTATTTTTACAATTTTTTTTTATTGTAAATTGCATACTCTTTTCAAATGATTTGGACCAGGTGTGAAATCGATAATATTAAATTTTACTTCCTTCCTAAATCTACCATCCAAACTCATTCGATTTTACGTGTCTTCGTCAAAATAGCCATAGCCTTGGGTGTACATCGCATGACCCCTGACACTGCGATCTGTGACTCAAAATGTTTGGTCGCAACATCAAAGGCTGTGTTGTTTGCCGGACAACAGATCCTTCCGGGAAACCGAAAAGGGTCAGAGAGAAAGGAACTGCATGCAAATTTCACCCGTCAAAGGGGTTAATACCAACCGACCGCAACCATAGGACATGAAACAGACCTCAGGAGCTGACGAGGTTCGTGGTGGTGGTTTGGACATTATATATGAGTTTCCACGGAGACACGTGATACAAGATTAATTTAACCTAGAATAAAGATGGTCGAGGTTTACGACACCCGTAAACGAATTGCCCGCGGTTTCAAACGAAAAGGGAATTGCCTGTGGAAGGCGTACGCACGTTCGGAGACGCTTAACCGAACTGACATGACATTTTATTCATGGTATGTATTTTTTTTGGACATGGACGGACATGGATGAATTTTTTTCCATACTCCCATATTAAATTTTTTTCTCTGATTCCAAAGAAAACAAGCCTTCTTTTTTCCATGGTGTTTGGAATGTCATTAAGTATCATTAAAAATATGTGGACATTTGCAATATTGTTTCACTCCAAACGTGGTTATCACCAAAATCCTATTACACCCATGGTTTTCGTTATTTTCGTGCGATTCGTTCCTACGAAAATCATAAACAGTATTCACACCTGAGAGCAACGTCGTTTTAAACAGGTATTTCTAAAATTGAGAGTTTCCGTAAAATTCGTAAAATTGAGAGTTATATATATATATATACATATCCATTGCTTTCGATATGAAGTACGAGGACCCGAGGGACATTTAATATTTTATATATAGTGTATATATATATATATATATATATATATATATATATATATATATATATATATATATATATATATATATTTATATCTTTACATTTGTGAAGATTAATGCTCGCTTAAATTAAGTCAATTGCGGTTCAAAATAATTGGGATGTAACCATTAGTGAAAATTTGCTTTCTCAATTTAAGAGTGATTTTTCAATCTTATTTCTCTCTTTCAAGCTTCTTCACTTAAGTATGACAATCAGACGCTCAAGATAATCAATGAGATATTAAACATAAACATCGCATGAAATTTCCCTGGGGTGTTTTTCAATATATACTTGCGTTCCGTATGTCTGAGATAGCGGTCGCTCTTTTTTTCCTTCTTGCCGAACTAATTTACATATCTAAATGTCTATTTTCAAAATCGAATTTAACTTTATAAACGAAAATAATCTATTACTTTTGGCCACTGGAGCAGAAGTTGAAATGGACACTCATAACAAAAGCGCTCGAGGGCCTTTTTCTTAAATGTAAATGTTGTCAGGGGTTGTTGGCGAGTTTAACAAATTTCGATCCATTATTTTACAAAGAATAAGACGCATGTAGAAATCCCTATGTTGTGCTTCGGAGGTTTGTGATTATTTGGATTTCTTTGCGGAGGGAAGTCATAATCCGCCAAACATCTGAATGAAGCATGGGGGAATGATATGACACAGATAATAAGCAGACCAAGAATATATTTACGAGCAAAATATATAGTACGCAAAATGTACTTGCAAAATTAAATAATATAATATTAGAAATGAGCGTCATTAAACGTTCATGTCCAATGGGTGGTGACCTATAACACCCCCCGCCACACGCCCTTACGGCAGCTTGCGGGGTATTATGTAGATGAATGAGTAACCCTAACCAAACACGTAAGTTTCATTATATCTAAATGCGTACACTTTGGTGCCAATGTTCATTTTTTTTATTTTTTCGCAGAAAAAAATTTTTTCAAGGGTTGAATATGCAAAAAAATGTGACCAAAAAAAATAAATCCTTAGGCTTCCGCGCCGTCTATCTGATGAATCCATGCTGGTTTCCGGGAATTACCGTCGCATAGGTTAGTCGGATGACAACTGTTTCGCCCCCAGTCCTGGAGGCGTCTTCAGGTCGAAGTGATGTGCGTTGCGTTTTGGCCGCTATATATAGGAGACGCTGGCTGGCCAGGAGCTCTCTGATTGGCTCTTTCTTGACGGCGAGTGGGAATCACCCTTTTCCAAGTGGAGGTCAGGGTGTAGCCGTCCTCACGGTTGAAATTATATGGATTTTTTATTATTTCCACCGCTTCTCTGATGAGTCGCGGAAAATATCGCCTTTCTCTTGCCAGCACTCTAGTCTGGTCGAACTTTATAGAGTGTCCCGGTTCCGACCACGCATGTTCGGCGATTGCCGAAAGTCGGAATTGTTTCTTATCAGTGGCTCTTTGGTGCTCCTTGGTCCTGCATCTGATGGACCTCCCTGTTTGACCGATATATGACTTCCCACACGTGCACTTTATCTCATATACACCTTCGTGCATGAGATCGGGGATTTTGTCCTTTGGCTTTGATATTATGTCGCTGATTTTTCTGGCTGTGGAGAACCTAGTGGTTATGTTGTGCTTCCGTAGAACATAACCACTAGGTTCTCCACAGCCAGAAAAATCAGCGACATAATATCAAAGCCAAAGGACAAAATCCCCGATCTCATGCACGAAGGTGTATATGAGATAAAGTGCACGTGTGGGAAGTCATATATCGGTCAAACAGGGAGGTCCATCAGATGCAGGACCAAGGAGCACCAAAGAGCCACTGATAAGAAACAATTCCGACTTTCGGCAATCGCCGAACATGCGTGGTCGGAACCGGGACACTCTATAAAGTTCGACCAGACTAGAGTGCTGGCAAGAGAAAGGCGATATTTTCCGCGACTCATCAGAGAAGCGGTGGAAATAATAAAAAATCCATATAATTTCAACCGTGAGGACGGCTACACCCTGACCTCCACTTGGAAAAGGGTGATTCCCACTCGCCGTCAAGAAAGAGCCAATCAGAGAGCTCCTGGCCAGCCAGCGTCTCCTATATATAGCGGCCAAAACGCAACGCACATCACTTCGACCTGAAGACGCCTCCAGGACTGGGGGCGAAACAGTTGTCATCCGACTAACCTACGCGACGGTAATTCCCGGAAACCAGCATGGATTCAAAAAAAATAATTTTAGTGCATCGTACATATTTTTTGACAGGGCAGCTTTTGCTTGTCTAGCGAACGTTGCTTCTGTCACATCAAGGTGTATACCCAATTCAAATGTACCATTTGTAAGTGCTTCAAGTCAGTTCAAAAAACGCTGTAATTTGGTGCATATGGAATTCGAGGTTGATGATGATATACCTTGGCTCATATGTTACTCACGTAGATTTCACGGCATGTGTACTTGAACGTTTTATACTACATTTAAGACTGTTTTCAGCGGATTCGTAAACTTATTTGAAACTTATGATACGGTGGCATCTGACGAACACCGATTCTGAAATACGTAATGCCTCCAATAATATTTTATTACATAAAATATGAGCTTTATATTGTCAACCTATATCTTAACTTTTAGAACCTAAAAATCTGCAGCCAAAATTTTAGGAAATGCCGGGAAAGGGACGAGGGTAGTGGAAAGAAATATGTATTTTGGCTGAAATACCTATCCTTTGAAATAGGGGAGGAAGGGATTGACTGTGGGAGGAAGAAAGACACCAGGCTAAAGAATGGGGCTATTGCAGTATACAGGGTGAGATCTAAGTGTGTGTGTGTTTATATATATATAATATTATATATATATATATATATATATATATATATATATATATATATATATATATATATATATATATATATATATATATATATATAATATTCCCATATATATCCCGTTAGCCTAACGGCTTCGAGTTAGTTGTTGCTACTGCTAATTCATCATATTAGGCATAAGACCTTCCAAGTGAGAAATTCGCCAAATGAAACGCTCTGTATTTGAGGTGGTTACAAAAGTTGGTAATGCGACAGTTAATACCAGTTCGTCCCAAGGGCTCCTCTACTTGCTGCGATTTTTTTTCCCTTTAGTTCGTCCCGGTGCCCACCTGAAATGGAAGTCGGCGACGTATACCAGAGTAATCAGAGACCGGAATGTGATAAGTGCCTCAAGAAAGATGAAAAAATCACAGACGTCGGGGAAGAAGAGCACTGCAAACACATGAAAGTAGAAGAGCGCAAGAAAAAACGGGAGGAGACAACCGTATTCGTTGCGAGAAAAAAACACAAGGGCGAGCAAAGAAAACGTCGTTTGCAGGGAGAGAGGAGCATGTTGGGAGAGAGAGAGAGAGAGAGAGAAGGGGGAGGGAAAGGAATGAAAACAGGAATGGAAGACGAGATTGTGGCAAGCATCAGGGGACAAAAGAAGAGGAGAATGAACAAAACTAGTGGAAAAGAAGGCAAACGGAGGAAATGGGAGAGGATTGGAATGAAATACAAATGGAACGCTTTGAAAGATAGTCCCATGGGTGAGGGAGGGACGAAGAAACGAAACGAGAGAAGAGAAAGGAACCAATTGGAAAAGGGAAATAAGGAGGGAAAAGGATCGAAGGAACGGCGACAAACAAGATGGAAAAATAAGGGGAGATGGAGATGATTAATTGATCAGGCATGAACGCATGTAGACAACTTGCTCTCACTGGAGAAAAGATCTCTTACGGATTACACGTACCTACATGCATGCATAAAAATATAAATAAATAAATATATATGTATATATATGGGTTGCACTACTGCCGGAGGGCTCGGATTAGATTCTTGGGCATGCCTGTCTGGGCACCCTCAGCTTCACCGAAGCTATGTGATTTTTCGGGTACCAGGTCTTCCTGGGAAACCATAACCGGCACAGGGAATGACACTGGCACCCTGATGCGTGAATTTCCCACGGCGTCGGTTTTAGCAGTGGGTGAACTCTACCATCACCTACCAAGCCCACCCTCGGGTTGATTACTGTGTTTATGGTTTTATATATATATATATATATATATATATATATATATATAAAATGTACACCAAGGTAGCCTAATGAACAAAAACACCGAAACATACAAAAAACTCACACGTATGCTGAATATCACTTTCTTTCCTCTACCTCACTTTCCCAGCACTTCTGTATGTATATCAAAGTCTTTAGAGCCCCATTGCTTCTCTCAGAATACCCTGCATCCTTGTTCTGAATTTCTCTCAAAATCCTTCCCTCTTCCACCAGCATGACTTGACCTTCATCGTTTGTTCTCTTTTCCGACCATTTTATTATTGCCATTCTTCTCCACAAAGACTATTAAAATCTAATGTTTAATCTTATTGCACTTTCCCTTTCAAAATTTCAACTTTTTCCACTGACTGAGCGCGCTCTGAGGATTGACACCAGTCGTCTCTTCTGAATAATCACTACTGAGTAGACTCCTAAACGGCGCAGACATTTCCATCGTCCCCTCTTATCGATTGCAGACGCCATACGATCAGGTGCTCCCGGCGACATCCTTCCTCTCTCTCTCCCACCCTCTCTTGTTCGTCTCCAATCGGTATATCACCCATCCCTTCCCAACCCCCACAAATTTGGGCGGGAATAGAAAGGTGGGGGGATGGTGGTTTGACGAAGGGTAGGAAGGAAGGAAGGGAGAGAGAGAGGTGTCAGGGAAGTGTGCGGGGATAGGAAGAGGGAGAGAGAGAGTGAGATAAGAAACTGGGAAGATACATCGGGGGGAAGAGAAAGTATAAGATGCGACCGGAAATAAAACCCGAGGGCCTTTGGTAGCGGCAGAGGGTGGTAGATGGCAGAAGGGGGGGGGGTGAAGGGAATGAAGGATTCAAAAGCAAATGGGGGAGTGAAAACGGAGGGATCGTACGATAAAGGGTGAGAGTCTGAGGCTGTCGAGTTGTTCCTCTGTTCCTTTTGAGGCAGAGGGGCGGGGTGGAGGGAATATCTGACGGGAGAGGATGAGGCGAGCGAGCGGGGAAGGACAAAGAGAGGGAGAGGCAAAGTAAGGCTGAGGGAGGAGGCGAGTGGGGGAGGGGAGAAGATAAGACAAGATGAGGAGCAGAGGAAGGAAAAGGGGCGTGGTGTTGAGGGGACGGATGCGGCGGAAAACAATAATGGAAGGGGAAGTGTCAAGAGCTCATTTGGGGGTGGTGCTGAAAAGGGATGGGGCGAGGGGGTGGGTGGGGAAAGTTGGGGGGGCAGGTTTGGGTGAGATGGGGAGAGTGTGCGATGAGGGGGGAGAGTTCACGTTCAAAATACGGAGGTAAAGGACAGAGGGTGGTTTCAGAGAGTTTGCAAGCTCTGGGAAATGAAGGCGAAGGAAGAGAGTCCAAACACTATATATTGGAAGGCATGGTGACGGAGATTAACTCATGGAAACGGAAACGAGGTTCGGGGGAAGAGCAAGATGAAAGAATTTTGAGAAGATATCTGACGGGAGGGAGAGGGGTAAAAGGAAGGAAGGACAACCTTAATAGCAACTTTAAAAAAAAGAAAATATTTAAAAAAACTATCAAGATGTTGCGAAACATACGCCGATATATATATATATATGTATGTATATGTATATATATGTATATGTATATGTATGTATATGTATATACGTATATATATATACGTATATATATATATATATATATTCGGTAAAGAAACACGAGGTGATTTAGAACCATTCAAATTGGTTGTAAGGAGTGAATCAGACTAAATTTTATTCTGCGGTTACTTTTTATTTAAAATTTCGATATTCCACAATTTCGCTTACACGGACAAGTCAGAACGGTTCTCCGAAATCTGGGAGTAGGATGGGGATGGAAGGGGTTGTGAAACAGTGTGGAAGAAGGGATTGGCTCTCGTTTTGAAATGGATATTGTGATTTGTAATTCGTAGCGGAGAAAGTTGCCATGCCATTCAAATTTTGTGGGGTGTCAACAAGACTATGCAAAGCCATCGCCGCTCTCCTTACATGGAGGAAAAAAGTGATGCCTTCCTCATTCGCAGATCAAATTCAAATCCTACGAGGGGCGTAAAATGCGCGGCCTTGACGGTCGATAGACATTGGGCATAATGATGCCCAATCGCATATCGACTGTAAAAGCCATTCGTGACCCCCTTCCACCCACAATTGACCTGGGGTTGTGCGAAATGTTTCGTCAACAATGGAACCCTTTCACATCCAATTAGCCTGAATGACTCCTTATAAGACAGTCAATTCGTCCTTTTCAACTTTATTCTAATCCTATTTTCTCACACAAACAGTTAATCCCTGATCTGAAAGATTGATCTTTTTACTATAAGTTTGAGATTGTACGATTTTGAGTACCCGGAGAACCAAATAATTTGTCACCGAGCTTTCAATAAAAGCGGCTTTTCGGTTATGCTTCGCAATTGTCCTCAGCATTGCGACCGTTTTGAGGTTATGTCCCTTCAGTACATACTCCAAGCTTATTTGGGCGCCAATGGTGACACCTATATGTGGTATAAAACGGCTGGAATTTCAAAAATGAATTTCGTTCGGATTTTGGCTTGTAGACCACTAACAAAATGACCTTCAGAAGCACTCCAGGTGGCATGTGGAAGTAACATTCCCCTTCAACAAGCAGGTGCAGGTTTGAGCTCGTTTTATTGAAACAGTGTATTTTGAGTACTGGAAGTATGGAGACGTGTTCTAGTGCTAAGTCAACGCAAGCTAAACAGCGTACTGTTGTCGAACTTTTAACTGCTGAAAAAGTAGCTACTAGTGAGATTGACTCCTACTGATATTCATCGTCGTTTAAAGGCTATTTATGGTGAGGATGCTATTGATAGGCCGTCTGTACAGCGATGGGTAGTAAAATTTCGTGGTTTCGAGCGATAAAATTTTCAAAAGTCAACCATTCGCAAAACAAACTTCTTTTGACTGTGTTTTGGGATACTCACTGAGTTTGTGACCGATTTCCTGGAACGAGGGGCAACGGTGAATTTTTCTCAGCATAGTATACTGACTCTAAAACAACTCCGAAGTCGAGTTTGTCGTGTTAAAGGCAGCCTGGCGCTAATAATCTTGCAACATGAAAACGCTCGTCCAAACACCTCGAGCGCAAATGGAGAGGAACTGCAAAACCTGAAATAACCGATTCCACACCCTCCTTATTCCCATAATTTTTTTCCTCAACTCAAGAGATACCTCAGCGATAATCATTACACCTCTGACGATGAGGTGAATGCAGCTGTCAAGTCCTGGTTTCGAGAAAAGTCGGTAGAGTTTTTCAATGACAGAATGAAAAAACTTGGTTACACGTTGGGAGAAATGTGTTAGCCTTAATGGTGACTTTTGTTGTAAAATAAATAAATGATTTCAAAACTTAAAAATTGTACATTATCACATTTTTGCAAGATCTTGCTATTTGTTTATTTTCGTGATATACAAGCATGTGTGCATTACTTTTCAGCCAACCCTCGTATCGATTGCGACGTCCATTGGACTGTCTAGAATCTTCCAATCAGATGTTCAGATATAACTAACTGCCCACGTTTCCTTCTACTTCATCTCACTGCAGTTTAAGAATCCTACGTCCATTCGCATAACTACCTCACAATGAAGCATTTCAGACACCTAATCCCTATAACGTTACGCCAAAAGCTTGTTCAAACGTTAGTATTACCACATCTCGACTATTGCTCAGTTGTCTACGCTGATGTGAATAAGGAGCTAAGTACAAAATTACAAAGGCTCCAAAATTCTTGTCTACGATTCATCTTTAATATGCGTTTAAATGAACGTGTAACTCCTTACTATAAAATGTTGAATTGGTTAAAACTCGATCAGAGGAGAATGCTTCAAAAGGCTTCACAATTATTTAAAGTTCTGAATTCAAAAACCCCTTCATATTTATATGAAAATTTTATATTCAATTCACTTACGACAAAGAGATCAACCCGCATTACAAAAACATTCCATCTTCCCAAATACCGCACGGCTATATATGAAAAGTCATTCAGTATTTCATCCAGTAAACTATGGAACTCTTTGCCTAATAATGTAAAATTATCCAGGAACACATCCCAATTCAACAGGAAAATGTTTGAATATCTGTCTACCACACTACCAAAATGACCTTATTACTGTTCTATCAGGCTAAATATTTAACTATTGTTCTTTGTATTTGTATGTATGTATTGTACTATATGTTTCGTTCAACTGATGTTAAATTATGTCTTGTTTCACTAATTTAGAACCAGTTTCACTCCATAGGTTTCAAAACCTAATGTAACCTGTATTCTGCTCCAAGGGACTTTGCTCCCAGAGCAATAAAAATTGTTTATATATATGTTTATATATACCTCCTCCAGACATTTACAACCTCTGGGTTTCCTTGTGTGGCTCACGTATGTAGGGTAAACTGAATACGTAACCAGTATTTCTGTATTTAAACCTGTCCATTATTTATATGAGTATACTTTTTGATTGCATTCCATGCAGTTGCATTTTTTTATTGCGGGCAGTTTTCTAACACACCTAACATAGGACTTGGCGGTAGTTTACGGGGTATTGTGTATATGTAGATCTATTCATTTTCCCTTAGAGTGTCTATATTTAAATGATATGCTGATTATTTTCACGCTTCCAGAATATTTAAAATATCTTCTACAACTAGCCTTAAGGTCAGAGTATTATCTGTTTTAGCAATGCTGTGATTATTTTGGCACTAGGAACGTGGTTGGAAACATAATGTCAGCACACGTAAAGGAACCACTTCCCTTAATTACCCTTTCTGTGTGAATTCCACACGCCACGTAGGGCTTAATACGAGATATGAGCCCATATTTCAACTATAGAGCCAAATAAGTTTCGTGTTAATAGTCACCTACCAACCCTTGAAGTCCCTATGGGGTCATCTACGTTTAAAATATCCCGTGGCGGGATTTTTAATGAAGCAGGAAATCCCACCGCTGAGTTGTTATATGCGAAAATTTGACGTCGGAGACAGTTTAGAGACTCCCAGAAATGAGGGAGGTTCCGAGACTATTAATAAAGGTATTTAGGGTTGATTAATGCGTCGGTATTACGTAATATGGTAAAAATATTGCATGTATGTAGACCTAGACTAATTTTTAGTTCTACCAACCTACATTTCAACCTAACGAAATTGGCTTTATCACTATACGGATAACTTATTTCCTTTTCTCGAATTCTGAAAAGAAAATAGGAAATTCTTTACTAAAAAAAACATCCCGAAGGTGAATATATGAGTATATATATATATATATATATATATATATATATATATATATATATATAATATACCTGTATATATATTGCACACATAAATTGTATATCTACACATATATCATATCAGGTGGACGTTGATTTAAATAATCGTATAAATAACAAACAAAGAATTGTATTCATAAATCAAGCGGCCCTATCCTACATTTTCCACGCAGAATAACTTATTCTTTCGGAAAATATTTGCAAAGTGTCACCGAAGTTGTCGAATCCGTCCTTAAACAATCGCCAACCACCTCCAGGTTATTTTTTCGTTCGCAGCGATTGTTGTGCTCGGATTCGCGTTATTATGCTCGTTCCGGGGCCACACTCCCCCTCACTAACTCGGGGAGTTGGCATCGGAGCGCGCCGCTGCAAAGCGTGAAACGGAACTAATCTCGGGGCACCAATTGGATCGATGCATGGAACGGTGCTACGCGCCGCAGCTAACGACAAACTACGGCGGAAGTTTGATTGCGAACAAACTTTCGTTATCGCTAGGCATTTGTCACCGACGTCAATCGTGATCATAACTACCTAATCTTTAACGCGTTAACTTAATTTGGCGTTAAATTGATGCTCTTCTGGAAGTTATTACCCCTGATGTTTTACTGAAAACACTATAAATCAACCCTTTGCACTTGTAACCCCCCCAGCTAATTTCTAACATAAATAATAGTTCGTTCGCCGTGTTTTAAGTTAACGTGGCGATATTTCTTTTCATACAAACCGCGCACTGGTCAATGGAAAAAACAAATACGCTGACAAAGTAGGTTGCACGAAAACTACGTCATCCTCACCCGGGATAAGAAACGAAATCTACATCTGCATAATACCCCATAAGCCACCGCAAGGGCGTATGGTGGGCAGTGTTATGACACCGCCCATTAAACAGAATATAACTAGTCCATTATTATTATTAGGTAATCCTCCGGTTAAGGTAGGTTTTTGGATGGACACCAATACTAAATAAATACATTGTGACTCCTAACAAAACACAAAATCCAGCATCCTACGCTACATCAGGTCCCTCTTCATCTCCGAATACTTTCTTCCTCCCTTCATCCCGTCCAACATCCCTATCCTGTTCCCTCCCTTTCCTCTTTTGCCCAACATTCTACCCTCTATCACAGTCTTCAACATCCCACTGCCGGTCAACACCCCCTTCATCCACTTTTCCTGTCTCCATAGGATTTCTCCCAACAAACCCCTCTCTTCGCCCACCATACCAAGTACTTCCTCGTTTGTTTTCTTCTCTGTCCATTTCACCTTCTCCATTCTCCTCCACACCCACATTTCAAAAGCCTCCAGTCTACGTCTATCCTCCTGCTTCAATGATCACGTTTCCGCGCCGTACATAGCTACGCTCCATATCAAAGTTTTCACGAATCTTTTCGTACATACTAGTACATACAAAACTATAAAATCCAAGCCGATTCACACCTACATAGGCATATGTATTCATGGAAAAAGCATTTTAACTTACACTAGGATAGAATTGAGAATAGGATCCCTTATAAGAATGTGCATATAATTTAAATTTTGAGCAGTTCAGTGCCAATAAGCCATATGATACCCATATAAACGGCCTTCTATTGTATAATATCCTAATACATGTGAATGGCCTTCGGGGACCGTATTAACACGGGGCGCAACGCGTTTTGTTTCCACGCATCATTGATCTTCGATGGAGCTACCGGCAAGAACGGAGGAAGTGGATTCACTGTTTGGCTGGGCATTTAACCGCTCATGTGCCACAGTTAAGTTGGCCACGTTATAAGCTATAACTTCTTTTTTTCAGCTGAATCATTAGGTAAAACTGAACATTACAAAATATTTTAAGCTTTGATTAAAGGATTTCGGGTAGAACGTGCGGTAAAATGTAGAAAATAATATAAATGGAAAGATAAAGAAATGAAGAAGTTCTGGGCATTTTAGGGAAGAAGGAAGGAAGATTGTTGGGAGAATTTCAAAAAGGACGAGAAAAATATATATAAGAGATACTGATATTCAGCGGGGTGTTGAAGTAGTAGTAGTAGTAGAGGGAAAATCTTGGAAGAGAGAGGTAGAGGGAGAAAAAAGATTCGCCAAAAAGGCTGGAATGAACGTGGAAGCATTTCACTTTAAAAAGATGGTCCATCGTCACGTTTGGCTTTCGAGTATTTTAAAGTATTAGGCAGGATTTGGAAGAGTAGCAAGGTCTATCTTCATTGCCCATCAGAAAACTACTCTGATTGATAGGCTACTGCTCATAGTATTAATAAATGCTATACTGGATACATTTAGACCTATGACACCGTAAAATTCACACGTTTGTGCCCCTAATAACTTTAAGTCTGATACATTTTCTTGGCTATTGGAAGAAAATGTTTAAATTCAAACCTGATATATCGTAATTGGAAAAGGGAAGAAGAATATATTCATTTTACAATTACAAAGACAATCAAAATTTGATCGTCGCTGCCAATTAAATCCATCTACATCTACATAATACCCCGCAAGCCGCTGCAAGGGCGAGTGGCGGGGGGTGTCAGGTCACCACCCGTAAAAGGGAACAAAAACACATTCAAAACCAACACATACAATCAAACCTATTCCCACAGCGGGTTATACATTAATGCAAAAAATCCTTCAATTTTGCACGCATGCAGATATATATATACTATCATCTAACGAATAATTCCACCTTAGGATGCAGTAAGAAAATTAATAGTTTGATAAATCCATATAGTTTCTTAATAAAAGAACAGAAAAATATACTAATATAAATTTAATGTATTGAATAAATTTACTGCGAATTCGCTTTCAAATGAAAGGAAATAAAGATAAAACTTGGGACTTTAATGACTCCTATAATTAATTTTAAAAAAAAGACCCATCTGCAAATACATGTGGTGGATATTCCAACTTCGAAAATGTTTAGAACACAAAGTAAGATTAATGTGATACCTTGATGCATTTTTTTCCATTCTTAAAACATGTAAGGAAAGAGAAGGGGAATATTTATTTTTTCGAGCCTCAAAAAAAAACATTTTTTTTTCTTATTAAAGAGAAGATTAGCGCTAAAGACTAGGGCTCAAAACTACTTTTAATGAAATTCCAGGATATGAGTTATTTCTTTCTAAAGAGAAGAAGATCCCTGTCGTTGACGCATCCGAAACGAAAAGACGCAAGAAGACGAATAGAAATCCAAAAGGAAGAGTAGCCAGTTTTAAAGAGAAATATAAGGGACGATTGTGGGAGAGAAAACACGATCAAGGATGGTCTCAATTCCTGGGGACATGGAACTAAATTAATTTCACCCAGCGGACAGGTTCTCGAGAGGGAAAACAAATGAATAAATAAATAATTAAATCATCAACAGGGAACTGGCGAAACGTTGATTAATGTGGATGACGTCGCAAGCGAGCAATTCCTTAACCACTACTTACTTTGAGAGCAATTGGTGGATTTTACAAGATGGAAAGAAAAAAGTCTTTCGAGTTGAGTGATTCGAAGGGGACGAATTTGGATTTCTTATTATTTTTTTCTTTCTTTCTTTCTTTCATCGCACACTAACCCACCAACCAATCAGTCTCTTCCCACGTCCTCTCCCCGTCCTGAAAAAGATCCGTGTTGACAGCGAAAACCATTAGCGCTGATAGAGGTGGGGAAAGACCTGAGGGAAAAGTCTGCACTGAGGAGCGGTTTGAATACCGAAATAAGAGGGGTACGTCGAGTGGAAGGCGGGAGAGGGTTCTTGCATTAGTCAATTACCTAGTCAAGCTTCCGTGGAGAGGTAGGGGAGGGGGGGGTGTTCTAAGTTTTACGTAGACAGTCCCTTTTGCAGAAATTTCCGCTTTCGAAGCGACGACGCAAGTTCTTATTCGAATACATCAACCATCGTCGCAGAAAATCGCACGTTATAATTTCAATACGTACCCACCCGTACAGACAAGACAAAGTGATAACTTCTCGACCAAATTTTCCCGCCAAATGCGATTGTAGCCCCGGCCGTCTCCATGGTGAATAACAGCCTTATGTCCACTTTTTGCGCTCGGTTCAGTTCTTCGAGTTATACGCATTCATAATGATTAATCTTGCACTTTCGAATAAATCGTTTCTTTTTTTTAATTCACATCGTAAATTACAGCAAATTCCCGATAACTGCGTACCAATATACTCACGCTTTGTGATTCTCACATTTTTTTATGTTCTGCCATTGATCGTATACTATACATAAAACTTTCACTAAACAATGAATTGATGTCATTTGGACCAATTTATGCTGTAAAATTGTTATAAATACATTTGTATATTTTTGTTTTTCTAGATACATAACTATCCTGGACCAGCTAATCAAATTAAGGCTGATATACAGAGTCGGGTGCCAGATTGTTTTTTGTTAGTAGAGGTAAAGAATTGTGTCGTTCAGTCTGAGTCCCACCAAAAACCCAACCTTGAACGGTAGAAAACTTATTGATTCATAAGACATCGGATCCAATAAGAGTGGTGAAATAATCTAAATTTCCCATTCATTTCTTATTTTAGTACCCTGCAAGGGTGTGAGGACACACCAGACTAATTTTGACCCGAATATGACCCTACCGCGGTCGAACAATGAGAGTATGAAAGTATGTGTATGCATGAGAGCCATGATGAATGGGAGCGCGATTTTTTTATGTTGCTAATTCATTAATCTTTAAAACCTAACACATCATAGGTGGCGGTAACATATACTAACCGATTCATCCTAATTATTTCCGCCATTAGGATAATTGCAACACCTTAAATCCTCGCCCGGTCAGCGCCTTAACCCTTAAACCCTAATGAATTCGGACTCAAATACGGGGTCTCCGACGTCCTCAACCCGCCCCCCCCCCACAAGTCATAGGGATGGGGGAACAAACGATCACCCCCTTTCGGGACACACTCGCCCTAGTCCCAGTGCCTGGGGGCACCATGAATTACCCTCAAAGTACATTCCTTCAAAGAGGGTGGATTCACGTGGGGTGGAGTCACCTTTGTGGGCAGAGCGTTTACCTAATGACGTGGAGGTTGTGCGATAGAGGGTGACCCTACAAAAATCACCACAAGCTTCACCCATATTTTGGGATTTTTCAAGTGCACGAGATTTTACCCGGTAACTAAAGGTGGTAAAGGAAATAATAAGTTACCGTCCCCATTCCTACCTTGATGAGTGAATTCCACAGACCGAAAGATCGTGGTGACGGCGAGGTAGGGCTCCTATATAACCTATAAAACATACCTATCACCTGGATTGATAATTGTATTTTAATTTGATAAATACTTCAACTGATACTTATTATTTTTTATAATATCATATACCCAGTACTTATTTAGCACAACTTAAATGACAATATTAATGTAATACGCACCTATGTCAACAAAATCTATCCTCAAAAAAGAAAAATTGATGATGGGGATATGAATGTTAAGAAAACACTATCAAAAACTTTGATATGGAGGGTGATTTTGTACGGCGCGGAAACTTGGTCGTTGAAACAAGATGATAGGTGTAGATTGAAGGCTTTGTGGATGTGGATGCGGAGACGAGTGGAAAAGATGAAATAGAGGTAAGGCAAAAGCAAACAAGAAGTGCGAGTCATGGTAAGAGAGGAGGAGAGATGGTTGCTTGGAGAAATTCAAAGGAAGCAGGAAAGATGGATATGGCGAGCATTCTGATTGACAAAGGGATGTTGAAGACTGTGACATATGCGTAGTCCGTAGGATGAATACGCGAACTGATGCAATATGGCGGCCATTAAATGGACTTTAGCCACACCCACTAAGCGGCGCTAGTGGCCTGAGAGAAAATGAGCAGTCCGTGCTTGGCGGATCGTCGAGCTGTGCGCATGGTGGTCGTAACGGCCATCTGTCCATTTCCATTTTCTTCAAACAGTGAAACCCAGGACAACAGAAACTAACATTACTGGCACCATACGCACAGCTCGACGATCCGCCATGCACATACGGCTCATTGGGTCTCGGACAACTAGCGGCGCTAGTGAGCGGGGTTATAGTCCGCGTCATGGCCGCCAATTTGCACCAGTTCTCGTATTTATTGGGCTAACTACGTACAGCTAAGTATTATTGTAACTAAAGCGTATCTTTCACTTCCTGCTAGTTCGTATTTGTTTGTTGGAAGAAGGGTCATACGATCCTACGGAGTAAATCCATCCAAAATGAATAATTTTAATACCGCAAGATATTCGAGTTTTTTTTTACATTTTAACAAAAAACACGAACGACGTCTTCTGCAACAGTACGTGTAAACAAACTAATTGAGGAAACAGGTTTAAAATTGTCTTACGAACTCATGACACGTGCACCCAGGCAGGAATCACAAATTTTCGCTGATTGGAATACCTTCTCTGTGTCAAGTCAAGAACGTTTCACCTACCCTACGGAGTCGCAGAATGAAATTAAGTCTTCCTTACTTGTATGATTATCTTACCTTGAAGGTTTCCTAGGGGAAACTCGGCACTGAAGACGATTCCAAGTTGGCTTCACTCTTCTTCCTCCAGTAACGCGTACCACCTGCAAAAGCGGAAAAAGGAATAAGATAAGATACCAGATTCAACATGGAAATCTTACAGTTTTATTAGTCACGAAAATGCCAATGAGTGCATTATCAAATATGCCGTGCATTTCAACTCCTTTGAGGTCAGAATACCTTTGTAGCATCACGAATGAAGAAACATTTCCCCCTTAATAGTGATACGTAGGTATTTTCATGCACTTATCTTAAGATAGTATGACCATCAGACATTGCTTTATCCCCAATCGCCCTAAAAGTTATTGATTGATGCGGGGCTCTTCTTTTAAGCTTTAATGGCTTAATGAAGGAGATTCACCCCGTCGGGATTGACATGTATCCACCATTCCACCTTATTAGTTTAGTCCCGTTAAGTGCTACATCTTCCTGATCCTAGGATTCCTAGATCTATCGGATGCTGAGCTGCCTTACTCCAAAGCCAGTAGGCAACCTAAATATAATCCTCAACGAGTGTAGATTGGTATTGTGTAGATTTAGGTGACAGCGATTAGGAATAAAAACGCAACGGCGTGTGGCAGGGGGGTGTTAGGTCACCAGTCAGGGATTCATAATCACAGTCATAACACCTCTCTATACCATACTAGAACAGAATCAAGCAATTTTGTTGCCAATTGCTACCAAACCAATAACTTACCCGAGTCATTTTTCTTGGTTGATTCACAGCTAAGACATTCCATCCAAATCTAATTTAACGGATGCAGATTTTAAGGGATATACATACTCATGTATATACAAAGGCACTCAGATGTGGTTGCATTTTTCACCTTCACGGCACTTTTCAAGTCACATTCCGAGTGCCAATGGCACCAAAAACCTTCATTTGTACAACTGCAGCTAATTATGTATCT
Organism: Hetaerina americana; assembly: GCF_022747635.1. Lineage (NCBI taxonomy): Eukaryota > Metazoa > Arthropoda > Insecta > Odonata > Calopterygidae > Hetaerina > Hetaerina americana. The sequence continues at coordinate 13,041,962 of NW_027286181.1, read as the reverse complement.
CTTTGCTTGAACGTTCATAAGAGGAAAGGGAGAAACCGGGGGGAAAATGTTGGTATTTTGAGTACATCCAGGTTTAGTTACAATTTTTTAACCTTCATGCATTATTTTTCAAATCATTCCATCCTTCTATTTTTTTTAAATTATTTATTTTATATCATTATTTATTACATTTTAATCTTTGATATATTTGTTCATCATCCAATGGAAATGTCAATTTGGCTGTTTTTGGCTTAATCATTAAATAAATACATTTTTCAACTTACCGCGGTGGAAACTCAAGAAACGGAAAAAAGTTCACGTTACTAATTCAAAAACTCTTTTATCTTCCTCGGTAATCGCTATTAGAACGTAAACATTATCAAGGAATATGGTCAGTTCATATAAAATGCTTTAATGCGGTGCGGAATAAATATCGTATAATCGATAGCCTTGATGTTTTTCAAGGCAAAAATAAAATTTTCCTCTGCGGTAAGTTGTTGCCAATCATAAAATCCACCATTTGCTTGTTTCATAAGTTAAATATATGTAAATATTTGATTTTGAATATATATATATGTATATATATGTGTATATATATATATACATACATATATATACATACATATATATACATATATATATATACATATATATACATATATATACATATATATATATTCATAACATTTATATATATATATATATATATATATATATATACATACACAAACAAACAAACATATAGAGACCCGTATAGATGTTCTGAATATTGATTATTAATTCAGTTTTCCTGTTTCTTCAATTTTACGTTTCTTCAGGATCTGTCGGATAGACCGTGATTAATTAGCGAATTGTGGACAGGTCTCTCGTGTAGAGAGTGTCTGTGGTAAAACCTCTAGATACACAAACTAACCCTAGTGGCCTGCGGAATATCACGTAGACATAGATATGCCGCCGACTAATGTCTTAGGCAATGGCTCGGTCGGGGGGTTGCTTCTTAAGCAAACTGCGGAGAATCTGGAGGAATTGGACGAGGGCGAGGAGGACGTCGCTTCGTCTCAAGCAGTTCAAGCAGACAGTAAGACAGGCATCCAGGACGAATGGGTAAAACCCCTTTTCATTACATCAAGCGAGGGACCGGCTAATAAGGCTCGAAGGAGACAGACGACTGGAACACTTCCCAGTTTCAGCCATCCCACAGGGCGAGAGCGCAACTACCATATCCTTATTCCCCACGCAGGGGTCCATTTCCCTCCCCCCACACCCTGCCAACCAATCCCTCCAGAAGACTACCCGCCTCGTTCTCCCTGCGAGAGATGAAACTGGAAGGGGAGAAGAAGAGGAAATGGGAAAGGCGGTAGGTTCTAAGGAACGCAGAGCAATAGAATGTATGAAGGAACAGAGAGAGAGAGAGAGAGAAGGGGAAAGGAAATTCCGAGAATCGTGGGCTAAATGAAAAGAGATAAGGAGGATAACGGATACATTGGAAAAAATGTGGAGTCCAGATTCAAGACGTCACTCTTATTTACGTCGTTTACATAGAAAATTGATGCCGGAATCGGCCTCAGCGTACACTTAAATTCTTTTTAGTAGGACCATCAATTAAAGGGAGAAAGTAAGAAGGTGGTGTCATACATTCGTGTGTGTGTGTGTGTGTGTGTGTATATATATATATATATATATGAGTCATTACTTCTATTTCTTCCGATGAAGACGGAGCTGAATTTCGTCGTAATGATCAAGAAATAAAGTGTGAGTGATCTTTTTATGTGTTCTCATATTGTTTGTTGCTGTCCTAGTTTGTTATATTATATATATATATATTAATATATATAATATATTATATACATATATATATTATATATATATAAAATATATATTATATACATATATATATCATATATATATATATATATATATATATACATACACACTCAAACATATGCATTAATATGCATACTTACATAAAATAGCATGTATGAGTGTAAATATATACATAAATATATAGATTTATATATATTCACATATAATACCACTTCATAATATATATATATATATAGACATAAAAAATATATAAACCTTCTTTTTTAAATAATTCTCTGACAACTGCCGGCCGAGGAAAGAACTAAATATTTCATCTTGCAAAAAAATATCACCATTATATTACAGCTTCCTTAGTAAAATGAATGTAAAACTGGTAGAAAACATTCCCTAGGTCACGTTTCTGACGATGTTTTCAATTAAAACACGATCCACAGCCTCAATCAATGTAATATTCATGACCTTTATGCAATAAAACGTTGGAGCGACACTTGCCAATAAGAATTGAACTTTAAAAAAGTGCGTAGTGATGAATTTTGGGAATACGAGCAGTTTATCCTCCCGAGCGCTTAATGAATCAGAAATACCGAAATAGAAAGTGTGGACTCGATTTACCACTTAGGCGAAACCTTCACTTATAATCTCTTCGTGGTGAAACAAATACGGGAAATATGTGGACAAGCTAATAAAAATATTGGGAATTATTAGAACAGTATTGGAGAAATATGATGAAAACACCAAAGAGAAATGCCATTTTTCGCTGGTAAGACCTTATTTAGCATATGCTGCTGGTATATTGGATCCTCGCGAAGTTGGATTAATTGCCGAATAGGATCGCCAGCAGCGTCAGTTGGATTTGTAAAACGTTGTTATGATAAACTTAGTAGCGTATTCAAAATATTAGAAGAGCTTGACTGGGAATAACTCACAGAGAGAAGGTTAAATTACAAACTGAAGCTCTTGCATTAATCGGAAGAACGACCCTTTAGAGATGAAGTTCAAAATGTATTATTACCACCATCGTGCATCGATAGGAGAGATCATGCCAATAAAATTAGCGAGATCAATTGTAGAATAGATAGATCTAAGATTTATTTTTTCCCACGAATGATAAGGGATTAGAATAACGTTAAGCGAATTTGATAAGGGAGAAAAGTACTTTTTTTTTCGTTTTTCATTCAAAGTAGCCTAGTATGTGTTGTTTATATTCTCTAACTTTAGTAATTGTCTTTTTGTAACTTACAACTCCTCTCTTATGCAAATAGAAGTATATCTAACTTAGATACCATTGTGCATGTGCCTGTAATCATCATGATCTACATTATTTGAAAATTTCAAATAAATATTGATTGCAACAAAAAATTTATAAAAACTCAAGTTTTGATGTTACATGTCAAGTGCATAATCTTTCAAGCCACACACCCTAGCGGAAGGGTACCATGCAGAGAGAGAGAATCTCAAAGCAGAGTCTCTCTATCTAGGGCCTCAAGAAGGTCAAAAGCTGCGAGAAATAACAAGAAACGCGTAGGCGTGAGTCAGGATCACTGAGACGCCATTTCAGAACAACTGGCGGGGAATCTATCTGCGGAAAATGTGTCCAATAAAGGTTTTTTCTTTGGTTTTACCGTCCGGGGATCATTCTTATTTTGGCTGTAAGTGGGCGCATTTAAATGTATCTTCTTCCCTTTACTCCCAAATTCCAAGCGAACATTATAGGGTATGTATAATCTAGTGCAGATTTTACTTAAACCTCAAGTCAAGGTGACATTTTAAAATTCATTCGAGGTGTTCTACTTATCAAAGGTAGGTTTTGGATGGACCATAACGACTATCATCTCCTAATTAACGAAATAATTACCTTTTTGATGGCCTCCAATATTTCGCTCTTCGTTTTATAATTTCTTCTTGCCGTCATTTTATCTAAAAAATAGCCTATTCTCTACATTCTCATTCCAACTCACCGAAAGTTTTCCCGTTTATCACGACCTTCAACATACCACAATATAACCCCATAAAACTTCTCTGCCTTTCTCTATTTTAACCCCAGTTAATTCCTCTCCACGCCCATCCTATTGAAAACTACCGCGTTCGTCCTCCTCTTTAGCCAACATTTTCTCCCAATCTTCTCTATAACCACATCTCAAAAGCCTCCAATCCAAGCTCACTCTATTGCTTCTTAGACCTGTTTTAACTTGCACAAAGCTCTAAATTACATATTTAGGACTTTACTAATCGTTTATTTTCATCTTAACCTGATGGACCAGAAATATCTCTTTATATTTTAAATGCTCTTTTCATTAACGCATTAACCCACTACTCCCTTCCTTATCATCAAAAATACTTACTATAGTTCTCGTATCCATAGTGTACAAAGCAACATATTAAAGAATTCACTAATCTTTTCAGTCGGTGTACCCTTTATCAATTCTCTTCGTTTTCTAAGCGTCTCTTTTGCTAATGCAACCTTTCACCTAATTTCCCCATGATAATGCTACTTTTCCTATAAAATACCGCCCAGATACGTGGTCTATGCAATACATTCGCGAACTGGTGCAATTTGGCGGCCATGACGCGGCTTGTGCCCACAAACGGTGCTAGTTGCCCGAGACCTAATGAGCCGTCTGTGCTTGGCGGATCGTCGAGCTGTGCGTATGGTGCCCGTTATGTTAATTTCTGTTGCCCTTGTTTTTACTGCTTGTTGGAAATGGAAATTGACGAAATCACGGAGCAACGAATGAACATCAGGTTTTTTGGTGAAGTGCGATAAAATTTATCAAGAAATTACAGTGACACAGTTGCCAGCTGTTTACAGTGATAATGCTCTGAAGAAAACATCCATTTTCAAGTGGATTAAGCGTTTTAAAGATGGCCGGCAAGACGTATCGGATGATCCAAGGTATGGACGTCCTTCAACCACCTGTATTGACGACAACATTGATCGTGTGCAGTCCCTTGCTCTTACCGATCGTCGAAAAACTGTCCGAATGATAGCTAATGAACTTAATTTCGGAAAATTCACAGTGCACCTTATATTAATCGACCATGATGGATGGATCCTTCACCATAGTACAATACACCTGCACATTCAGCATTGATTGTTCGCCAGTTTCTGGCAAAAAATTCAATCAGCATCCTTGATCATTCTCCTTATTCGACAGATCTCGCCCCCTGCGACTTTTTCCCATTCCCAAAATGCAAACATGTGATGAGAGGACATCACTGGGAAGATGTGGACACAATAAAGCAAGAAGCGACGAGAAAAATAAAAAGCATAACTGCCGAGGACTTCGAAGGGTGCTTTAAACGGTGGAAAAGAAGAGGATAGAATGAGTGCATAGCAACGAATGGAGAGTACTTTGAAGGGGGCAAAATCGATGTGGATTAAATTTTGCAAAATAAAGTTTTTAAGGCCTCAGTTGGCGTATTTATTGGAGAGAGTAGTACATGAGCTTCTCCAACTGATTTCTTCTCGAGAATCTCATGACTACCAATTTCTTGATGTTTATCTTCATCATGTACCTCTCGCAATTTCATTTTAAAGCACTCAAAAATAAGACTGCAATCCTTCGGCTGAGAGAATATCTATAGCTCGAGCATCCGCAAATCTGATTGACATAACTTGCTCCCTACCTTCATCCTCACCTCTTCCCTCATCTACCCTTCCCAATATCCCCACAACATTTCCTCGGCATATATATTTTCAAAAGTACAGGGGAATAACAGGAAACCGTATCTCACATCGAAATAAATACCCCGTAATCCACCACAAAGGTGTGTGGCAGGGGGCTACTACCCTGCCACTGACAACTCATCCTGATCCTCGCCCTACTACCCTTACCGTCTGACTCATGTCAGTTCCGGATTAGTTCCTTATGCCTCAAGGCCACTTCCATCCATATTCCGCAATATTTACATCAACTTTCTCCACTCTAATTGAACAAACGCCTTCTCAAATTCCACGAAGCACAAGAAGGCCTTATTATACACCACATTTGGTCAATATATCCTCACATTACTGGAAAACAAAGATTATATGCCACATGCAGGTTGGTTTTCATGCTAGAAAATATTTAACAATATCTAACTTTTTTCTCTGGCATTTCATAAATCATTTTTCACAAATAGAATTAAGAGATGTCAATAATCAGCAAAATTATGGACACACTAGCCAAACTTAAATTACCCAACTGCAGTAATCAATCAGCACTCAATCAAAAATACGGTTGGTTGGATAGATGAGGATAGAGCTCCTCGTACTAAGCTATATAAGGCCTGCGAAATTAACTTATCGACAGGATGATAAGGGGGGCCAGTTCCTGGCCCTGTGCCATCTATTGTTCCCCAGGAAGATCTGGTACCCAAAAACTAGTAGAGCTTGGAAGAGGCCGAGAGAGGTTTCCAGAAGGGTCGAACCCGGGTCATCTGGTTAAGGAACCTAGAGCTCAAGCCTCGGAACCAACATGTTCCTATATAATTATTTGATGAAATAATAAATATGTGCTATTGGAATAAATATTTTTCACTGATGTAAAACATTAAACAGAAAAATTATAACCAAAATAAAAAGTTTACTGATTTCAAAAATGACTAAATCATTATTCATGGGATTAGCAATTAGCTTCTAAAAAAACAATGCATGTCTCTCAGAAATTCTTGGAAAACGTTCACATTTTTGATTGCTAACCTCCTTCTTCCCTCGGCCGACTAAATGTTTGCATACGATGTGGACGGCGTGATAAGGTGTATTGCAAAATTGAATGATGTGTTAACGGCGCGTGATTATGAACGGTATATGTAATTGAAGAGTGCATGATTATGGAAGGAGTCTGGCGATGGTCGGAGCGTTGCAGGTATGGTGTGAACCTAGCCTATGTGTGATGGTAAAGGTGCGGTTGTTAATCTTAAAGTGTATTTGTATATAAGAGCATTTTGTCTTATATCTGTTCTTCTTGTGTATGTATGGATGTGCATTGTAAGAGTGACCATTGACCAGAATTGACCGTTGGCACCAGGACATTTACCTAATTACAACGAGGTTTATATAATAATAATAGGGTTTCACTTAACGATTGCTATGATTGAAATTGAAATTAAACCACTTGGCTTTTCCACATTTAAAAATTTTTAATTACAAGCTCGGTTTCGTGATGGTATAACATCATCAGGTGATGATATTATACCATACCATACCTGAACCGTTATACCATACGTCATACGTTAAACCACACCTGATTATGTTATACCATAACGAAACCTAGGTAGTAAATCAAATATTTTTCTATGGGGAAAAGCCAAGTGGTTAAATTTCAATTTCAATATGAAGATTTTCCACCAAGTGATTCCAGAAACTGTTTTATTTTCGAAAAGTGAAGAGTCAGGCGTGATGTGGTGGAATCGAGACATAATAAAAACTTCGTTGCAATTTTCCACAGTTAATGTGTGTTTTCCACAGTTTTCCACAGTTAATTTCCACAGTTTAACTGTGGAAAATTGCAACGATGTTTTATTTTGATTGCTATGATTTTTTCCTGAATATCATTCTTACTTTCTCATTCTTCCACATCCTTATTATGGATTTTGTCTTCAGACAGCTACACTTCACAAAAGTTATAACAACGCATTCCTTATCTCGACTTGCATATTATTCGGTTGCTCCCCTACATGCTCCCATAAACTACCACGCCGTTTCTTTCATTAAAGAATGAATAAATTATTATTTTAATTTCATGTACATCAGAGCAGAACAAAGGATATTTATATCCCGAGATCATCAAGCAGTCAGCACCTTAAGGAGATCATTTCATCACTCAAAACTCAACTCATAACTACGTTAAAGCCAACTTACGAGACGCTTTGGAGAAATTTTTCGGGAATATCATTCGGTTACTCGACTTAGAAGGAAGAACTCACCTTGAAACTTGAGTTCTTTGAGGGCGAGGGACAATGAGGAAGGGTGGTGGGTGGTTCCAGGGTATTGGCATGGGAATAGGGAGGAGTGCGTATATCTCCGGGGATGGGGTACGAGGGGTTAAGGGAGTGAACAGAATCTATTGGGGGTGAGAAAAAGGAGCGAGACAGAGAGAGGAAAGGTTAAGGCGTTCGGTAGCGTACGGGAGGGAGAATGAGAGGAAAGGGAAGATTATTTAAGGGTGGTGGGGCTAAAGGGCGATAAAGGGATCTGCGCAGCGGAAGTGATGATACGAGAAGGGGGTATGAAGGGGGGGAAGAGAGAGAGTTGCATGGGTGGGCTGAAGGGGAAAGAGAGAGAAGGGTCGGGGGAGTAGGGGGGATGGGGAAGATGGGGGTCGTGATGGGTTGAAATGTGGCAGGGGGATGGGGAGGACAATGCCCTAGTAAGGGGTTAATTAGCAGGCGCGTGGAGAGTAACTTATTGCTCTCCCTCTGTTGCTATGAAGAGCCTTAGGGCTGGGGGAGATGGAGAATGGAAAGGCCATAAGACGCTGGGTGGAGTGCGTCTTACACGGAAATTATATAAATAACTCTATACCAATTAGAACTAAAAAAACCATGTATCTATATTCAAATGTTTTTTACAGTTAACACCACCAATTTAAACCTTACTACACCATCGTTAAAGGGTAATGTTTGGAAATGTCGTAACGTTGAAATTGCTTGTGATGATTAAAAAAAATGCATTGGATAAACATAACAGTTTCAGGTTTAACATTGTGGAATTCCTTCATTATGAGGGTAAAAAGGAACTTAAAATTTTCACATTAAAGATTTAATATTTCACGACCATGGTTTAGATTCTGTATATCATCATCAGGTGCATGAAACATCAAATCTTAATTGTGGAAATGTTAAGTTTCTTTTTACCCTCATAAAAAAATGCATGCAAAAAATGTTTAAAAAGAGCAGAAATAGATTCAAAGGAATATATTCCTGTGTTTTATTATTATTTTCACAAATTGTAGATCGAGTCTACGAAATTAATATTAAGTCAGGCAGGTTAGGGAGAGGAGAAAGAGATGCGATTCGGGCGGAAAGATCTGCGGAATGAAAGAAGGGTATATCGTAAAATGGGGTGCCAGGTAGGGTCTTCTTAGGCGAACTTAAGACTCAAAGGAGTGTTAAATTTGTCCCACCATCCAATTTCTATCGTAAACCTTATACTCCCAAATAATAATGCTAAGCTTGGAAGGAATTAAATATATTAGAATAAGTCAATTAATAAGTCGTAAACTTCAGCAAGACAAACGGGAGAAGCTGTTAGAAACATTTCCTTGGGAACGCTTGAAACATGTCCCTAACAGTCCCAACTTAGCCCCCGGTGATTTTCTGATCTGCTCCGGTCACCTAAAATATCATTTGGTGGTCGACGTTTTGAAAATTATGATTGCGTAGATGTGGTTGCGACAGCAAACAAATGATTTTGACCCTTAATTTCAGCTTATCGAGGACTTGTAAAATAGATAGGATAAATGTCTGAATATATATGTAATAGAATATGTAGAAAAGTTAAATAAATTTCAGATTATTCTTGCCTCTATCCCGTTTTGCGAGTTATTTATTGACTTACCCTCGTACTTGTGATAAGAGATGAATCTCCCTAAGTGAAGAATCTTCAGGCTGGAAGTACCCAAAACTGTGGAGATTAAGAACGTGAAGGAGGATGATAAGAATCTCAAAGCCGTTGCTGGGGGAACCGGTTGATTATTATTATGGCCACCAGGTGCCCAAAGTTAAGGGGTGGCAAGGTGGAGGCGGAGTCATTGCGTCATGAATACCGCGCATGGGAGAAGAAGAACGACGCTCGACAGAGAGAGAGAGAGAGGGGGATGTGGGATGAACGCGACGAAAATTCATGACCACAGGTGCGTAACACACAAAAAGGGGATTCCTGGGCATTAATGATTCTTTTACTGATTCACCGTAGGGTGAGAGCACAGACGAGGGTGGTGGGGAAGATGTGTGGCTTAGGATCGAGTCCCAAAGGAGGGAGAGATGGCGTCCCACCGACAGCGGATAAAGACTTTATTAGTAGACGGCTGGATAACTAATTTCCCCTTCCGTTACGCCAGGCTAGAAATGCGGAAGACATACGGGGGATGCGTTTGAAACGTTTTAATCAAGAAACCCACCCACCTATCAAAAGGAAAAATGGACGGAAATGAAAAGAAGCGGTGGAAATGCTACGCATAGTGGAGGAGGATTGCTTGGAGAAATGCATAGATGGCAGGAGAAAGGTGGATTAAGAGGGTTTTGATTGGTGATTGTTATTTTAAGACCGTGATAGGGGGAAGGGGGAGGAGAAGCATAAGCGTGTTGGACGAAATGAATGGCGATGGAAAGTAAGTGGAATTGACGAAGGGTTTATTGCTGGATGTCACGTTGAATCTTGTTAGGCGAGACCTGTAAGTAATGTTAAGGTATTCATTCTGAGCCTATCCAAAGGGCAGAACCGTGGTGGCGGCAGAACCGTGTATTAATGGCAATGGTATTCTAACCGTAGAGGTAGGATATTTGGATGGACATAGCCAATAAAATGGTGCATAAATACATTTCCTAGCCTCTCCTAGTAAAAAAACACTACCTGACATCGGACACTCTTGCAGTAAGTCCTTTAAATTTGAATACTTCTTCCCTCGTTCATTCCATTCAACATGTTCATATACATTCCTACCCCATCCTCACTTGTCTAATGTTCACCCCTCTATCACAGTCTTCAATATCCCATTCCCAATTGAAACGCTCTGAATCCACGTTTCCTGCATCCTTTGGGATCTCTCCCAACAATCCCCTCTCCGCCTCCACCTCGCCTAGCACTTCCTGGTTTGTATTCCTTCCTGTTCATTTCACCTCCTCCATCCTTCTTCACACCCATATTTCAAAGGCGTCCAATTGACGCCTATCATCTAGCTTCAAATATCATTAATTAAAAATTTCGATTTTTAAAATTTTTAATTAATTTTGATATTCCAACATATCACGCCTGAAACGTCTCTTTTTTTATTCAAATACCATGTTTTCCCGCCGCACAAAACCATGCTCCATATCGAAGTTTTTAAGATACCTTTTCTTAAAATCCTTACTCAATGTCCATGTGACGAGGGTAATGAAAAGACAGTAATTTATTGTTGAAAATGGCTTCATTGTTTTTCAAAGTGTTCTTCAAGTATTCGTAGGTAGACTGCTCTTAATAATAATGTACGCAAATTGGCAATATGGGACGTATTTTCCTTTTTCATTTGTCTATGAATCTCACAGGCTAAGCTCAAAAAATAAATTTTGGACGTATTTTTTTTCAAATTTGATCCCTTGTTGATAAAGGATTTTCCTTGGGATTGAATGCCACTGCTATGGAAATATATCATTTTCTAACCCTACTTATCAGTGTATAGATACGAGGGTCATCCGGAAAGTAGTATCCGTTCGTGCCGCATGAAGTGCTGACGACGCGAGTAGCCGCTGGACGAGGTCAGATAGCTTCAGTGGCTTGTCTGCCTTCTCTGAGCCAAGTTGCGTGACGCTAGCATTGCCTGTGTTGTTTCTGTGATTGTTTACAATGTTTAAAAAAATTGAGAACGCCGCCAGTTGTGAAGTGAGGGCAGTGATTAAATTCCTCAATGCAAGAAACGTTCGCCCATGTGATATTCATCGCCAATTAAAGGAGGTGTATGGAGACAATGTAATGGACGAGTCGTCTGTTCGGCGGTGGTGTCGCAACTTCAACATGGGGAGGGGGAACACACACGACGATGAGCGTTCGGGGAGACCGTCTGTCATTACAGACCAACTGGTGAGCTCAGTTGACGAATTCGTGAGGAACGATCGGCGCGTCACAATTGATGACATCTGTGAGCATTTTCCCAAAATTCTCGAACAATTGTTCATGAAATTGTTAAACACCATCTGCATTATGCAAAAATTTGTGCAAGATGGGTCCCTCGCGTATCTCAATGAGCTGGCGGCGAAGGACTATGCAGCAGGAATACAGAAACTTGTCACACGTTATGACAAATGCCTTAATTTGCTTGGAGATTATGTTGAGAAGTAGTTTAAAGTATCCTCTTTCAAATAAATTTTTTTATGTTTGTTAATATTTACTTTTGTGTCTTTATTTCACGAACGGGTACTACTTTCCGGATGACCCTCGTACATATTAATTCCCTCCTTGTGAACGCTTCTTTGCCTGATGCAATTCTTTTCCTTACACCTCTCCTACTTCGACCATTTTGGTCCGGAACACAACCGAGATAGGTTAACTGTCCCATGAGATCGTAATTTGAAACACAACTTAACCCTCATCCCTCTCAAAAACCGCACACCCCTTGTTTTTCCCACATTTGTGGTTTTCCCACATACACTATCATTCCACACCCATCGCATTGGTCTTTCTATGGGTACAGCAATGTTTGCACAACCCTTTAGCAACGATAAATGATCACGTTACTGAAACGTAGGAGTGTAGTAGGTGAAGACCTCGAATAAGGGGTGGAAGGTTTCGGGGTTCAAATCCCGAACTACACCTTCGGAAAACCCCGTCCATAAAATCCAAGGGATTTTCATTTTCTGATGATTAACCTTCCTGGAAAAGAGAAAAGGTAGCATAGGGAAAGGTACTACGCTACCCTCCTCTCTTACCCTTTAAATGCATGAATTTCACACGCCACAGGGTGAACGTACGGGGCCTCTATGCTTTAATGTCTCGAAACCAACCTTCCCTTCGGTTTGATTACTGTAGTTTCGTAATCAAGTTTCGTTTTGCGCTAGCAGGGCTAACTTCTATCTTTATACATTCCAGGAGAGAGAATTTATAACCAATTCGTGGTAACAAAAGGGAAAGGTTCATATGTGGACGCAATTTCCAGATAGTGCCTTCGGTAAAACAAAGGGTCATTAAAACCGAACAAGGTGATTTCGGGGCGGTGCGTACGATTTCGATGACCCCTTCCGTAAGTTTGGAAATGGCTAACGATAAAGTCGAATAATCCTGAAACACGGTATCGATCGTATATCTCGATGAGGATGCAATCATAGAGAGAATAGACAAGGCGGTTTAAAAAAATACCAATATGCTCGATATAAGAAACAAGATATAGTGATTGGAATTCAGGAGAATGAAAATTTTATTGAATTATTTATCAAATTTTATCGAGTTCTCTGTACATTTGAGCAAATTGATTAAATCTCGTACTTAAAGAAATCATCTTGAGCGAGGAACCAAAAAAGGTGCATTCGTCTCAGAGTATGCTGTTTATAAATGATAGTTATTATTCGTAATGGCGGCATATCGTTTAACACACAGTACTTTTGGCATGGCGATATGCGTAGAATGGAGTATTTTGAAATGCGGGTTGGGAGGATGAAAAAGTGAAATGACAGAAAGAAAAAAAAAGGAATTGGTGAGACAAACAACAAAAGATTGGTTAAGACGTCCTGTCCCCTTTAAGTCCACATGATTCCTTCCTAACTTCAATCTGTGTCTATACTTTTCCACCCTCTACCTCGCTTGCCTAACATTATTTCCAACATCATTATCACTGTCATCAACACTACTACTTTAGTGTCTACTCTATTGTATTTTTCTGTCTCAGAATATTTTGCGAAAAACTTTCTTTTCCTCGACCTAACTATTTAAAAATACATCACTCTATACGTATCAACTTCATTCAACGACGAAGTTAACTCGAAGTTAAAACCACGCACCTTTCCAAAGGTTTCACCAACCTTTTCTTAACATCCCTACTCAACGTACCTGTCATCAACTATCTCCCTCTTGTGGAATCTTCCCTGACTAATTGAATACGTTTCCTTATATCTCCACTGTATTCCTCCAAAACCGTTGCTATATAGTTACAATGTTCCACCTGCTCTACTATATGTCCTCAAATTTGAATTCTCGAATCATGCCACTAATATACTTGGAAGACTTTTAAGTTAAGGATGGATGACTTATCTTTGACTTAACTTATCTGCAGTGACTGATGGGTGAAAGGGAGATTTAAATTGAGCTGGTAAGGAAGTTTCAAAGTCTGGGATAAAGCAATATTGTAAGAATTAAGATAAATATTTGGTGAGAACTTCGGAAACATAAGAGCGGGTTTAATGTATCAGATAAGCAGTTTGTGAGAATAAAAAAATTAAACGGATACGAAGGATTCCAATTGAAGAAAAGAGAAAAAGAGAGAAAATAATAAACCTAAGGAAATATTTCCTCCGGACATCAAGGGCTAACCAAATTAGATCAGTTTTCAATTGAAATAAGTGATAATCTCAATGACGGTGAATAATTGTTATAAAACAGAAGATATTAAGTCGCTGGAGCTGAACAACAAGCAAATCATTTGTGTCAGAAAACTTACTAGTAGTTAGTAGATTACTCCAAAATGGACCAAATTAAGAAAGAACGCAAGCATAATTCTTGCGAATAAGGGAAAGGTTTTCCTTTAGCCATCTGAGTACAATAAGCATCTTATTTCTCTTATTATACATTTCTAGAAAGCATGATCCTATGGAAAAATAGAAGAGAGATTAAAACCAAAGTATAAACCAAATTTCACTGGAAAAATATACGAGAGGAAAACATTTTAATTTGAGACCCATATTTTATTAAACGTAAGCACAAAAAAGGAAAAAGACTAGCAATATCCGCGGAGGGAGAAGAAAATGGCTCGGAAATATAAACGCTCTAACGTAAAATAACATCGGAAAACAAGCATTAATAATTCCTCATTTGATTTTTCGCCATTCCGTCCAAATGAACAGAGCAACAAGGAGCAGAGAATTTGAAATATTCCCATCAAAACGATTAAGATTTTATATTCCAATTTCACAAATTTGAATATGAAACACTTCGGATACAGCATTCATCTTTCATTCCGCACGCCGAATATATGTCTCCTCCTCCCCTACCCTTTTAACATGAGCGGCATTTGAGGATGGCCAATGGCCAAATTAAAGACAGCCAAAGAAGGCTTAAAGGGATGTTAATCTACCCCCGAAAACATAATGTCTTGCCCTATTTGTTTTTTTGAATTCTCAACCGCCGTGGCCATATCCTGCGACAGAATAACTTGCCATAAAATTCTCAAAATTAGCGCAAAGGCGGAAGGAACATTTTTCGTAAGGCTGTCATTACACGACTATCGAAGTTATAGGCTGATATACTACCTTGATAAAAAAGTTCCCGGAATAACCACCGTGTGGCGCTCCCATCGTTCCGATTTGAGTTCTGTTTTTTTTGTTAAATTGGTACATCTGTTGTTGATATTCCCTTTAAATCTTAGTGTCATAACTTGACATTTGCAAAAGTTACGTAGCCAAGAGTACATCTATCTCTGTGTGTGTTGGCGATTTTTTACAATTGCAGAAATGGATTTAAATTTGCAACAACGAACTTGTATTAAATTTTGCGTAAAAAACGGATTTAGTGGCGCACGGACGTTGGAAATGTTGGAAAAGTGTTTCGGCAACGATTCTCTAAAAAAAACGGTCGTTTACCAGTGGCACGAGCGGTTCAGAAGTGGTCGTGAGTCAATCGAAGATGATGAACGCAGTGGCAGACCATCGACATCGAAAGTCGGTGAAAAAATTGATAAAGTAAAAGAAATGTTGGTCAATAACCGCAAATTAACCATCAGAGAAATAGCGGAGGACTTGAACATTGCCTATGGATCCGCCCAAGACATTGTGGTTAATGATTTGGGTTTCCGTCGTGTAGCATGCCAAAAGACCTCAATTTCATGCAAAAAAGAGACCGTGTTGACGTCGCAAAAGACATGATTTGCGAGGCTGAATCCGATCCCACATTCATCAAAAGGATCATTACTGGAGACGAGACGTGGGTTTATGAGTACGACACGCAATCCAGACATCAGGCAAGTGAATGGCGTTCACCAAATGAGCCGAGACCAAAAAAACCACGTCGTTTTCAGTCAAAAAAGAAGGCAATGCTGACGGTTTTCATGGATTACAACGGTGTAGTGCATCATGAATTTTTGCCAGAAGGCCAGACAGTAAACAAAGAGTATTATTTGGGCGTTATGAGACGTTTGCGTGAAGCAATTCGCCGAAAGAGACCAGAAATGTGGGCAGAAAACTCGTGGATTTTGCACCATGATAACGCACCGTCGCACAGTGCTATCATTATTCGTAATTTTTTGACGAAAAATGCAACAAATACCATCCAACAGCCACCGAATTCACCTGATTTGGCTCCCTGTGACTTCTTTCTGTTCAATCGAGTTAAAAAACCATTGCGGGGAACGCGTTTTAGCAGCCGAGAGGAAGTAATGGAAAAATCGCAGGAAGCACTGATGGACATACCGAAAACCGAATATAAAAAATGTTTCGAGGATTGGATCAAGCGCTGGCATAAGTGTGTTGCAGTCGATGGGGATTACTTTGAAGGGGACAATATAGATTTAGATGAATAAACTTGTATTTTTAATTTTCTGAATAAATTCCGGGAAATTTTTGATCAAGGTAGTATATGCTCATAATACATTAGATACACAGGAGAAGGAGCCTTAAAAAGAGCACAAATTGTCACGAGGAATTCAGGTGCAAAAAGACTCCTTATTTCCATTTTTAGTGCTATTGGAAACCATCATCCGACACCACAGATAGTACGCCTGCGTGTATTTCCTTGAATGCGCATATCTGCGCACGATTTCGTTTTTTTGAAGGTATAAAATCCATAAACACAGGTCATAGTGGTAAACAAATAACCTATTAGGCTTTTTCGTTCATGAATTTTCTAAATTTGAATAGGTTGAAAATAAAAGGAGCTTAAAGGGACCACCTTCTTGGACCAAGATGGCCCAAGTAATCGGTGCACACGAAGAAAAATTTCGTAGGAAAAAAGAAGCTTCGGCAATGAGGAGAAAATTCATGACGCTGAGAAATCATATTATGAAAATACTAGAGAAAACTTGGGAAATGGAATGTGATTTGTTGGATGGAATGAAGGGAAGAAGAAAGCATCCGGAATTGAAGAGGGTTTATTATAGTATGGGGTGTCAGGTTGTAAATTGTTTAGAGAGGCAAGTGGATGTCTTGTTGTACCGTTGTACAGTTTGTATCCACCAAAATTTTGGTTGGTAGATTCTTATTAATAATAATATGACCACAAAGCTAGGAAAACCTACAATCATCACCCTATGATGTCGTTGATATGACAATGATCACCCTCTGATGACCCTATGATGTCGTGACAATACCCTACAATCATCACCATATGATGCCCCCCGCCACACGCCCTTGCGGCGGCTTGCGGGGTATTAAGTAGATGTAGATGTAGATACACACTACTTAAATAAATTGATATTTTAGACATCTCAGATTCGTTCCCCTTCCTCAAAACAGCTACATATCTATTCAGATGTCACCTCAAGAGACGATTAAATTGGTGGATAGAAAGGAAACCGATTAAGGCTCGCTTCACTGAAAAAATGTGAAAGTCCATCTATTTACAAAACCTTGTTTAAGGGTAGACCATCAGTGGTGGAATAGATGGTAAGGAGGAAGTGAATTCGGAGTTACGGAAGGGGGACAAATAGTGGAAAAAGAACCAGAGAGATTAGGGAGTGGAGGAAGGAAATGCAGACGAAGGAAGATTGTGGAGACGGAAGAAGAGGGTAGAAAGCTTTTGAATGCCGGGCGACAATGGGGAACGCGGAAGATAACAGATGGATGGAGGGAGAAGGAACAATTGAGGTGTAACGGGTGGAAGTTGCCGGGAGACCAACCTGCCACGGCGACGTACTGGAGATAATTAATTCAAACCCCACACACGTCCCCTCCTCGGACTGCGCCCACAAACGTGCTACCCGCCCAAACAACACCCTGGTTCGCCCCGACCTAGACAAACTGGTCCCTTCGAAACTTACCCCACCCCCTTCACTCCCCCAACAGGTACAACCACGACTTAAACCCCCCCCTCCCAATATCCCTCCAGGTAGGACACCTAAACCCCGCACCAAAATGGTCGGCTGGGCAAACCAGTGGTGTGTATGTGCGTGAAATCCAGTTCTACATCTACAGAATACCCCGCAAGCTTCCGTAAGGGCGTGTGGCGGGGGATGTTAGGTCACCACCCGTAGACTACAATAAAACCACATCCAAAAAAATATAATGTTACCCCTGCATAAATATTAGTTTGTTCATGCACTAGATAAAACTTAATCACACCAAAGTAAGTAATTCCACGCAACAATATTTAATAACAGGATACTTACATTGAAATCATGCCGTAGAACTGTTTAAAATATGAGTTGATTAAATAAAATGAACAGCATGCAGGAAGAAACATGCGAGATATCGACAAATATATACGCTGTCAATTTTTACTATCTCCCACGCGAGTGCTGTCATGTCTATTATGATTTCTAATAGTTCGAGGAAGTAACGACATTTTAAATCAACTTGTTCTGATATACCATAGTAAGTGGGGGCCTGTAATGTGTCTTTAACATTCTCAGATAAGTAACCTGCTTCAAAACTTACGCAGCATATATTTAACCTGTATTTAAGCCAACGGCCAACTAGTGGTTCCCATCCTAATACTTCCAATAGTTTCGTGATACTTCTACCTTGAACTTGTCATGTACTACCCCCAATCACCCTCTATCTCCCCGTTCCTGAAAGCGAAAAATCAACGCAACACCAATACACACACCTAATGTACTTTTTGAAAGATAAGCCCCGACTCAAATAAATCCAAATATCAATTAACAAATATTTTAAGGAGTAGTAGAGTTAGGAGATATTTAAAAAGGGGGATAGACGGATGGGAGCAGAGTGTGGCAATGGCACACTGAAGGCAGCGCGTATTATAGAGGAGAAAGCTAGGCAGGCGAGGAAGGGGTAAGAATACGATAGGCATGTCGCCTAGAATGAGGGGTGGTAGGAGGCATACGGAATCGAAGAAGAGATTTTGTAGCGTGTGGTGTTAAGTTGTGGCTCCATAGGAGAGGCTAAGAACTATAGTATCCTTACAAAGTCTACCTAAAATGGTAAAATATTATTCAAGTATTCTTTTCTGGAAAGATAAACAGAAAAACTCTTCTTTGAAGCGGAGGACAAATATATAGAGGTAGAGTGTAATATTGATGATGCCGTGATAGGAGGAAGGACATTTAGTGAGCGGGGTAACGGAAGGAAGAGATAAAGCTTTTTAAACAGGATGAGGGCAGCCAGAGGTTATGAAGATAATAAAGTAGAAGAAAAAAGAGAAAATTCTCACGATACGCATAAGATTAATGTCGTTAAGGAGTATCCGAAACTCAACTTTAATTAAAATATTTTATTGCCAAAATCTGAAAAGAAAACTAGGAAATAAAATTTACGGAGGAATCATAGTGCACACCAAAAATCGAGATTATTAGACGACATGAAGAGCAAAATAACCACGCAGCAGGCAATAAAGGGTTAATTGTAACTTTTTGACTATTGAGAAGAGTAAGGTACAGTTTCTATGATGGCTCAATGGTTCAGAACATCTGTGCGGAAAATAGTAACTCGATGGTGCAATTCCCAGTTCAGCAAATATTTCTTGGAAACTTCTCCCTTCGACCAATCCATTAGAATTGTATTCGTTCTTATAATATGCCCGGTACCCTTTCTGGAAAACATCTTAGAATCATTAATCTCCCGCTAAGGTACGTTTTTGCAAGGGAACAAACTTAACGCCCTTACATTCCACGGCCATCCCCAAGACAACGTTACCAAACGCCTACCTCCGATTCCGCATACACTCTACCACCCTTCACTCCATCTAACATGATGGATACACGTAGATTCAACACCTTCGTGTCAGTGTCGGGTATTTTCATCGTGTAGGAATAAGTGTGAGTCCCTCAGTGTATATTTAATATAAAAGAATACACTTAAATATACTTAAGCAAACACATAAAACATATTAAAAGTTATGCTAGATAAGGATTTAGGATATTTTTGCATGGACACACATATTAATTACTTCTATTTTCCTAAGTCTCAACTAACACAACATTCTGTGACACTCCATACTACAAAAATATCTTTTTCAGTTCCGCTTAATTTTCCCCAACGTTTATCCCACCCTGGAGCACGAATCCCTTCCTCTATAGCACAATCTTCAACATTGCATGGCGAATTGAAACGCTCTGAATATCCATCTTTCCAGCCTGCCTGCTATGGATTTCTCCCAAAAATCTCCTCCCCTCCCTTTCACTATGTCCAGTCTTTATGTATTGCTTTTCTTAACGTTCACTCTACCTTTTTCATCGTTATCCACACCCACATTGAAACCTCATTTTAAAAGTCTTCTTGCCTCAAAAAAGGAGGATTGAAGGAAGGATTTCTTCGCCAATAATAACAGGTGCATCCCATCTTGCTACAAACGCCTTCATTCACAGAACAAATAATTATATATATATATATATATATATATATATATATATATATATATATATACATACATACATATATATATATACATATAGTATATATATATATATATACATATATATACATACATATATATATATACATATATATATATATATATATATATACATATATATATATATGTATATATTGCGTTGCAATACTAGTACTGACCTGAGGGCCGACAGGGAAAGGAACTGGCCCCCTACCCTGATGTGTGAATTTCACACACCGTCGGCCTTAGTACTGGGTGAACTCTATCATCACCTACCAAACGGACCTTCGGGTTGATTACTGTGTTTATGGTATAAATATATATATATATATATATATATATATATATATATATATATATATATATATATATTTTAAGGTAATCTACCGGTTAAGGTAGGTTTTTGGATGGACACAACTACCAAACAAACATTTTATTATTCCTAACAAAACAAAAAATCCATCATCCTACTCTATATCAGGTCCCTCTTCATCTCTGAGTACTTTCTTCTGTTGAAGACTGTAATTGAGGGGAGAATGTTGGGCAAACGAGGAAAGGGAAGGAGCAGGATAGGGATGTTGGACGGGATGAAAGGAGGAAGAAAGTACTCAGGGATGTGGAGGGACCAGATGTAGAGTAGGATACTGGATTTTGTATTTTGTTAGGAATCACAAAATATTTATTTAGCAGCTGTGTCCATCCAGAAACCTACCTTAACCGGTTAGATTACCTAATAATATGATGTATGTATGTATGTATGTATATATATATATATATATATATATATATATATATATATATATATATATATATATGTATATATGTATATGTATATAAGTCTCTTGGGAAATACTTAACTTTGAATGACCTGATGAAAAACGGAGCGAGAGTGAAGACGTGTTGCCAAACTCAGCTTCCTTTCCGCCCCTCCTGTAAACCCCGCTCCCATGACATCAGTACTTCGCCTACCCTTTCAAACCCCCATTTTCCACCCCCACCTTTTCAAATGGACGCATAAAATCCGATGCCCGCAATTACCATGATCCGGGACACTCCATGGCAGACAGGGGCGGGGAGTGGGGAGGGGTTAGGTGGAAGAGAAAAGAGACACGAGCAAAGCAGCAAACGAAAAACAAATGACGGACGAGAGCGAAGTGGGAGGGATGGATGGATGTGGATCAACAACTCGACGAATTGGTTTTGTTTGCGAGAGAATAAGGACTAGGGAATGCGGAGGTCGCGCTGGTGCAGACGGTGATTGACAAATGTTTTTATTTCTCTTCCCCGAGGCGAATTCTTACACGTTAATTTAAAACAGTTTCCCTTACATTTTAACGTTGTTTTTTTCACCGTTTCGCACTCTGGTCCCCTGTAGTCCAGGCACGCGATGGGATAACATATTCATGCCCACAGTCTACACATGGGGATTGGAATCTGATGAAACGCCAGATGGATAAAAAACGCAAGGTAAACAAGGTTTCTCCTTCGCGCCAACTCTACCATTCCGCCCCTATCGGACGAATAAGACTAATAAAAAAAAGATGAGCACAAAGCGCGAAAATTCTAAAATTGTTCAACACAACACTGAGTGTTTTAAAGAATATCTCAGCGAACGTTTCAACAAAATCGACAGACGAATTACTCGAAACGGCTTGCGAATGGCGACGCGAAAGTGGTAGGAGAGGATTCCTAATGATTTGGTAACGGAATAATTTCATCATTCAGTCAAAAGCCGATCTACTTAAGGGCTTTTAACATTAAGGAGCTCAGCAAAAACGAAGGTCAAAAGCAAGGCCTTTAAGCACCTTGAATCATTTCCACAAAGATCAGGAAAGATTTGCAAGCCCTCAAGAAATAAGTCGTAAGTTCTCTTCCTATTAACCAGAATTTTCGTTAATGTGCCAAGAAGACAAAGCACTACTACAATGTTCCAATCCTCACCAAATTATTAATATTATGGATATTTTATCAATCAGGGTACGTTTTTGGATGAACGTACACATAACAAAGATACAGCAATATATTTCTTTGATTCAAATAAGAAAACACAATATAAACGCATCACCCAACACTTTAATAAGTCCTTCTTCAAATCCTCATACTTTCTTATTCCCCTCTTTTCATCTAACATGGCTACCCTGTATTCATACCCATACCTCGTTTTCCTGTCGTTCTCTACTTTATATCGCAGTCATAAAACATTATCTCATCAACCCATTAAATTACTGTGAACCCCCAATCTCCTTCCTCCTTTGTATTTATGTCAAATAATCCCCTCTCCTACCCAAATACTTCCTCGTAGTAGTTTTTAAGGGAGGCGACCGACTGCCGAGGTCATTTGCGACATTAGGGAAGGACAAAAAAGAATGAAAGGTGGAGAGAAACCCGGCGTCGGCATTAGCCTACTCTTAACGAAAGGCGCCAAGAGGTCAAAAGATTAACGTCCCCTCCGACGGACAGTGTACTTCCTCGTTCGTTTCGTTTTCCATCTACTTCCATTGTCCACACCCACATTTCAAAAGCCTCCCATCTGCGTCTGTCATCCGTAGGCGTAGATTCACAACTTTGATATGTAGCGTGATTTTCTGCGGAGCTACATATCAAAGTTGTGAATGAGCAGTTACTTAATATCCTTACTAAGCATCCGAGTTCAACCTTCCTCTCGAGCCGCATTAACTTCCTTTCTTTCACATTGATTGTCACCTCATACTTAACGCACTTACTTTCCAATTCGCTCAGCCATCCTTGCAACCCATACCCCGACTGACAAACATAAGCTTGATCATCCGCGAACCTAATTGATTTTACGAATGGTCCATCAAATTCCCATCCACAGTTCTTTCCAGTCCTCTTTTAACATTTCCTAAACATATACGATGAAAAGCACAGGTGATAATGGTCACAACTGCCTTATTCCACTTCCTAACACTGCCCATCCGGACTCTCCATTCCCCACTCGCACCTGAGCAGTGTAAGACATGCACAGGTTGCGGATTAGCCTCCTACCCCTCCAATCTACACCTATTTCCAGCAATACATTCATTAGATCTACCTCTCTAATTTAATTCACTCTACCAAACGCATTTACGAAATCTACGAAATAGACCAATACATCCGGAGTGTATTCTATGTTCTTCTTTGTTAGTGACCTCATCACGGCTATGGATATACCGCATATGAAACGATAATAGAGGAAACTATTTAATTTAGTATTTTTATAGAATTTCTCCCCATCAGCGGAGGGTTCCGGTCCAATAAAAAATATATACGTGGGGAATATTCTATTCTCTCCCTCACTCTATGCTCCATGTAAGTGGTGTAATCATTACTCCATTTATGCACAGTCTACGTTCGTTCAATGAACCAATTCCCATAATGCAAATCACAGCGAGCTATTCCCCAAAACGGTTTCTGAGTGGAGCAATTCCTTTTCAGCTCACACCCACCATGCTAGCGTGCTTGGAGGATTTTGATACCATGACGGCTGTACCAACAATCCATACCTCCACCAAACCCTATTTTACAGTGTTGAGGACGCGTTCAAAAATCCCCGATCCAATAAATTAAATTAAAAAAAATAACTGAATGCACTCTTCCAAAGAATATAAATATGTTTCCTGCATGAGGAGGACTGCATAAATAAAATAACCCAATGAATGGCGCTCGAAAGAGAAAACAAAAATAATGTATTGGAAAGCACAGATAGCGCCATCTGCCGCGAATGCTGCGTGCTCTTAAGGGGGAGGGGGGGGGGAGGAAGGACGAATAATAAATCCTTCAACAATTCGCCCAAGCTCACCCAATACGTTATTGTTTCAATCCCGCGTTGTACAACCAGCGACCTCCAACGGAAAAAAAAGCTTTTCATTTTCACGCAGGGTAAACAAAGCCGTTTGGAATGGTAACAAATCGCTCCGAGTTGTTTACACAGTAGCTCTATGGAGAGGGAGGGAGATAAATAGATGGTTGGAGAAGGAATAAGCGATAACGATGGGAGAAAAAGGGTCATCATCAACACCTCGTATTTACCCATTTGATAAATTAACTAAGACGGATTGGACCCCTCTTTTGCTCCCGGGAACGAATTTCAAATGGCAATAAGCGTTCAAGGAATGGACATTTATTTAACATTACATTCATATATTTATATATATATATACAAACACACACATAGAGCATCGGCCCAGCAAGTTGAAAGATCCGTGGTTTAAGTCCCGGTCACCCTGATTCACCCTGAAGACGATGGCAGAGTCAGCCTTCGAAACGTCGGTGTACTGCAACCTGACCCGGTGGGAAACCCGAGAGAACTTCTTGAATATATAACCTCATTTATATATAAATATATATATATATATATATATATATATATATATATATATATATATATATGTATATATATATATATATATTCACCGATGTAGATTTGTAGAATATACAGACACAAAGAAAGGACACTTACAATATGTTATTTGACGTTTCGACAGCTCGGCTGTCGTCTTCAGAATCAGAATCTGAAGACGACAGCCGAGCTGTCGAAACGTTATTGGCTCATCTCTTTCTTCTGGCTATGCGTGCCACGAAACGCACTGTTCCTTTCCTGTATGATGTTGTATGAATTCTAAAAAAACCACTGTCCTTTCCTCTTGTGTATTGTCTATTTCTCCTTTGGAGGGTGAAACAGTCCCCTGACGCCATCTCTTGGCTAAAGAATCGGGGCGCTTGGCGACATATTAGACCCACGGATCTCAGGGTAAATTACGTTTCCTCGATATCTCAAGTGGTTAAGAGCATCCGCCCGGCAAGTGGAAAGATCCGAGGTTCGATTCCCGGTCAAGGAAATATTTTTACTCTTGTGATCCGTTCGATTCCGCCTTCCCCACCTTTATTGTGTTCGTCCTTTATATGTGTTCCTATCCCTTTTCCTTATATCTGTTTCTGTATATATGAGTATTTATTCGCCGTTTGGCGGGATTTCGTGTTTGAATGTGTGTATATATATATATATTCACTCGTGCACTTAAATAAAAAATTTGGACGGCACAGTAGATCACAAACATATATAAATAGAGAACACGTAAAAGGAAACTCATAAGATTTCAGGAAGTTTAAGCTTTCGACCTTCTCTGGGGTCTCCTTCAAGTCAGACCGCCAAACTGGTAATTAATTAAATTAATCCCTTATTGGAATATCTTAGCATAAGAATGATCCTTACGTATTTTCAGGACTTCTGTACAATCAGAATTCTTAATAACTCCCATGAAACAAGATAAAATTCATCACTTGAAACTCTAGTTTTATAAATTTCCACATCGCTTAGGGGTCATCACGGGAGATGCTGCTCTTTTCCCCATTTGGGGATTACACAAAGGGAATTGAAATAAACTCTAAACACCCCTGACATCGATTTCTTACGCAATCCCGGTCAATCGTCCTTCCGGGGAATTACTTTCCTCTAGAAACTTTCCCTCACGGAAATCTCTCCAATTGAAAGTCTATTCGCGAAGCACGCCAATGCGATTAACTATCCCTTTAATGCCCCTCTAGGAGGCCGCCAATTAAGGCTACGCGTTCCACCACTCACTTAAATCCCATACCCAGAGCGTCGAAAGCTGAGGTTTCCGAAGGATTGATTTAATCCATAATCTGTTTACGTAGGAGATCAAAAACACGTTTTAGGAGTCCATTTCACCCTCTTCAGCCATGCGGCGCGCAGAAGCACCTGGCGTCAAGGCTACGGGGAGGCGCCAACTGAGCGGATTTGTTGTCCACGAAGGGAAACTCTAAGCTTTTATGTGGAGAAGAGTTTATTTATTTTTTTTTAATTTTGAATTTGTCCCTGCTCTCGGTCGATGTATGTGTTATACTTGCCTCTCCCGGAACAGTTAAGAAAATTTTCACTTCAGAAACGCCCCTCGGAGTAGTCGCTCGTTTTTTCTTGACAAAATACGAGAAAATCATTAAGAAAGTCTCACTAGAGTTTAGTAAAAAAAATTTCCGCTATGTCAACCACGTTGTTTCATTTTTACAGTCGATTGAATCAACATAAAATTTTGTTTATTTAATAAAATGGATAAAAATGTGCAACCGAAAAAAGCCGAGTTGGACGCAGTTTATGGGACATCTGCTCCCGTGTTTATAAACTGTTTTTAATATGGTAAATGAGTAAAAAGAGACGTTTAAGGCCTGACATGGTGGAATATCATAATTGATCAAAAATTTAAAATTGGCAATTTTGCACAACATAAATAATTGCCAATTGAAAATTTTTTTTTAATATTTTTCCAAATTTCCAAAAATTAAAATTCGGCAATTTTGCACAAAATATAAACAATTGCCAATTTAAAAAAATTAAATAATTTATTATTTTTTGCCATATTGCCAAAAATTAAAATTTGGCAATTTTGCACAAAATATAAACAATCGCCAAGTGAACATTTTTTTAATAACTTTTAATTTTTGCCAAATTGCCAAAAATTAAAATTTGGCGATTTTGCACAAAATATAATAAATCGCCAAACAAAAAACAATTTTAAATAATTTTCAATTTTTGCCAAATTGCCAAAAAATAAAAATTGGCCATTTCGCACCAAACAAAAAATTGCCAATTTTTAATCATGGTAAATGAGTTTAAATGTGACCGTACATCAACAAATGATATACTACCGTTTGTGATGTCCAGTGAAAGTGACTTCATGCGAAATTATTTAGAAAAATCCATGATATCGAGGATTAAAAAAATCAAAGTCCGCGGAATAGTTTATGTTAAGGTCACAGAGTTAGTAGAGTGTTTTCAATTTTGTACGAAATATTGGTTGTGAAAAAAATCTTGGCAAGATGAGTGCCGCGTTTGGTCTCAGTCGAGAATATACTTGTACGCATTCTCGTGGTCGATTCGAAGGCTACTTTGACGCTATTCCTTAAATTTTTTTAAAAAATCTCTTCAATTAAGACAATGCACGGGTGTACACTTGCTCAAATTCGACGGCGAAAATTACGGAAAATAAAATTAAGCTACAAGAAACCGCAGGAGATGCCGCGATCGTATTTTTTAACGGAGTCATCAGCTATATGCGCATCACAATACAATAATTTCAGAGCGTAAAAATCATTCGCATTGACCGGGATTCGATCCCAGATCCCTCGATGTCTGGCCGAGTGCTTTAGCCAGTTAAGCTGTCAAAAACTCGACCGAGGGACATGGAGGGATCTGGGTTCGAATCCCGGTCATGGCGAATGATTTTTACACACTGAAATTGTTTCACTGTAAAATTTAAATTATTACATCATCCACTGTGTTCACCAGATTTGGCACCCAGTGATTTTTTTTAATTTCCAATTATAAAAAAAATTGCTCAGCAAAAAAACAATACAAGTCGAACGAGGAGGTCAAGGCCCAAAAATGAAGCTTATTTTGAGGACCTTGCGAAATCCTACTTTTTCGACGGCTTAAAAAAGTTGGAGAAACGCTGGGAAAGGTTCATACAGCTAAAAGGAGATTTTTCTGAAATAAAAAAACTCCCCAAATAATTTTCCTATTTTTTTATAAGGACTTACTGAACAACCCGCGTAAGTCAAGTCCTTAAGAATATCCCTGGGCGTTCACTGACAGTAAACTGAAGTTGCACCTGTTGACTTCCTAGAATATTATGCATTATTAAAAAAACGAGGCTGTTAAATGGAGTTTATCCGTGCCGTAATTAAACGCCGCAGCACAGTGAACGGCGCTTGGTATGCTTCGTTAAGGGAAGATCACAAGCTTTTCGCTCGATATTTGGACGCCGGGGAGGTTTTCAAAATTAACGTGATGATCTTTTTCAGTAGACCATTTGGTACCAACTTTAAGTCCTTAATTAAGAGTTCAGAAATATACTATTTGGACATCAAAGTATACATGAACATTTTGGCTGACCTAACTGATAAATTAACGCACTTTACAACCTTTACCAAAATTTCTCTTTTCGTGAAAAAATGATGCCCCTAAATCTACTGTGGAATTAAAGTCAAAGCCTCTCCCAAAAAGATAACGCAAAAAAGTGGTGCTTTAAAACCGTTTTCTATATTTTTTGAAATATTTAACGGCAACATTTAAGGTAAGAATCTTAAATCGCAACTATAGCACCATAAATTAGCGACTTATTTGTTGTTCAATATGACGATTCACCGTGAATGCATCGATACTTTTCCATAAATCTGAGACAGTTGTACGAAATAACATATCGAGAATCGATATATATATATATATATATATACATTCAAACACGAAATCCCGCCAAACGGCGAATAAATACTCATATATACAGAAACAGATATAAGGAAAAGGGATAGGAACACATATAAAGGACGAACACAACAGAGGTGGGGAAGGCGGAATCGAACGGATCACAAGAGTATATATATATATATATATATATATATATATATATATATATATATATACACACTGCATAAATACGCCCGCGATCCACCAAAAAGGTGTGTGGCAGGGGGTATCAAGCGATGTTTTCAAAATAACGATAGTTTTGCACACCAAATTATGGATTAGACATTATAGATGAGACTTTTGACGAATAATATGCCTGGTGAAAGCAATTTATATCTCCTAGGATACCAGCTGGCCAAAAATTCGATATTCGATTCGAATAGTTTTTACAAATTTTTTGAACATGCACTTATTGATAAATACAGTATCAGTAGTTGGTACAGTAGGTTTCTTTGAGCATAGGCCTATTCTAACACGAATGACTTGATAAAAACAATAGAAAATAATGAGGCTCAATATTAATAAACGTACTTTAAGAATGTGACTGCACAAAATCATCCGGTCACATTAGAGAGAAATATTAAAAAGCGATGCAAAATAAAACAAAGAAAAAATTAAATTTATTACATATAAAAAAAACAAAATGAACAAAAAAAAAGACTGCGACTGATTTTTTTAGAAAGAAAAAAATTAAGTAAATTGTAAAAATAGAAGGGCAAAAACAATAAGAGCAGGTGAAATAGTTTGCTTATCTTGAAAATGGTTTGGGACAAGATGATCAAATTATTAAAGATATAAGAAGCAGCATTGAGTCACTATAAGTGTAAGTAACCTCGTATATACATTGCCATTATTTCATCTAAACTCAGTTCATTGCTCCTATTTCAACATCTCGTCTCGCTTACCGGGAGATGTATTTCACACATAGATACCGTAAAGGATGTATCACTAGTTATTATTATCCATAATAATGATTTGAATTGATTTATATTTAATGGCGACTGACAAATTGAATAAAACTTCATTTTTGATGTGATATTGCCGGCGTTGAATAAAACCCGATCACGCACCCAACGAAGACTTGTAGAGTATCACGAAGATGCAATTGTTACGCACATTGACTTATCAGAATATAGTTAACAATGGCAAACGCAACAATCGGCTGCCACGGTAATCTAGCCGATTATTTTTTTGGCATTCCATCTCTATAGGTAGGATTTGAATAGACTCAGACTAGACAGCAATACATTTTTTGGCCTCTACTAGCAAAGGATAAACCGACAGTCAACACTATATTCAGCCCCTCTTCAAATCAGCATAGTTCTCTTCCTCCCTTCATTCCGTCCAACATCATTAACACATTTCCTAGCTCTACCTCTTCTTCACAACGGTGTACCCTCTTTACAACACAGCTTTCAACATCCCATTACCAATGAAATAGCTCTGCATCAATCTTTCCTGCCTCCTTTGTATTTCCCCCAACAAACATCTTCCCCACCCCCCCACACTTCCCCGTTTGCTTTCTTTTCCGTTCATTCCACCTTGTCCATCGTTCTCCACAATCACATTTCAAAATCCTCCACGCCTATCACCTTGTCTTAAATGACCATGTTTCCGCTCCGCACAAAACCACGCTCCATATCAAAGTAAGCACGATCCGTCTGTCAGCATCCTCACTCTACGTCCCTGTCATCTATTCCCTCCTCCATGTGAAAGCTTTTTTGCCTTACTCAATTCTTCTTCTTCTTATATCGTCCTATTAACTTGGACACTGAAACACTTCCGAGATAGGTAAAGTGTTCAACCTCCTCTAGTTTATAACTTTTGCGTCATAAATAATTAATCAGTCACGGCCGACTAGACCAGAAGAAGAATTTATACATTTTCACCCTACACACTTGGCTAAATATTCTCCCGTATCATAATTCTTGGTCTCCCAGCGACCAACGCTTCACATGTTCGTCTGAACATCTAGGGGATGCGAACTAAGTGCCTGAAAAAGATACCCGTGGGGATGAAAAATGCTTCCCTCGCCGGTGAAACGCCTTGTCCATCTCCCACCACGACATTAGTGTCATTAGCGAGGGCGCATATTTTCAAATTAAGGGTTAGCTCGCATTTTCTCCCGTGGCAAAACAAAGGTCACCTTCCCAAAAGACCCCTTTCCACACGTCCTCAGGATACTCACCCCCCACACCCCGTGCGTTTCCTGGAAAGTGGGGAACTCGGGAACTTAGGGGTGGGTGGAGGTTAAAAAAAAATAATAATAACTTGTCGCCGAAGAGGGAAAAACCCCTTTTGCGGTAAGGGTGCCGCCTCTCCCTTCCATATTCTGAGCTTTTCTTCCGGGGAATCCGCCCTCATTAACTTTGGACTCTCTGCTCCTGTTGTTGTAAGGACGTCCCGTCAGAACCTCCCACTCAAGTCATTCCTCAGCGGGCTGCTAAACGGATTCCCCACAACCCCCTTTTCCACCACTTTCCCCACAGGGTAAATAATTCATTCCTCCTGTACTTCCTTGGGAGCGTCTCGTTCCCACGGTTGGGAATACACAGAGGGAGAGTTCTACTCGGGCTACCCTCGAGCCGACTCGTCAAAAGCTGCGAAGCATTAAACGAAAAAAAAGAGACAGACGAAAACAAAACAAAAGAAGTGAAAAAAGCGTCGGGGCGAAGGAAAAAGAGAAGTAGAAAGTGAACTCTGAATTCCGTGGACAAGGATGCAACGTCTGGGATGGACGGAGATTTATTTTTGATTCCCCCAACCAAAATTCCTTTTTATTTTTATCTTCGTAATCTTTATTCGAATTCATTGAACTTTTAAGCACTCCCTCTTTGAATGAATATCGCAAAGTCTGGAAAAAGGTCTTGCCCGTGCATGACGTCACCTTAGGGTCACCCTACCGTTTTCGCAGGGGAAGTGATGACACGTGACCTACGATCACTGATGCATTCCAGAAGTTGGCAAACTGCGGCCATTAGCCTCATCATAAAATAAACAAGATAACCGCTATTCGTGTTTACGGGATACCAATCCAAGTCATGGAATATACTTCAATATTATGCCTGTAAAAAGTAATTATTGTATGAATGTACATTTTAACCCAATATTTTCCAAATATTACAAATACCATAGGAACATAGATTTGTACCAAACGACAAAGGTTTTTTTTAAAGACACATGGGGCTGTTGGAAATTTATTTAAGATATCTCATTGAAACTATTAATTTAGATGCATACAAATACATGTAAAACGCTTACATCTACATAATACCCCGCAAGCCACCGCAAGGGCTTATGGCAGGGGTTGTTAGGTCACTACACGTAAAAAGGAACAAAACCACATGCAAAATCAACACATACATGCAAAACTACACCCACAGTGGTGCCTACATTCATGAAAAAATCCTTTCAATCTTCACGCATACAATTATTATACTATCATCTAACAAATAATTGCAGCTTGGGATGCAGTAAGAAATTTATCCAATAACGTGAAAGCTAGAATTTGATAGGTAAGAAGACGTAATTCCACTACCACATAGACATGCAACATACAACGGTCTCTTTCTCTAGGACACAGGTAGGGAATGTGACCCAAGTTATATTTTTTTCAAGTTTGGTAAGCGCTAAATATAATAAATCTACAATCAAGCCACGTAGATATTAGGTATTAAAACAAACACTGTTCTAATGAAAATTCTGCAAAATTGACCCAAATTTAAAATGATATTATAGTATCAAACAAAACTATAATTTAGCATGGCAATATCGGAGAGAGAAAGAATCACAACCCTTCCACGTAAATACTGAGGATAAAATTCGAAGAGTCCCCCAGCTTCAGTATAGCAGGCATATATATCATATGTACTGCACAGCTCTATAGTTCACGTCACACACACGAGGGCTCTTACGACGAAAGAGAGTTACGCACATGGCGTATAAAAATCAAAAGAAAGTTTTCAACCCCATGACCATTTGGAGTACACCTGTTTTTGTTTCCCGCAGTTTCGGGGAAATATGAGTCAAACAGGACGAGAATGAATACGCGGGAAATATGAGGGAGGAAGTGAAACGAGTGCATGAACTTCTCAGCTCAAGAGTGACACAGACTCACTCACTCACTCACAGACTTTATATATAACAGGGCGTTTTAAACAGACCATCAAACGTACAGCAAAGGCTCGATCGAAATAATGACATAAGTAGCAACTACAGAATACTAGGGATAGCCCATACCTGTAGATATGTCACGATACCATTTCGGTTTGGGTACACTTTATTGCAATCAGGTTGCATAACATGTAGGAGTACAAGGTCATAAAAATGGGTAAACTTATCCTCCTATTTGGAACGATAAAATAGAAAATTTCCACATCCTTACATTCGCATTCCATTCACATTCGCAATTGTTATAATAAGAACACAAGTGTGACAGGTCTCTTTGGGGATTTAGGCTGGGAGCCACTTGAGATACGAAGAGAACAAGCGAGACTTGAGACTTTAAGAAAGATTCAGAAAACAAACGAGTTTAACGATGACACTAAAGGAATTATAATGGACCCACACTACTTAAGTAGATCAGACCACAGAGATAAAATAAGGTAGATGGATTCCAGTACAGATAGATACAAACACTCATTATTTCCCCAAACAATCAGAAACCATAATAGTAAGAAACCGAAGTCACTTTAGAAATATTAAAAACATTGAATTTACAAGATAAAACAAAATTAAACATTGCAAAGATATCAGGTATATATTTGTAGTTGCATTTTTATGTTAGTTTGTGTGTTTTCGTGTGTTTTGGGTGTAAGGGTTTTGAATGAATGCATACCACGTTTTGTTTGTCGACTGTATAAATTTGTGTCTTTTGCATGCAGTTTTTTTTCTTAATTACGGGCGTTGCCCTAACACCCCCCGCCACACGCTTATGCGGCAGCTTGTGGGGTATTAATTAGATGCAGATTTCCTAGATAACATTTTTGAAGCGGTAAAAATAGCTGGACAAAACGTAGATACTGCTCTTTGTCCGCCTTCAACAACGTTTGTGAAACAATTCGTCAACAACAACGCGCCAACAACAATGAGGGTACAACAAATAGCGTACAGCAAAGAGTCAACAACAATGAATCTGCAGCAATGTATATTGAAAGAGTTTTCAAAAATAATAGGCTAATCGCTCCTAATGAGTACGAGGTAGAATTTTCGCAAGTCTGCTGAATCAGAGGGGATAATATAAAGTTACGTTGTCGCTTTTCCAGCCTAAGGGTTTCCCCTAATGTATGCTCTCGAAGTTTAGCACAGTTCTGTTGGATCAAAATCGAGTTCGTGCTGTTGTTGGCAGGCATCGGACAGCAATTAGTGGCTGAAGTTAGAATATGCGATTTCCTTGTTCCTCCCTCACGCTGACGGATACCCCGTCGCCCCTTTTGGCGATGGGGAGAATATGCAACAAAGTGTGGGCCCTTCATTTGCGTTGCATTCCAAACGACCCTATTACGTTTTGGACCCGGCGGTAATGAAGGCCCATTGTTCCAGTGGGAATCTCTGATGGACCGGTGTTCCTCTTGCCGCCGGGACGAAAACTATTGCGTATGGGCTACTGCAGGAAGTTTTGGGAGTTAGGAAAGATGAAAGTGGTCCCCAAAAGGGATGTGGTGAAGCTTTTGGGTGAAGGCCTGGCGGATTGGGAATGGTTTGTCCGCACAGTGGGAGAGAGAAATTTGAGGGCCGGAACTCGCCGTCCCACTATCTCTCTCTCCCTTTCGCGACTTACCAATTTCGTCTCATTCCCGTTGATGGGACTCCTTTCTGTGACGCCATTGCCAATGAGACCATTACGACAGATTTCCCCTTGTCACTCTAGGGAATTTTTGTGATCACTAAGGTGAATTGGGCAGCCCACGACGACGAGAAAATTTTGAAGGAGCAATAATTTGGAAAGAGTATAAGTTCCCACTCCTCCTCATTCCCACTTAGCCTCAAGCACCACCAACCAACCATTAGAGCCCTAAAAAACCATCAAGAAAGTTGTATCAAGGAGAAATTATGGCCTATTCCAGAGCTCATAAGAAAGAGCTCTATGCGGTTTCCGACATTAGGACGTGTCCGTCACAAAACTCAAGCTTCGACAATTTTGTTTTATCGAAACAAAAAACGCTTTCTTGCTGTAACACGTAGTAGGATCACCAAACAAAAAAAACAGTTCATTAACGATGAACCTTTATTGGATTACAGAACACTCAGAGGGGACTACGAAGCTTTACTTTAAAACCGCGGCAGGGTCATGTTCGGGTACACTTATTCTAGTGTTCATTCACCTCCTGCCACACACCCTGGCGGTGTCTTGCAGGGTATATATAAAAATATATATATAAAAACTACCGTGAGAATGAACGAAATTCTGGCTAAACAAGTGGAACCCCTATATGTTCTACCACCAATGACTAGGCAGAAGCCTAAGTTGAGTTCCTGGACAATATGACGCAACGAAAGGGTGAGAAAACCTCTCCAAAAATGGAGAATACCCTGCTTCACTCTCGTTTTGAGTATTACAGGGATGGATCTCTTCTTTGTTAGATTCAGGTGATTCGTGGATACGACAATATCAAACCAGAGTCAGTTAACGAACCTTATACATCCGGTCGCATAAAAAATTGTAAACGTCTTTAGGAGCAGTAGTAGTACTACTTACTATCGTGGGAAACAAAAGATGAGGTTTTCAAGCCATAAAAGACAGGTGGGTAATTACAGGTGTATTTAGCAGAGGTACGTTTTTTCAGGAAATGATAGAACGGAGGGTAGAAACCAGACAAAACATTATCCTAATCTAATGAGGTGCTGATGACAGGGGCGTACCTTTAGGATATTAAAAAAATTTTACTGAAAACTTTGACCTATGAGTGGACCCTCTTCAATTCGTCATACTTCCTTCCCCATTTCTTCTAGTCCAACATACCTATTCTATTCCTTTGTTCATTCCTTTCTCACTTAACGTGCTTCCCTCTCAC
Organism: Hetaerina americana; assembly: GCF_022747635.1. NCBI lineage: Eukaryota > Metazoa > Arthropoda > Insecta > Odonata > Calopterygidae > Hetaerina > Hetaerina americana. The sequence goes on along the minus strand of NW_027286181.1, from coordinate 13,006,498 downwards.
TTCCTCGAAATTTAATCCCCACAGAAAATGCTAGGCATCAATCTTTCTTTGAGCATCCTTTCAATTTATCCCATCGATCCCCTATCCTCCTCTTTACCGACGCCTAGTACCCCCTCGTTTGATTTCCTATCCCTCCATTTCATCTTCTCATTACTTCTCCACATCCACATCCAAAAAACCTTCAATTTATGCCTATCATGCTGCTTCAACGACCACGTTTCCGCACCGTTACAAAAAACATGCTCCATATTAAAGTTTTTAAGAGCCTTTTCTTAACCACCTTACCCAACGTCCACATACCTTCCTCCTTGTGAAAGCTCCTTTGCCTAATGAAATTCTTCTTCTTATATCCCTACAAATTTGACCATTCTTTTTCACCAGATATAAGTTTATAATAATTTTTTTTCAATATTTAATCAAACTTTACTCCTTAATGTAAACCTCATAAACTTTTTCACGTTGATCTTCATCTTACTCCTATCACACTGATTTCAATATACGATGAGCAATGATAAACACTCCTTGGCTGGTTGTACTTACTATATGTTTGGTAATTACTTGATTCTTGTTGACAGATTATATAATTTCCCTGATCATCATCTACTTGAGTGAAAAACACGTAGACCAGATATACGAGGGTCATCCGGAAAGTAGTACTCGTTCGTGAAATAAAGACACAAAAGTAAATATTAACAAACATAAAAAATTTTATTTGAAAGAGGATACTTTAAACTACTTCTCAACATAATCTCCAAGCAAATTAAGGCATTTGTCATAACGTGTGACAAGTTTCTG
>NW_027286181.1:12985703-13003203 GCF_022747635.1 Hetaerina americana | reverse complement strand
TCTATACATCACGAGAACACATATCCTTAGCTCTACATTCTTTCCATCTCACTTAATTCCATCTAAAACGTATACTCTTCTACCCACCTCTACCGCGCTATTCGAGCGATCTACCCTCTTTATCACAGTCATCGGTATCCCATTAATCCTCAGTATCTTCGTACCAAGTTTCCGACCCATATAAAACTACGCTACATATTAAATTTTACTCTAGTATTTTCTTCACATTTTTAATTTATGTGTCGGTCATCAACTCCGGGCTTTTTATAAATACTTCTTTAGCCAACAAAATTCTTCTTTTATTATGTCCACCCACTCTTATTCAAAAACACTTACCCAATAGAGGAACTGTTTAAGTTGACCTAGTTTTTTTCCCCAATATTTTAATGTTTATTTAAACCTTATTATTTCTTTTTTTTCCTGAGAATCCTAATTTTATGATTATAATTATTGATATTTTATCAAAATTTGTTGTCTCAGGCGTAACTTTATGGAATCTGCATAACATATTGACATGTAATGAAATAATTGACTTTTCATTCCGTAGGAATTACAAAGTCAATTATTTAATTACATTTCAATATGGTATTTAATCGTTTAAAGTAAGATTTAATGGGGGTTTATTGTGCTATAATCAGGCAATTCATAAAAGATATACCCATGCAGAAACGAAATCACATAGTTAAATGTGTGTGTATATATATATATATATGTACACAATAAACATAGCTATATGTGTACTAGACAAATTCGAAAAGTAAAGCCCGCTGTCTTATATTGAATTAATTGGCGGTTCAGAACGTTGTGTGCATGAAGCGCCATCTATTGATTGTTGCCGAAGCCTTTGAAGATATTGTTTTAATTCTGTCGTTGTTTCCCTGTCAGCGAGTGACAATGGTAACAGTGGTAACAATGTCCGCGAAGGTCGTTACTCCCGCCAGTTTAGAAGTTCGCGAAGTGATTCGAATTTCGGACGCTTAGGATGATAATAGGCTATCCAAATTCATCGTGAGCTGTGTCTAGTTAATGTGCCATACAGTAATGAGTGATGAAAATGGTTAGACAATCGACTCGAAACTTCAAAAATGCCGCACAATTGAGCATGAATGATTGAGGGCCAAGTATCAAGGCCGATGAAATCGTTTAACAAGTGGATCAAGAACTGCGATCTGATCGACAATTGACGATCACTGTTCAGGCTGAAAAATTCACTCTTTTTGAACTCACCGCTATCCACACGATTGTCACGGAAAAGGTCAGATATCACAATATCGGTGTGCAAGGTGGGTATCGCAAATGCTAACTGACCAACACGAAGAGCAAATAATGTTGAGTGGACGAGCGTTTTTGGCCTGCTATCGAAAAAACGGAGATGATTTGACCTTAGACACAGCGTATGAAATCATATTATTTGAAATTGAAAGAGTGGCTTGGTGGATATTGATTTGAAGACGATGAGGATCTTAAAGACGTCCCTAGTCTACTGGTTCAATTTCTAGGAGGCAAACCTCTATGCCGAGGGATTAAAGAAACCGGTGCAGAATTACGGAAAGTGTTTACAAGTGAATTGGCGATTATGTCCAAAAAAGTTAAATAGGTTTGTAGGTCAGCAAAAACTTTTTATAAAAAATAACTGTTTTAACCTAAATCTAAAAAATATCCCACAAACTGTCGCCATGGAGTTTTACAGGGGGTGGTAAGGTTACCATCCATTCTACATGTATTCTCTTTATTTTCTCATGCACATGGCAACCCGTGATCCACTCAAAAAACCGCGTGGAAAGGGGGTGACCGAACACCATTCATGCAACGTGCCCACACATATTAAGAGTACTACATGGGTGGTCTTCTTGTGCCTACACAAAGAGGACAAGGTAAAAATCATTAAAAGAGGGAAGTCAGAGGGCAGTCACTATTTAATATTAATGATCGAACAGCCCTCTTTATACAGATTCATTTCGGCCGCGTTTTGAATATACTACAGGTATTTAGAATACATTGAGAAAACGATAATTTAAGACCTGAAAAAGGATAAGCACTAATCCGCCAGATTTGCTAAATGTTTGCAGAGAGAAAAGAGTAAGCGTATCTTCCCATTAAATGTAAGCGTACACATGTCCCACGTTGAAGGAATTTAATTATAAATCCCTTGATTCACGAATAGAGAAGCAGAGACAGGATATCCGAGTTTTCTTACTACACCGAGGGAATTATAATGGCGCGAAATTACTCGTCAATTATTAGATGCGCCAAACGGGATATAATAAAAGATAGAAATTCAATATCACCGATTGGTTAAAGTATTTATTTATATTTCCCTTGCAGAATACTCAATCACAAAAAAATTGAACCAAAACAATAACAATATAATAAGGCTAAAATTAAATATTTTAGCTCAAAGCACCATTTATTTCATGATGTATATAGCTAGGTATGCTCATGATGATATAGGCATATAATTATACCAGTTTTTGAACTCATATATGAAATGATATTTCCGCATGCATGGCTGAAACCCAAACACCCCCCACCACACCCCCTTGAGGCAGCTCGCGTGGTGTTTCGTGTAGATAATGATGGATATGCAGGTGATAACCTTATTATGCGTAGTTTTTGGAAGGCAGCTCAAAACTACTGCTTTTCATGCACACATAACTTTATTTTTCATTAATATTTCCCCATCGCCACATCTTATACATTCGGTATAACAAAAAATATTAATTTTACGAATGAAATAAAATCTTGAAAAAATCTGCCAGATCAGCAATGCGTTGTCAAAGCAACATGGAAAGGTTATTGGGGATCAGGGAAGGTGAAGAAGGGATATTAATCTTGTTCACGAAGTTTCGATTCTGATTAGACTTGGAGGTAGTGGCATTCACCAAGGTCAAGGTTACAGTGTCACGTATATCGCAGGAGTAAGTAGTCCCCCTTGTCTCTCTCTGTAGGGGGGGAGAAGGGGGGGTGGACTCCGCTGCCTGCTTGCTGCGGTGTGTCACATTCCCCACCCTGGGTCTTTAGGGGCGGAGACCTTGAGTTTGCATGTCCATGTGATAGTGTAATTTCCCCTACTTACCTTTCCATTCTAATTTGCCCCTTTATTGGATTAATTAAAAATTGGCGATTTACCAAAAAATAAGATTCATCACGACCGATTTCAATGTGACTGCATCATCATCAAGAGATGATGATGTAGTTAATTTGAAACCGGTCGTATAAAATTTTATTTTGTGAAAAATTGCCAATTTTTCATTAATCATGTCATTCAACCATATCACGCCTGAAACGTCTCTTTTTATACGTTATTGGATAGATTTTTACTACATTTATGGGTACATAAGCGCGATTATGTTAGTTGATAGTATACATGGATTACCCTGCGTGGGGGTTAAAAAGGTTTTCGCTTGAATATATCCATGGGTGTAGGTTTGCAGGATTTTTTTGGTTTTGCAAGTGGTGTTATTCTCTTTTACGGCTGGTAACCTAACACCCTCTGCCGTACGGCCCTGCAGCGGGGTGCGGGGTATTATGTATGATGTAGAACTAGATGAGATGAATGCAATTGATGGATATACATCCCCCTCATTTATCTCACATCGTATCTATTACAATTTCCCCTTAGAGCTCCCTAGTATTCTATATCTCTTCCAATACACCGCTAAATCACTTCTTATTCCATTTCCAGTGTACGGTCAATATGCTTACATTCACTGTTTTCATGAAAAATCAAAGAGTTTTCCTATGGTCCAGCAAACGGTCACCGAATCAATCGAGAGCGCGCTGAAGTAAGAGTAAGGAACAAAAAAAGATGTTTTCTGCAAGATGTTCCACTCCCTTTCGCGTAAAAAACCTGTCTCGGCCTCGGAACGAAGGGCTAAAAGTTAATATACTCGTTACAACCCGTTAATACACTCTCAATCCGGCGTCTTGCAAGACGCTCGCCTTATTGCTTACCAAAGGCTTAACTTCTTAGTCTCACTCGGCGAAAAACACCTTGTTCCAAATATATCGCAGAGTGCTTGCTTGTTTTCCAAACGAGGAGTAAAACTAATTCCCTCCGATCGCTTCGAGGATATCCGAGGCGTATTTGCACAACGGAACGATATTTGCCCTACGTGCTCGATTTGACGCCTGGAAATGCGAAAACAAATAAGGGAAGAGCGAAGGCTCCACGGATGTTTACTGGTCCTGTCTCCTTGTAGACGGAGACGTTTCGGTCGTTCGGGTAAGAACAGGTCACTCCCGCCACTCTACTTGAAAACTTAAAGAGGAAGTGAGAGTAGTGGGGAGGGGTGATAGAGTGAGACTGAGAAAGCGAAGGAATAATTGAAAACAAACAAGCAAAAGGACGTTGCCTAGGAGACGGCGACGTTTCGGTCGCGGGGCGGACCGGAACGGGTCGACGTCGCCACTCTACTTAAGAGGAGATGAGATGATAGGGGTTGGGAGTGATAGAGTGGAAATGAGAAAGCAAAAGCATGAGGGAATACAAATAAAGTCGCGGTAATTGCCAAGGAGGCGACGACGTTTCGGTCGCGGGACGAACTGGATCAGGACGCTCAATGCCCTAAATTGAACACATTAAAGGAGTCAAAGGAATGGGGTTTCAAGTAGGAGTATTTGAGTGAACAATATAAGGGTAATACGACAACAAAAAAGGTAGGAACATTAACATTTCCAAAGAAACAACGACGTTTCAGGCGCGAGAAAAATGGGAACCGGTCGCTAGGCACCCAAAATTTGAAGAAGCTACGAGGAGACGAGAGAAAGACGTAATGGGTAGGAAGTGAGGATCGACAAGAGGTGATATCATGAGGAAGCTTTCGCCTAGAAATGCGAAAACAAATGTTGATAAAAAAGGTCGTTTCCAAGGATACGACGACGTTTCGGTCGCGAAACGATCGATGCCTAGATAATTGAGAGTAGGTGACTCGATGAGGTAAGTAATGAGATACCGAAGAGGAAACGTCCCTCAGGGGTGGCAGTAAGGGGTTTCTCAGGTTGGGAAACTAATTTCCTTCCTCGAACCACTAAGAAGGATAAGCAAAGAAAGATCAACATGAGAGCGTAATCATCAATCTTGGACAAGCAGTTCTGCTCTTCGAGAAAACGAAAATAAACTTCCAGAAAATCTGCGTCCCGTGGGGGACGACTTTCGACTTGGAAAAGGTCGTAACCACGTAAACGAACTATTTGAGAGAGCATATCTCCATTCCCTTCCTCCAATCAAAGTATTGTTCATTAACGTCTAATGAAAAATTAAACTTTACGCCAAACATCTTACTTAGCACATTAGAAAATCAATGCGATTGGTAAGGTTATGAAGTTTTAAAGAAAGAGGAAGGCTCAGTTACACGTAAAAATAAAGGGCATAAACTGAATCGCTTGGGACAACTTAGCTATTTTGGAATTGTTTTGGACCAAAAAGGGCAAATTCTTAAATATTTGCTTTATTTGGACATAAAAAAGTGAATAAGCAGTTCATAATATTTTTTATTGTAATCGACTATTATTAGTAGTAATTTATCGTCTTAGGGTAGATTTTTGACGGATTCTGGCACTACACACATTTATACTTGTTAATCCAAACTTTAAAGGCTAAAAAATAACCTTAAACCCCACTCTACATACATATTGCAATATCTAATAACGGGTAAAATTAATCTGGCACTATTTACCCCCTGCCACACACCCTGGCTTTTATGGTTTATATATAAATAAAATAAAAAATCCAACTTTCGAGATTTTTAATCTCGCCTAGGCGGATTTTTTGTGCACTGAGGGTATAAATCTCTGATTTACTCCATGTCGTTTCTAGTTCAAATCTAGCATTAAGTTGAGCAATTGTATTTTTACTCAATTTATTATAATTTAATTATTACTCAATAATGAACAATGCGCGCAATTATTACGAACATTAATAGGGTAAATTTTGTTTCCTAAAAAACGGAGTGAATGCAATTTTAGCGAGACACTTTTTTTAAGTTCACAGCATGACGTATTAATTTTGAATTGGAAGAGTTGTCCCTTGTCATTGTCCAATGAAGGAAATACGTTCATTGTTGCTTCATATTATATAGAAAAAGGGGTATAGAAAAATAAACTCGTCAATTTACTATACATGCTTTCTATCTTCCTTATTTCCATCCAAAACGTCTATTTTTTGCTCCCTTCACCTGGCTTTCCCAGAAGTCCCCCCTATTTACTCCATCTTCAGCATCCACTTGCTTCTTTTAAAATACTTTTACATCTACTTCTCCAGCCGTTTTCGAATTTGACCAAAGAATCAATTTTATTTTCCTACGATGCCCAATACTTATTCCCATTTTTTTTCTTTTCCCTCCACTTTATATTTGCCATTAATCCACGCATTCACACCTTAAAAGGCCTCTCAATCCACCCTTACTTTCTTGCCTCAACGACCAAGTTTCCGATCCACACAAAACCAAATACCATATCTTTTCCATATAGTTATCTAAGCCATAAATCTTAACTTATCGAAAAAACGTTTTCACATGAAATACATAAAAAAAACATTTAAGCATTTCATTTTCAAAGTAACCAAGTTGAAAAAAAGCCTTATTTTGCGTTTTCATCCGGAAACTTACAACTTTTCCCTAATTTCATCAATGCCACTTTATCCTCCAAGCAATCCTTTCCACTCTGACACACTGTAACAATGTTTCATCCAGCCTCCTCTCCCCGTTCTTGAGACTGCTAATATGAAAACAAACTTTAAGCTATCCAAAGTTAGTTACGAAATTACATAGTCTAGGGTCTGCGAGACTATTAATAGTCTGAACCGAAGGCGAAGTTATCAAAGGGCATCACCCATCGTTCGACGCGCTGGAGGAAATCAGGGTTGAAAAGCACTTCCGCCGTGGATTCCTGGAATAACTGCGCCTATAAGTACTTGAGGGGGTCGCTATTAAGAAGTATCAGAGGACATTAGGCGAGGCGACCAAGAGCTCAAGTCGTCTGCACCACTACGGAGGTGGGGGGGGGGGTGGTAATTTGGGGGAATACGAAGGGGAAGGACTGAGAGGGAGAAATTAAACCCCACGTCGCATTAAATATGCTCTCTCAATAATGCGCACAAAGGGTTTATACGGATTAAAATAGCATCGCAAGGACCGCCTTCCAGTCCTAGGAAATGTGTTCAAGTTTACGATACAACCCTACGTCAGGCATTTTAGATTAATTACCTGAATTGGACGAATTATAATTGACAATGCATTCTCATGGAGAAGAGTTATGAAATATTATTGGGCCAATAACATTTGAATATATATATATATATATATATATATTATATAAATATATATATATATATATATTATATATATTATATATATATTATGTATGTATATATATATATATAGTATATATATATATTTGGTAATGTTGTAAGTTTGCCTCTGATCACATTACCAGGATGTCATAGCAATGGCACCGTTTCAAATATACGCATATTTTTTTCATAAAATAATAGGGTCAATTTATCATACTCATAAATTACTATTACATATAGTATATGAAATGCCAAGGCACAGTATGAATTTGTTTTTCAAAATTGGACCCGGACACTACACCATGAGATTAGAGTTACGATATATTTGTGTATGTATGTATATATAAATAAATATATATATATATATAAATGTATATATATATATATATATATATATTTATAAACGCAGATGTAGATTTTTAGACTATAGAGACACAAAGAAAGGACACTCACAATATGTTATTTGACGTTTCGACGACACATCCCGGCGGTAGTTTTTAGCGCATATATAAATAAATAAACCTTAAACCTTAGTAATAAAAATTATTTCATATATACGTTATATTCAAGTATCTTAAATTATCCCATCCATGCCATCTGGATCCTTAATAACACCTGCATTACATAGACGCTGGATTCACATAATTAACACATTATTCTGCTTGCAACTGACCAAAATATCCACCATAAAACAGATATGGATACTTTATTTTGACCTTATCAATACTAAATTCATATATTTTACACTAATACTGTTTGTTTTCTGAGTATAAGATTCCGTAGCGCACATTCTTCGTTAACGTGGTTCAGGTTGGACGATGTGATGTAGGAGAGGGATATTATTTATAGTTGAATATTGTAAAATCAAATTTTAAAGGGAAAGGGATATTAACATCATGTAATTCTTAACTTGTAATCACGAAGAGGGATCTGCTTTCTTATTAAACTGAAACAGCCTACCATTGCAAAATACGTTATGGTCAAGACGATATTTTCTTCTTTAAGACGAGAAATTGAGAAGTAAAGGGCCTTACAAAGACACGTTATCACCCAAGGTAACGAGTGAACAAGGAGAGTTCCTAAAAAATGCTAAATTGTTATACTTATCATTTAAAATCTAAGTTTCTCCAAAAAAAATAAACAGTTACGTGAAGCATGGAGTTTGTATTCTTTTCCAAAAACCTTACGTACTTAATTCTTCCATTGATGTTCTGTAACCGAAAATTCCGAAGTCGTATATTGACGGGCAAGTTAAATACAGGGTGCGGCGCTTAAATCCGGACTAGCACGCGTTTCCTCGAATGAGGTTTCCTAACTGGGTTGGCGAAACCTTCCCCAGACTTCTCCGAAGCATTATACTTAGTCACAATATCGTAAACAGTTGATCTGGGGTACCTGAAGAATCGAAATATTTCTAAATATTACGCCCAGCGCGAACACTTTCGATAATAGCGATTCTTCGATTGTACTCCACGATTTTACGTAACATCTCGGCCATTTTGAAGTTATGACTGTTTACTAGATGCCTATAGCTTTCAAGAACGCCAATTTCGAACTCCAGTGAAACTAAGATCAAATTGAAATTTGTCCAGATTTTAGCACCGCATCCTGCATATGTTCTTGAAGGACAACTACAAAAATATCAAACAAGAACGCGCAGCTGATAAAAAAAAACGAATGGATAAACCTATACTTTTGGATGGTCAGGGGATATTTCCAGAATACCCGGAGTTAATACACTCCGGGGCTGAAACAAGTTAACCAAGAATCAACTTCTGGTCGAGGGTGAAATGAGGTAAACATATATTCGCGCTCACATGGCTCGAGGGGGTGTTGGGAGGGGAGAGGGGGCGGTGAATAAAACTGGAAAATTCCAAAATCGTTTTGCTGGAGATCCACGCACCGTAGTACGCACACACATCTCCACGGTTACGAGTTTCAAACTTGCTCGTGCGAACTCTCTCTTGGAAACGATTTCCCCCTCCCACTTTCGCATCCATCAATAATCCCCTCCCCTTTAACAATATGATCAAGGGTACCCCTCCCTTTCCAGTCCCATTTCTGCCCCCTCCTTCTCCCCCCCCACCACTCCCCCCATCCCCTTTCCCAACCGGTGGCAACCCATCCGGAACCACGCGGAACGAAAGGAGAAATATATTTATGGGGGTTGGTTTGGAAGGAGGGTTGGTAGGGGGAGGACGCAGGGCAGGGGGGTGGGGGTTTGGAGGCGGAAGGGATGTTGTGGTGGTAAAAGGGATGAACTGTGACGACGGTGCCCCCGTTCTCTCCACTCTAGCAGGCAGGGTCAAAAGGATCGCTTCGTTAAGGGATGCTCGATGCCCTGATTCTTCAGGATCAAATTACTATGCTTGAAACCTTAATCAAACTAATCACTGGTATTAAGAGAGAGCCGTTTTCACCGGAGAAATCAATACAATACCGAGTTCAATGAACGGTAATAATCCAACTCAATTAAAGGTAGAGGCTCTTGGAGTGTCTCTCACAAACATTTGCTTGATGAAAAGGTAACAAACATAAATTTTCGCGCTTAAGTTGATTGTCCAGCCATTGTTTAGACCGAGTACGTAATTATCACGTCGACAATACATGACCTATAAAACACCGTGTAGAGGCCATTATTGGAGAATTACATTTCTGTGAAATTTAAAATATGTTATCCATTTATTATTGTAATGGAAATCAAACACTTTCTCAGATTGACACCCGAGGAACTGTCCTAAATATTATGTCCGAAGTAACTGGTAGATTTCCTCTGTTTTCCCCAAGCACTTTCTTTCTTTGGTTCTCGGAACAGTCTAAGTGCCTTCGTGCTATTCTAAAAGGCATTCTGTATCATTTGAAGCTTTATTTTCAATTGCCAACATTTGCAATTAAACATAAGCCAGGCAGATGATCACGGATAACTGGACGAAATATACTAGCATGTTACTAGGGTATTGTGGAACTTATTATTTAGCAGTAAAAACCTCTAGCTTTTTTATTATATCCTCTTTATCATCTTAAGGAATAATATGATAAGGGATCTTTATTTCAATATTTTAATTATTATGATAAACATTACGTTAGATACATTAACCAGGAGGGGTAAAGCAAACTGCGAGGGAAACGTTATGTTTGGACGAGGACAGGTAAAATTGGGAGTATTTAAAAGAAATATTACGTTAATTCAAGACGCGTAAAGGCAAGATAGAGAGATTCAATGACATAGATGTACGCCTTAAGTAAAGATGAAGAGAAAATATTTACCAAAACTTTAACACAGAGCGTAATTTTCTATGGCTCGGAAATTAAGACCTTCATGCTAGGAAGGAAAGAGTAGATTAGAGGCTTTCGAGATTTATCATGGAGGAGAAAAATTTTAAATAAATAAAATAAATAAAAGGATAAGAAAACAAACGATCAAGTTCCAGCCATAGTAAGTAAAAAGAGATGATTGTTGTGAAATATTTTGGAATAAAGCAGGACAAACGGACTCCAGATATATTTACAGGGAAAATTAGATGCCAAAGATTTTGGAGAAGGGGATTATCGTAAGAGATAAAAGAGAAGAAAGAGCTAATGAATGAACGACAGCAATATTTGAAATGAGGTTCAAAAATAGCTTGTGCCACGCTGCTCATGGCTTCTAGAGTACAGCATTATGAATGGACATGGTCCATCGAATATCTACCATAACCCGGTGTGTATACATATTAGTAGTCCCAAGTTTGTATAAACATATTTGTCCCGTGTTTGTATATATAAATATGTAGTTATTTATATTTATTTAAATATATATATATACACACACATATAAATATATACAGATATATATATATATATATATATATATATATATATATATATATATATATATATATATATATATATATATATATAAATAATTTTATACATATATATAGCGATAATGCCAACTAATGTTAGTAACAAGATTTATCACCTCTGTGACGGCGTTAACATAACCCTATTTTGTATCTATCGACTAAGCCGTACACGTAATCTTTGTGCTTCAAGTGGCACTCAAAATAGTTTCTCTATGGCATCGACGAATCGAGAAATCGACCCACCAAACCAAGGAGCGTTTGGCGGGAGGAGACGGTCTCCCTCCTCTTTGCCTCCTCTTAAGTGGGCGGCGCTGGTTGTGGTCTAAGGCCATGCCGAGAAGGGGGGAAATGAGATAGGGAAGGTGGGAAACGAATGGCCTTAGGAAGGCGAGAAGACATTCGGGCAGGATGGAGGGGGGAATGTATAACGGCCTGTGGGAGGGGTTCGACATTTGGGGTGGGGTTGGATACTTAAGGGCGGGAAAATAAAAGGTTTTTCGGTCGGTGTCCTGGGCGGAGAGGGGGATAGGGGATGGAAATGGAGGGAAACTATACAGGGCGTTGGGGGAAGGGGGTAAATAAGGGGATGGTGCGGGGAGCGTGGAATCGCCGCTGCGGATCCAAGCCAAGGGTCTAGGGGATCCCTCTCATACCTTCCTCGGCTCTCATGGGGTCAAGGAAAAACATTCTCCGCTGGGTCGAAAATCTTCCAATTCCTGAGAATATTTCCCTCTTTCATTTTATTTGTATCGGCCGCAACAAAATGAATGCCAGGGGTTTGCGAGAGCTAATGCTCGCATTGGTGATCAAATTTTAAAAAAAATTAAAACTGTTGGAGTTGAACGCAAGGAGAGGGAAAGTCTCTTGGGGTTAAAAGGGCCATTGACGGAACGAAGAAAACCAATAAAATATTTTTTTATGAATGCATTACGGTGGTAGACCAAACATTTTTTTAGGGGAAAAAGGAAAACTTTCCCAAGGACAAATGAAGGAATGCAGCCTTCGCCCTCCATTGAAAAATATAGTTGTGCCAGCAAAAAACCAAATTCCAAAAGAGTGAGTGACCTTGGCTGTGACCGTCAGACATATCAAAATCCATAAATGTATTTATACCCAAAAATTTGGAGACACAGATGAACATACATCTTAAGAAGTCAGAGCACATTTTGTTTTTCCACTGAGAAAGGTGGTTACACCAACAAAAATTAAATTCTCGTGCGGTTTCAATTAATGTTGTGATTATGTTATGCGTGATATGGTTATGTGATTTATTTTTCATGAATATTTATTACAAGTGTTAAACATTTATATATATATATACTTATATATATATATATATATATACTTATATATACTTATATATACTTATATATATATATATATACATATATATTTATATATATATATACTTATATATACTTTTATATATATATATTTATTTACTTATAATATATATGGGATGTCTCACTTGACGAAGGCCTAAGAGAGGGCCGAAAGCTCGAAAAATTTGCCAAGTGACTGTCCTTTTAAATCTTGCTATTCTCTTCTATTTGTGTTAAATTGTGTCAGCCGATTATTGTGCCGCTCGTGTGAGCTTCTCCATGCAATCGTTATATATATATATATATATATATATATATATATATATATATATATATATATATATATATATATATGTAGAGTAGATTGCTGGATGTTTATGCTAGGAGTTACAAAACATTTATTTGGTGGTTATGTCTATCAAAAACCGACCTTAACCGGTAGATTACTCAAAAAAATCTATATACATATATGTATATATGTGTGTATATATATATATATATATATATATATATATATATATATAATGTATTTTATATAAATATATATATATATATTTTTTTTTTAAGGTAATCTACCGGTTAAGGTAGGTTTTTGGATGGACACAACTACCTAACAAATATTTTATTACTCCTAACAAAAAACAAAATCCATCATCCTACTCTATATCAGATCCCTCTTCATCTCTGAGTACTTTCTTCCTCCCTTCATCCCGTCCAACATCCCTATCCTGTTCCTTCCCCTTCCTCGTTTGCCTAACATTCTCCCCTCTATTATAGTCTTCAACATCCCACTTCCGGTCAAGACCCCGTTCATCCATTATTCCTACCTCCATAGAATTTCTCCCAACCAATCCCTCTCTTCGCCCACCATACCAAGTACTTTCTCATTTGTTTTCTTCTCTGTCCATTTTACCTTCTCCATTCTTCTCCACGCCCACATTTCAAAAGCTTCCAATCTACGTCCTTCCTCCTGCTTCAATGACCACGTTTCCGCACCGTACATAGCTACGCTCCATATCAAAGTTTTTACGAGTCTTTTCTTAACATCCTTACTCAAAGTCCCTGTCATCAACACCCTCCTCCTTGTGAAAGCCTCTTTGCCTAGCGCAATTCTTCTCCTTACGTCCCTACTACTTCGACCGTGTTGGTCCAAAATACTACCGAGATACGTAAACTGTTCTACCTGCTCTAGTTTTTGCCCTCCTATTTTAATGTTTAGCTTAGCCTTTCTCTTTCTAGAAAATCGCAGAACCTTTGTTTTATTAATATTGATTCTCATCCCATACCTGTCGCACTGAATTTCCAATTCACTAAGCAATGCTTGCAGCCCCTTGGCTGACTGACAAACTAAAGCTTGGTCATCAGCAAACCTAACTGATTTTATGAATTCCCCGCCCACTTTCATTCCTAACTCGAGTTCTTCCCATGCCTCTTTGATCATTTCCTCTGCATACAGGTTGAACAGCAACGGTGATAATGGGCAACCCTGCCTTACACCCCTTCCTAACACTGCCCATCGTGACTCCCCGTTTCCCACCCGCACCTAGCAGTCTGAGACATGTACAGGTTGCGGATTAGCCTCCTTTCCCTCCAATCTATTCCTATTTTCTGCAATATAATTATTGATTTTTCATTATTCACTCTATCAAACGCTTTTTCGAAATCTACGAAACAGGCAAATACCTCCTGGTTGTCTTCTATATTCCTCTCGATTAATAATCTCATTACTGCAATGGCATCACGCGTACCTCTCCCCTTCCTAAACCCAAACTGATCATCCCCTAAGTAATCATTTGCCCTACTCTCTATCCTTTTGTTTATGATCCTGAGAACAACTTTAGCTGCGTGGGATATCAAACTAATTGTCCTTTAGTCCTCACATGACGTGACCTTTACCTTTTTCGGAATAGGAACTAAAACTGATCTCACAACGTCTTCCGGCCAGATTCCCTCCTCATAAGTAATACGGATCAGCCCATAGAGCCTCTTCCTCCCACATTTTCCTAAGCATTTTAAAAGTTCCACGGGAATGTTATCTACCCCCACGGCCTTATTTAGTTTCATCTCCCTTAATGCCCTTTCTATCTCATTGTCTAGTATGCTTGGCCCTAAGCTGTCTTCCTCTACGTCATTTTCTTTTTCAATGTCTAACTTTGTTGGTCTGAGTTCTTTACTATACAGTTCTTCTATATACTCCTTCCATCTCTCTTGGATCTTTCCTGCGTCAACTATTACCTTACCCGCCTTATCTCTAACTGTTAGCATAGCTCTTCCTTTCTTACTTCCCGATAACGATTTAACTTTGCTGTACAGCGCACCGATTTCACCCTTCCACTGCAGACTTTCCATATCCTCGTACTGCGTCTTCCACCATGCTTCCTTTGCTTTATTTGTTGCCCGCCTCAATTTATTGTTCAATTCTTTGTACTTCATTTTGCCTAATTCTGTATTTATATTCTTCCATTTTCGCCGCTCATCCATCTTTGTAATCATCTAATCCCATGATCCATGGTTTCCTAGTCCTTTTAGCGTTAACGGTTCCAATAGTGTCTTTTGCGGCTTTAGCAAACCCTTTCTTGATCATTTCCCATTTTTCTTCGACAGTACTAAGCCCTTTACCATCCTCCATGATTTTCTCTACCGCCTGTTTGTATTCCTTCCTTTTCAACCCATTTGATGCTTCTACATTCCATTTTCTAACTCGCCGCCCCTGCCTTATCTTTTTGAAACGTACACTACATTTCATAACAACTAAATTGTGGTCTGAGTACGTATCCGCTCCCGGGAAGCTGTGCGAATTTATCACACTGCTCCTAAACCTGTGTCTAACCAGGATATAATCTAGCTGATATCTTCCTGAGTCACCTGGCATTTTCCATGTATACCTGCGTCTTTTGTGGTGTCTAAACCAAGTGTTGGTGATGACTAACCTCTGTCTCCTGCAGAACTCAACTGCTTTCTCCCCGCGGTCATTCCTCGTGCCTAAACCGTAGTCCCCCACCTCATCACCATCTCTTCCTTCGCCTACCGTCGCATTCCAATCCCCCATCACTATCAAATGTTTCCCTGCAGGAACACACGCGATCATGTCCTCTAACTGATCGTATATCCTATCGACCTCTTCTTCCTTATGGTTGCTCGGTGGCATGTATACCTGAATAATAAATAAGTTCGTCGGTTCTGCTTTTATCTCCACTAGTAGTATTCTATCCGTCACCGACTCTATGTTGACTACGCTTCTTCCTACCTCTTCATTTAATGCTATGGCAACCCCTCGTTGGCTCTCGTCCCCACCGCTGTATATTATTCCATACTTAGCACTCCAGTAATCCCCGCTATCTTTCCATCTCACCTCGCATAGACCTGAAATATCTACATTTCCCCTTTCCATCTCTCGCTTAACATTCTCCAATTTCCCTGTCCTCATCATTGTCCTAACATTCCACGTTCCTATTCTAACTAATGTGGTCTTCTTCTCCTGCGTCTTCTGTCCTGCTGCTGCTGGTTTTCCCTTGCAAGGGTTTCGTGGGATGACGACCGCGGAAGCCTTGCCTCCCCCGCTGCCGGGCACGACACACGGCCGATTGGGTCGAGCCCCGTGGTTGCCAGGACTCAAAATATCTCTATTGTCCATCATATTTTTCTTGGGAATGATAATTGAGGTGGTTTCCCGTTGCCTTCCTCAATAGTGTTTTTAACGTGACACCATCACTTACTGGTCGCCCCACTGGGGTCAGACGCCAATTTTATATATTATGGATATATATATATATATATATATATATATATATATATATATATATATATATATATCCATACTGACACACAAAGACCATTTTGAAAGAAGTAATGCGCAAGAATTAATTGTGACGCGACGACTATCCATGGCAGCGCGCTAGAAACGGTTGGGAAATGTGAATGCCAGTTTGCTCCAAGCAGTTTGAGTGGAAAGACGTGGCTCCGCGTGAAGTTTGTTTTCCAATTGTGCGACACGACGCCATGGACCGCCCATCGAGACGCCACATTCCCCCACGCACACGTCTTTCATCGTTACTAACTTCCTGCCCCTATGGTTCCCCAGTCCCCTCACAGTCCCGACTTGGCTCCGATCGACTTTGTTTTGTTTCCCCACCTAAAGAGATAGCTGAAAGTAAAGCATTGGGAGAGACCGAGGAAAACATCCAAAGCATGTTACAACGTTTCTGGGCGATATTCCCGTCGAAGTGTTCTAGGATGCCATCCAGACGTGGCAGACACATCTCTGCTAGAGTATTTATGCAGGGGGAGAGTATTGTGAAGAAAATTAAGTATGAGTACAAGTTCAATCATTGAATCTATTTTTCCTAGAGAATGTGCATTCCTTTTAAATTGAATCTTGTATGTGAGCATAAATACATGGCTCACAAACATTATGTACCTGTAAAAAATATACCCTCAAGGTGTATTTGGTAAGAATCGATGAAAGGCAATGGACGAAATTCAAGGTTTATGAAGATGGGAGATGGATATTGATTTCAAACAGGAAAAAAAGTGAAATAAGCATTTTAAGGACCTTTGGATATTTTCCCCGATGGCCAGTTCAGTAATCTCTCCATTCCGGTAAACTTATAACGACTTCCTTTGAAGCCATAATGTAAACTGCCGAGGTTATTTAGGAATGGTTCCTCAAAATGATTTGCTCCTGCATTTCCAAAAGCTCTCCCTTCTCCTTTTGGTGGTTTGGATGGAAATAAACGCAACTGAGTGTGGTGAAAGTAAGCATAAGTTTGCTCCGAAGAATTTTATATTAATCAAATTGTTTTTTTTTTGTTCCCAAGAGATAAATAGAGATAAATTGGGAGCCGAAATAATCACTTCGATGATTCAAACGAATAGTGCAATTAAAAGGATTAAAAAAACTTTGCCTGCAGGTGGAATTCAATAATTTAATACGTGAGGGAACGTACTGCTAGTTCCGGGATTACTACTAACGATCAGCAACCAAATGAGCCCTAATTATGGTATCCCCGTTAACTGGAGATATGTACATCCCCCCCATACAC
>NW_027286181.1:12850703-12983203 GCF_022747635.1 Hetaerina americana | reverse complement strand
ATTATAAACACACTGAATGAACACGGTTTTAATTTTCCTTGCAAACATCCTCAATCCTTGCTTCATTCCTACGGAGTGACGAAATAATAATAATAATAATAATAATAATAATAATAATCTTTATTTGCCCAGAAGACACTGACACAGTGTAATAGATACATCAGATAAGTGTATAGGACACGTCATATGTACATATAGATGTTAAGCAATGATGAAATTCAGAAAAGCATGACATAATAATAATTTTTTGCATTAAATATATTCCATATTCAGTATGGTTATTTTTTCTCCATGAATTCCATTACAGAATAAAACTGTTCTTTCCTTAAAAATGATATTAATTTCTTTTTGAACAGGACTGGATCCTTTACGTACTTAAAATCGTAAGGGAGCCTGTTCAGTGCAAGGAGGCCCATTGATTTAGGCCCCAGGGATGTATTTAAAGTCCTGCAATAAGTTTGATGCAGGTCTCTGCAGGCTCTGGTTTGGTGACAATGAACGTTGTCATTTGTCATATAATTGGATATATTACTTTTAGCGAAAATGCATACGACATAAATGTAAATACATGGAACAGTCAGAATATTTAACCTTTTGAAGAAGGAAAGACAAGGTGCATTGTAGGGAGCATTGCATATTAATCGTATTAAACATTTTTGAGCTTTAAAAATTGAATCAGAATGAGGGGAAGAACCCCAGAACAGAATACTATAGATAATTAAAGAATAAAATTCTCCGTAATAAATTGAAAGTAAGATATCAAGGCTTACAGATTTCCTAATACTTCTAATAAGAAAGCAAATGGAATTTAACCTGCTACGAAGATTGCATATGTGTTCATCCCATGATACATTTTTATTTATAACAACTCCCAAAAACTTGGATCTAGAAATTTGGGGTACACACGTTCCCCCTAGGTCAATGGCCAATGAAGCAGGGGCTTTATTTTTATTAGAGAAGTATATGAGTCCAGACTTGTCAGGGTTGAGTTTCAGAGAATTTTGTGAACACCATTCACAAAGAAGTTCGGAAACTCTAGCTGCTGTCAAGGTCAAGTTGTTTAACGATGGTGCTGATACAATTACGTTAGTGTCATCAGCATATATAGTAAAATTGGCTCGGCTCCTGGAACTGACTGCAGAACTTTTGGTAAGTCATTAATGTAAAGTAAAAATAGGATAGGGTCCAAGACTGAGCCTTGGGGTACACCTAATGTAACTTCTTTACTAGGAGAAGTAAAATTAGTACCGTTCTTTAACAAAATAACCTGTTGGTGCCTTGCGCTGAGGTAAGATTTGATCCAGTTATAAGGGATACCTCTGATGCCATAGTGTCCTAATTTGGACAAGAGTAACTGATGATTAACTAGGTCAAAAGCCTTGGAAAAATCGAAGAATAGTCCCAAGGTTTCAATTCTATTATCAAGATTTGAAAGTATTAGGTTTACGAGGTGATAGGTGGCTGTAGATGTAGATCTGCATTTCCTAAAACCATTCTGTGAGCCAGACAAGAGATTAAAAGATTCAAGAAATGATGTAAGTCGATTATGGAAGACCTTTTCAAATAGTTTCCCTATCTGGTTTAATAAAGATATTGGACGGTAAGAATTCATATCCTGCTCACTACCTTTCCCTTTATAAAGTGGTACAACTTTGGCAATTTTAATGGCATCAGGAAAAACACCAAGTTGTAGGGATTTATTAATTAGGAAGAGTATCTGTTCCTTGATAGAATTAATTGATTTTTTTATCACAATCCCTGGGATACCATCTGTACCAGGACTACTTTTGTTAGGGAAGTTTTTAATGATGTTCATCAGTTCCAGTTCAGTACAAGGAAGCAGGTACAATGAATTAGACAGGCTTGGGATTAGAGGATAATTAACAGGAATTGGAGTATTTGTAGTAGTCTGGTGGGACAAGTAGAAGTCATTTAAGTTGGATGCCATTTGAGAGTAATCAGAAATAACATTACCGGTGGAGTCCTGTAATTTGAAATCATGATGATTATTGATAGAACACTTAGCTTCCTTTATAATCTTGCAAATTTCTTTAGATTTGTTATCGGCATTGAGAATTCTACAGTTGTTAAATGTTTTTTTAGCCAGTTGTAACTTTTGACGGTACGTTTTTTTCAGTGTTCTATACTCCAAGCAGTCTATCGAGTTACATTTATTTTTATAAGAGATAGCTAACTCCTTCATTTTTTTCGAGAGGCATCGTATTTCATCGGTGACCCAATGGTTTCTAGTATTTAAGGACAAGTTTCTAGTTTTGTGGGAGACCAATGGAAAACAAATGTGAAAGTAATATTGATATGAAGAATAAAAATACTCAAATGAGTCATTGTAGGATCTGAGTTGGTATAAATCAGACCAATCATGGGACTTCAACATATAATTGAAGATAATAAAGTTTTGCTCTGTAAACTGCCTTTTATAAATTTTTTTGCAGTGACTAGGAGAAGAAATTAAAATCTTGCATAGAAGAGGATAGTGATCTGATATGTGGGATTTGATTACTTCAGTATTTACTTTTCCCAAATCAATGTTTGTTAAGATATTATCTATAATAGTAGAGGAAAGGCCGTTTACCCTAGTGGGTTCGGTATTAGTAACACAAATGTTGAAAGAGGTGAGGATATCTAAGAATTCCTGTTTGGCTTTGGAATTACTTGCGAAATCACAATTAAAGTCCCCAGTTATAATTAAATTAGGTTTTGGTATAGCATCATGAATTAGCTCTAATAGTTTAGCAAGTTTGTTAAGAAAAACACTAAAATCACTCGAGGGAGAACGATAGATAGATAATAAATGATATGCGACATTATTTACACTGAGACCCACGACACAGGACTCGAAGGACAACTCTTCATTGAGAAAATCCTGTGAGAAACAGGTCGGGAAAAGGCGCACACACTGTGAAACTAGAACCAATACACCTCCATTTCTATGCTTTGAACGGCAAAATACATCGGCGATGGAATATCCAGGTAGATTTAAAAATTTCAAATCACTTAATTTCAACCAGTGTTCATTAATACAAAGGACATGAGGTTTATATTCACTCATCAGGACCTCAAGATCCAGCAACTTGTTACTAAGACATTGAATGTTAATGTGAAGGACCTTGAGGTACTTCGCTACCCTGTCGATGTTGTCGGGCGTGTCTTCCAAAAAGAATAATTTCCGACGTGCACATATTTGGGCCAAAATGAAGGCTTTATGAGGGTTTCCCGTAGCTCACTATTCACTGAAATGCGGAAGGAGGCATGGTTGCCGCGGGTCACTTCGAGCTTGACAACTTCCATGACCGATGAAGTATCCAGATCAGGAATTTCCTCTCGAACATATTCCTGAATAGCTTCCACAGTTGTGCTGGAGTTGAGATTCCATACATGAAGATGCGATCGTCGTGGAATACCTGCGAGGGAGCACATCTTCTCCGACGATCCTATCGCCAGAGGAGTACGGCGTCTTCGTTTATTGGTCGCAGGGATGAATCCATCATCAGATGCATTAAGGGGATGACGAGGTTTAAGAGTCATAACAGATTCAGGTTCAGGGGAGTCACACAATTCGACATTGCGGGCACTTTGGGCAGATTTGCTCAAAGTGGCAGTAGTGAATGTATCACATTTCTCGGAAACGGTACATATTTGCTCTGGGGCTCTTTCTTTAGAGATCGCAGTCTTAGATTGACGCGTGACTGGTTTCTCGTACTTGGGAGTAAGAATTTTTGGTTGAACTGGTTCCACAGCTGCTTTCACAACATTTGCGAACAAAGGGTTTTCCTTCTGTTTGTCCTGAGTCAATTCACGGACACTTTTAAGGTTGTTTACGTCGTGCTTGATAGCTTCTAGGTCGGCCGCTATCTTAGCGATCGAGAACTTGTTAGTACGGCATGAAAAACATCTCCAGAAAATATCCCGGCAGCTTGCTAGCGCTTTACATGCTATCTCGTCTAAGCCGGAGCATTTATAATGAAAAAGAAGTGGACAGAGTTCACAAGTAATAAACTTTTCGCCTAGATTCAAGGAATTATTGCAGCCACTACAGGCTCGTACGATATTACTGGCCGCCATGATACATCCGGGTCCAATTGTACTCTACGAAACGAAAAGGCAACAACGAACACCGAGTTGAATGAGCGTAAAAGTATTATTTTTTTCCATTTCATTTCGAGTGTTAACGAAAACCTTTGCAAAATTACTTCGTTAGTGAGACACGAGATGGAGCTCTAAGTCTTAATGCGTTCATTTTGCGGCAATCCGACCCAATAACCTCGAGAAACTAATGTTTGGCGAAATTCAGTCAATTCTTCACGAAAAAGGAGTGGTGCCAGGGGCAATAAAACGTGATTCTTTGGCGGGCGCTCACAGAAAATGCAGGGCCACTTCCGTAACTTTGGAAGAAGCATGTGAGTTTGTGTCCCTAGCAAAAACAGCGGAGAGCTCGGAAGACAAATTTCATCGAATCATAAAACGGGGGGGGCGGAGTGGGAGTCGCAGGGTGGGTGAGTAAGGAGAGGGTGGGGGTGTGTGATGACCTCGCATCGCACCCTGGCACATAACTCTCCAAGCCAATCCGCTCCCAGGGCCTCATTCCGTTCCTGGAACGAGGAGGAGAATTTCCACGCGGGAGCGTTGCTTTGTGTTTCTCAAAAGCTTAAAACCGAAAAACCCTTAAGTTAAGATACGGTGATGGATTCAACCGAGAGCGATGAAGAAATGAAATATACCTTCACTGAAAATGTACATGATCCCATATTATTGTAAATATTATCCAATTAACAGTATTCTTAGGGCCAAATTGTTTCCATTGAAACCAAGAATTAAGCATTGTCACACTTCCCTAAGCCACGCTCAAAACAATGGCAAACATCCTTATTGTCACACACTACAATAAAATCCTTTTTCGATTCCGCATTCGTGGAAGCATTGATTTTAAGTAATTATTACTAAAATACCAACGAAGATATCTGGATCATATTTATTCTACATAATAGTTAATCCTTAAGCGAGATAATATTGTAAATTATGGCTATTGATGCTGATTTCTCTTGTCTCAGGAAGCCGTAGATTGAAGTGGCTCGCAGTATGGAGAAGATAAGAGGTTCGCAATGCAATTAAGTTCCTTCATTAGAAAGCTTAACAGTGCCTGGAAAATCCACGATGAAATGATGGTTGTTCATGTAAATGATAGCCAGTCGTATGACACAGTTTTGAGATGTAAAAGGAATTTAAAAACTGGCCACATGTCCCTCACAGACGATACAAGAAGTGGAAGACCGTCACTCACCGACGATGCTGCCAAGGTGAAGAAAGTGGAGGACTTCATCCTCATTGAAGGGATCATGAAGGAGACTGATATTATTTAAATCAATGTGTGGCAATTATTTACGAAGAATTGCACACGCCAAAGGTGACAGCAGGCTGGTTTCCACGACTACCGACTCCTTTTCAGAATGAGGGTAAAAAGAAACTTAACACTGCCGCAATAAAGAGTTGGCTTCCACCCCCTTTTCAGAAGCTAACACGGTACGACCTGAAATTGCGACCACGGCGCCATCATCAAAGAAAGCGATAAAACTTTGAAATATTCCCATTCTCCCTATCCCTCCCCAAACGACTTTTTCTTAAACCCACAACTAACAAAATCATTGCGGGGTTGGAGATTTGACAACAAACATGACGACATTCTCAAGATGGAAGAATGATTTTCGACGCTAGGAGAAATGAATGATTCTGGATGGTGACTATGCAGAGCAAGTCTTGAGAATAATATAAAAAAACCATAAACACAGTAATCAACCCGAAGGGTGGTTGGGGAGGTGATGGTAGAGTTCACCCAGTACGAAGCCCTATACGGCGTGTGAAAATTCACACATCAGGGTAGGGGCCAGTTCCTTTCCCTGTACCGGTTATGGTTTCCCAGGAGGATCTGGTACCCGAAAAATTACATAGGGTGGAGGGTAGTTGAGTGGAGCTGCAGGTGCCCAGAGTGCCTTACCCGGGAATCGAACCCGGGCCCCTCCGGTCAGTAGTCCAACGCTCTACCCACTGGACTACCGCTGGCTACTATATATATATATATAATTTTAATATATAATATATATAATTTTAATTGTTTCTATTGCAGTACATAGGTTATATCTTGATAATTTTTTGGTAATAATTAAAAGTTCACGATACACCTTCGTACTTCCTCCCTTCATTCACCCCTGCCAACATGCCACATATAATATATGTTTAAAAAAATAAGACTGATAATAAGCAGTATTCTAACGGACTAGGGTAGGTTTTTGATAAACCTTAGCACTACAAAAACCTGTACTCTCTAAACCCACTCATAATATCATAATTATTTCCTCTTTAAAAAACCATTCTTTAGCTAAGGTTTTCCTTCTTTTAAAGCTCTTATTGCTTTGAAATATTCGTCATAAACAATTCCAAGGAAGCTGACCAGTTCTTCAACTTAGAAATAATATTTATCTCGGACTTCCTTTTCCTTGAGTTACTTCAAAGCCCTCTTTCTATTTGATAATTGATCCTGATTCAAAAAATGTAAAAAAAGGGTGATGTTACCACCTCAGCAATGACTGCAATATGCCAACCATCTTGTTAATGGGATCCCTAACCTAAGGCAAGCTAAGAGGAAATAGCTGCCCGTATTAGTCTTACAGACACGAATAAGCAGGAATATGGATGTCAGGAAATTCCATTCCTGAAACACGCCATATTGGAGTTTTGTGTTCTTCTGGGAATGCTATTAAATTTGGATTTGTTGTCATGGATGAAATAGGGAAGAACTGCGGCGGCCCAATCAATAAGGTTTTGCGAACCCAATAATAGCCAATTCCAAATCCACTGTTTCGCAAGCTAGATCCAACAATGTGAAATCTTTCCACTTTCTTGAACTCATTGTTATGCATAGCGTTGTTGTGTGCGGAGTGCACTGGAGAATAAGGTAATATACCAATAGTAATGACTCCTATATTCAGTAATATTGAACTAATAACCAAGAGAGAGAAAAGAGCCGTTCCTGAAATGTGACATATTGGATTTTAGATTTATCGCCTTTTTTTTATTTTCTCCCTTTTATAAATGAAGTGAGTTGCTGTGGGCAAACATACCTGTCGCGACCTGCCTCTACGTAACATGAAAAAACTGACCGAGATTTCCACCCTAATAAAGACCAAATATCTACCGTCATAATTTCCCCCTAAGGGATTACCAAAAGTATTTTGGCCTCTTGAATAAATCAGAGACATTAGTTTTTCGTGTGAATATTAATTTATTCCATAGGTGAAATATATAAAATTAAGTAAATAGGAGTTGTAACCAGGCGATTCTTTCTCATCTTCCAAACATAAAAATATAAAAACAACATGCTAAGTAAATTGGAGTTGTAATAAGTAACCTGACGCTTCTTTCTCATCTTCCAAATATAAAAACAACATGCCATTTTCGACCACCTGGACCACTTCATCACCACTTTTTCAGTTCGGTTTTACTACGACTCGTTCAGCAGCGCTGTCAGCGCCAACCTCGGTTTACGTTCAAGGTTCTCCCCGACCTCTATGGGACGATCACGTTATATTTCCATAATCGATTTGTCGCACCCTTCTGCTATGTCATCCGCGACCCTCGATTCAGCTCTTACAGCTTCCTTGGCAACAGCTCTTGAGGACGATAGTGTTCGCCAATATCCACAGCAATCTCAATGGCTCTACCACGCAGATGAAGCGAACTATTAAAGAACACCGCTTGTTCGCAATAAATAAATCGGAGTAGACGCGAGTTTTTTTTAATGAAACGAGACGTGGGAATCATTCTGTTTGTTTGGAAACAAAGAAATTATGCCAACTGCTTGGCTCCATCCAGCACAAATTGACAGAAATGATTCGGTAACCGAATTGCGCCGGCATTCAAAACAGAAAAAATTTATCACCCAGCAGGTAACTCGAACCGTGAAATCGTCCCTGGAAAACCAGATTTTTTTTATCCTTCTGGGTGTTGGGGAGGTGAGTTTAACAAAAAAAACGGCTGTACTTTAAAAATACACACCCATGGAAAGACCCAGGGCACCTTCCAGAACTCGACCCCGCGATCCCTAGGAATGAATAAGGATAAGAAAGTGGAAAAAAACATACGAAGCGAGAGAAGGGTTAAGAGAGACGGGAGCGTGCGTTTACGGGGCAAGTGGGAGGAGAAACTTAAGGGACGATGGAGCCACCGGAAGTGACGTCGGGATAGACGCAGGAGTGGGGGGCTAGGGAAAGGAGGAGGGGGTGAGGGGGTTGGAAGGGATGGGCACTGGACCTCGAAAGGCCATGTCCCACCCTTTAGTCCTTCCTTCATGGGTTCCTCTCTCTCTCTCTCTCTCTCTCTCTCTCTCTCCTGAGTTATGGATCCAATCCAATTCGGTCGAACCCTTATCAGTCCCCGTCTGCCCACCTCCAAGCCATCCCTCCACCCCCGTTTAAACACTCCCTCCCCCTCCCTATTCCTCCCACCCCCGACGCACACTCAACCCATTTCACACCACACACACCTTCGGACGCAAGCTCCCGATCCATACATTACCTCTCGCACCGCTCCTATCCAATCCTCACCGAGCCTACACCTATTCCTCTCCGCCAAAACTCCCCATTCTATCCCACCCTCCCTCCCTCCATCTCTCCCTCCCTATTCTACAGTCCAAACCGCCGATTTCGAAGCCCATGTACCAATTCAACCCCCCGTTCAAAGCCCTTTAAAATCGCCAATCTCTTAACCCGACGCCACACCCAACTCACCACACCACCCACTTCGTCTTCTCTTTTTCTCTGCCGTGCGTAAAAAAACTTACCCCCCAAAACCCCTAAAAATTAAAAAAAAAAACCATGGGAACCTAATTATACCCTCCACCAACCCTTTGGAAACTATTTTCGCCAAAGAGAAAAAAAAACCCCAAGCACAGCCTCTTCCCTTTCAAGGCAACATGTCGAGAAACGATTTTAATAACAAAAGAGGAGTTGAGAGAAAGAGGAAAAAAAACCAATTCTCTTCCGTCCACTCACGGGACAAAGGAAACGTAAATTCGAAGAGGGTGAAGAGAGATGAAAGAGGGAGGGAGAGAGAAAACAAAAATCCTCTCAAGGGTGCCGACATTAACTCCCGTTGATTTACAGCGGGGATTCCCCTTTTTTTCCATTCGGTAGGGATCGAGAAGGGTTTTGGGCCGGGAGGGGGGAGAGGCGGGTCGAGGGGGAAATCAAACGTTTTTTTTCCACCAAAAAAATTCCCCCCCCCCGCGATCCAGAAGTGGAGGATTATTTTTTACGTAAATATTTTTTCCACTCATTTCGAGCCCGTTAAGTAGGTAGGACTGATAGGATTCCGCAGGGGTGATAACAAAAATAGACACACGAGGGGATGGAGGTGAAGAGGGAGTTGGGGTGGAAGAGAATGAAATGAGGGTAGTAGGAGTAAAAGATGGCAGTCATACTCGGCAGGAATGGGGATGGGGATTTTTAGGAAATATGTGCACCCTGCCTTCATATTCCCAAGGAAAGGAGGATGGTAATATTATCCCTACCAGCCAATCCCCCTCCCCTTCCTCCCACTGGTTCTCCAAATCCTACCTTAGCGGTGATGGGATTTTGCCGCTGCATTCTTCGTTATGAAGACCATCCATGATAAATACATGTATGGTCCATAATATAATAATGTGCGGACATAAGTGTGTGTGCGTGTGTGTGTGTATGTATATATATATATATATATATATATATATATATATATATATATATATATATATATATACATACATACACACATATATATACATGTATATGTATGTATATATATATATACTTAAATTTATTTATTTATTGTTATCAGTAAATTATCGGTTTAGATGGAATTATAGGTTTTCGATGGACACAGGCTACGAAACGGCACAGCAACGATTCCCTTGCCTCTGCAAGCAAATTACAATCTGACATCCGAGAATACAATAAGCCCCTCTGTAAATCCAAATATGAGTACCCTTGTACTCCCTTCCTGTTTTCATTCCGTCCAACATCCCTATCCTATTCCTACCCATTTCTCGCTTGCCTAAAATCCTCCCCTTTATCAATAGTCTTCAACATCTCATTGCCAATCAAAGTGCCCTAACATACTTATATCGATATTTGTGTGTATTATATATCTATATATATATATATATATATATATATATATATATATATATATATATATATTTATATACATGGTTATATATGTATATATATAAATTTACTTAAACGGTACATAAACACTCATAACAGACGACCACAGAATAATTGGGCTGGTGGAAAAGCCCTGATTCCAAGGGGAAACAAAATTCCAATTGAGCATAAATTAATTTATGGGCTTTATATGCGCCTGGTGGATCGGCAGACCACAACGGCAACTAAGAAAAACAAAATAAGGACACATCCCTGCAAGTTTCATGATCTGAAATACCCCGATAATTTGACCCAGAGATGACGCCCGGGAGGTAATTCACCTAATGTCAGAGGTTGGTTGGATAGAAAACAGGGGAATAAACATTGAGCAATCATGAAATGTCATAGGCCAAGGGACAGACATTATACTCGTATATTGACCAAAACCAACTGTCACAAATAAGATGGACTCGAAGAAGGTAGAAGGGTTAGGTTAGGGGAAGATAATGGGCGCGGGAATGCTGTAAATGAAGGAGGAAAAGAATAGACATTTTGGATAATATTAAGGGAGGAAGAAGACCTAGGGAATCAGTTATTGTAACGTATAGATTTTAGGAAAACCAAAGCAAAAAATCATTGTTTTTTTCGAAGCGCTAATACCCTCTTAACGTTAGCGTACCGATTAAGGTATTGAACGGTTTAGTAAAGAAAATGATCACCGAAAACTTCAAATTATCACCCAAGATTTTAGCACGCCACACTAAAACACGCTATTTTCTTAACAATACTAAAGATGAATCTCCAAGCAAAAAGCTTTCCTTCCCTTATAAACTTTTTCAATTAATTTTTTTTCAATGGATGCGGTATAATAGGCGGTGGGTGAGGGGGAATACGAGATCCTCCTCGTCCGAAAGCGGTGACTACGCATTAAGCTCAAACGCTTTTCCCAAACGATCAAGGGGGGACGGAGTACGGGGGATTGATTCACCCGAAACCGCGAATCCGCTGTTTCAAACCGGATCCCTAGTGGATCGGATCGAGTGGATGTCCTGCACGGGAAGTCGGTGGGTTGGGAAGGAAGAAAAATCTTTTCGTGGTGCGAAAACATTTTCTTGATCGCAGGGGTGAGTGAATAGTTTAGTTTATATATATATATATATATATATATATATATATATATATATATATATATATATATATATACACATTCAAACACGAAATCCCGCCAAACGGTGAACAAACACTCATTTATATCGAAACAGATATAAGGAAAAGGGATAGGAACACACATAAAGGACAAACACAGGAGAGGTGGGGAAGGCGGAATCAAGCAGTGCACGAGAGTGAAAAATATTTTTACTCTCGCGATCTGCTTGATTCCGCCTTCCCTACCTCTCCTGTGTTTGTCCTTTTTGTGTAATATATATATATATATATATATATATATATATATATATATATATATACATATATATATATATACATATAAATTTATCTCGTAGATACATATGTACTCTGCACCAAAAACTAACAATCCGCTTGGCCATGACGTAAAAAGCGATGAACGATCCAAACCATGAAGGTGGAAGGATGGAAATAGGAAGATTTAAACCGCATATAAGCACATTATTTAAAAATGCTACCCTCTATCATTCACACAATAATCCGGTGAACTATTTCGTTGTTTCTGTACTCCATAAGTTCAGCCTAACCGACAGTCAGGACTGTGAAAGACGTCAGAAAATACAATTTTCGTAAAAGATTCGTTCTCTTTCGCGAAAACTTGTCTTTGCTCCAGAACAAAGTGTCACAAGATCTTGAAATCCGCTGGACAAATTGAAATTCATATCTCAACGCTTAATTCGCTGCCACCGAGAAGGAAGTGCAATACACATTCCTAACATTAGTACACGGGAAAAAAATGATTTTTAATCGAGTTAATTATAAAACGAGGTCTGAGAAGAAGTAAAAGGCGAGGTGAGGTTACAGTAGAGGTGGTTGAAGTGTACTTAATGGATTCGCTCGAGGGGTATCTCTTCTTTCGCTGAGGGGGGGGGGGGGTAGGAAGGAGGAAAGGGAGGGTTAGTGGGAAGAGTTAAGAGGCAGGCCCTACGGAAGATTCCATTCGGGTACTTCCCCACAGCCCAGAGTAATTCCTTCCCCGGGAAATTCCTTTAATTGGCTCCGTTCAAACGAGGAGTGAGACAACGGTTAATTGACTTCCCGAGCCAGGATCGAGTTCCCCCGATGGAAATGCACGCGTTTTATTTCGCCCCCACCCCCCTACCTATCTTAAGAATACGCACGGCTAAGTCACATTCCCTTGCGATTTTAGTGGCGAACTACATGCAAGAGACCTCAAGAGGGAAGAAATGAAATAGATTTAGATCTCATTCAGACGAGACTTTTTAGACGAAGTTTACGGCTTCGTAAATTTGCCTACCTGCCAACCCGGTTCCAACGGGTTAAACAAGGTCTGCAATTCACCCACCCACTTCCCCCCTGGAAGTATGATGGGCTGGTCCAGAATTTTAGCGAAATTAATGTTCAAGCCTAGTTTGAGTTCACTAAAAATTTTCCTTTATATATGTATATATATACATATATATATACAAACACACACACACACACACATATATATATATATATATATATATATATCTCCATAATGTCAATCTTGGATTGGCAGTTGGATGTTGAAGACTGTAATAGAGGGGAAAGTGTTAGGCAAACGAGGAAAGGGAAGAAACAGGATGGGGATGTTGGACGGGATGAAGGAAGGAGGAAGAAGGTACTCAGAGATGAAGAGGGACCTGATGTAGAGTAAGATGCGGGATTTTGTGTTTTGTTAGGAGTAATAAAATATTTATTTGGCATTGTGTACATCCAAAAAACCTACCCGTTAAATTACCTGAATAAAGATGATATACAAATTATACATATATATATATATATATATATATATATATATATATATATAATGTGTATCACCATAGCACTAGCAAACAAAAATGGAAACACAGAACCACATAAAAGAAAAGAAACTCCCACATTTTCGCATTTTCAGTGGTCAAGCCACCTTTCTCAAGGGGGAGGAATATATATAGGGTCGCACCCAAAAGTGGTAGGACTGATTTTCTCTGGCGCGAACGGAGCGGTAAAGGGGGATCTGCCTGGCAGGTTAAGGTGGAGGGGGCTCTTAGCAACAGACCGACACCAACCTCAGTCGCCTGCGAGCTGTCGTTGAGTGAGGACACCGTTTTTAGTGAAGCAAGTTTTTTGTCCGCGTCGAAAAACAAAATGAATCTGAATTTAGAGCAACGTTATTCCGTGAAGTTTTGTGCGAAACTCGGGAAGACGGCAACTGAGACCCTCGATATGATCAAGCAGGCTTATGGGGACACTGCCTTAAGCCGTTCCACAGTATTTGAGTGGCACAAGTTGTTTAAATAGGGTAGGGAGCTCGTTGAAGACGACCATCGCTCCGGACGGCCGTCGACGGCAAGAACCGACACGAATGTGGACAGAGTGAGGACACTGCTGAACACAGACCGACGCTTAACCAGCGAAGAAATTGCAGACCAGTTGGGTCTGTCTGCATCCAACGTCCAACGCATTATTTCACAGGATTTGGCCATGCGCAATGTGTGCACCAAGACGGTGCCGAAAATTCTGCCATGGCGCGCTCGTCGTCAGACAGCTCCTGGCCAAATACGACGTTGCCACGTTGCCTCACCCGCCCTATTCTCCCGATCTGGCGCCACCGGACTTCTTCTTCTTCCCACTGATTAAAAGACAGCTCAAGGGAGAACGTTTTGACTGGCAAAAGGCCGTTCAAGAGGCTTCGACGTGGGTCATCGACGGCATCCCCAAAGAAAATTTCCAGCGTGCGTACAGGGAATGGGAGCAACGTTATACTAAGTGTGTAGCAGCTCAAGGAAGTACTTTGAAGATTATTAAGTCGATGTAAGTATATCGTCAATAAAATTCTTGTAAAAAAAATCAGTCCTACCACTTTTGGGTGTGACCCTGTATATATAGAGAGAGTCTCGCTTGAAGAAGGTCTCGGAGAGGGCCGAAAGCTCGAACAATTTACCGTGTGAGTGTCCTTTTAAATGTTGCTATTCTATTTGTGTTCTATTGTGCCGTCCCATTATTACACACATATATAAAGTTGAAGACTGCGATATAGGGGAGAACGTTATGCAAACGAGGAAGGAGTAGACATGCACGTAGGGACGGAAAAAAGGCAGGAAGGAAGAACACGGATTTGCAGGTAGTGGGTTCATTGTCGTGAAGGATGTCGAATTTCATTTCAAATGGTGTTCCTATATGTTTCATGCATGATCGCTGCTTTCTTCAGTTCTTCTTTCATTCGACTTGTCTTCATGCCGTTCCAAAAAGTCAACTACTCCCTTCCCTCCGATTCCCCGACTATGAGGGTGACTGGAAATCTAGAAAGTCCTATTTTGCCTTTTATTTCCCCACCTATTCAAAAGGAAAAAAATACTCGCGGAGCAGCAGGGGGAATATGGAAGGATAATTAAGATGAGCGCGTTATTAAAGAAATGAAGGAGAATGATAAGGAATGGGAAATATTTTCCCTCCCTTTGTCCTCCTCTTTGGAGAGGGAAAATGGTTCGAAGGGGTGAAGTGTGGGTGGGGAGAGGGGGAATCATTGCCGGTATTGCTCTAGAGACGAGGAAGATTATGGAAGGCAAACAAAGAAATGACCTCGAAGATCAGAAGGGTTGAAAATCAGAAAGGTTGAAGATCAGAAAATAATCTCCAAAGAATTCAGATTTCTCCCTTAGTAGTCATAAAAAAACTACATCTTTTTTTAGCCAACTAATACAACGGGGGGCACGATCGGACTCATAACTATGAAAATATATAGTGAAATCTACGAGAGAAAAAGAGAATCGCGACAGAGATGAGTGGGAGGTACCAAATTACATAGATATAAGGGTGGCGTTTGCAGACCCCTTCGTCAGCACAAAAAAAAGCGTTCTGTTAGCACGGTAGGATAGGAGTGGGGGTAAACAAGGCGGCAAACTACAATGACAGGGGAGAGAGCTAGATTTGTTGGGTGGATGCGGACGAGAGTAATCACTACAATAATGTTTCCGACATTGTCCGAAGAGGCGAAATTTGATAATGGGTCAAATTAAATTACGTTGTTGAGGCCAGGCGGATTGAGAACATTAGCCAAATTGTTGATATTTCTGCGTTCCTCAGCTGCCTTCTTGAGACGTCAAGAGGGAGGAAGTGAACTGAAACGGAAAAACAACTACTGAATTATGAGTATGGGCGTGTCTAAGGATTCTGGAACGGGAAAAATCGTGGAGAAAGCGTGATGCTAAAAAAAACTACGGACACTGGTGCACACTGCAGTAACTTTAAAACATTTTATGAGATGCGAGTTTAGATTTTTCCATGATTCCCTAAGAGACCGATGGTTCTATTGCAATTTAATCTTTAAAAAAATACTATCCTCTTTTTGCTGTTTATTTTTTTAAAATTACGATTCAGAAAAGATAAAGGGTATATTCGTCCTTGGCCCATCCAACCCTTTCCCCAAAAAAAGTTAAATTACGGAAATCCCCCTTAATGTATCATTATTATTATTATTATATTTTTATTCCTGCATCCCTTGGAATTTCTTTTGTTGAAGAGCACTTTCGGGAAAAAGAAAAAAAAAAGAATGAGATCTCGTTGAGACGAGTTTAGCCACCTATTATGTCCCAAAGCCCTCACCCTCCATCTCTCCAAAGCCGTGCTCCCACGTGGATGTGAAGGGGATGAGGGGCGATCATTATTATCACAGTCAATTTTTTTCCCCTCCTAGGTTTTTGACCGATAGGAATGGGAAAGGAGTGGGAGTGGAGTGTTGGAGATGATGGGGCCGGGTCGTAATTGGCAACCACATGACTTACCATGCGTGCCAATCCTATTCGCCAGCGGGATAGAGGGAGCTAGAGAGATGGGGGTTGAACGAGGAGGGTTTGAAGGGGATGTGGATGGGTTCGGCAGTGGATTTAGTCTGAGTGGGGGCGGATTTTAAAGTGCCGCGAGACTCAGGCGAGCGTAGTCGCAGCAATCACCAACTGAATTGGTTTCGCTATTCAGAGGGGGGAAGAAGGAATAGTTCCAAACGTCTGTCGAGGGGATTTCGAACCATCATAGGGAGAGGGAGTGAAGAGGAGGGTAGGGATAGGAAGGGAGAGAGATAATCGTGGTGGGAATGTATGAAAGGGAAGAGGACTTTACGACTGCCATCCAAGATTGGGTGGCGAATTAGAACGGCGCAAAGCAGCGGAAGGGTCTGAATAGCGACTGAATAACAATCGCCGTCATTAACGTAATTATTTAAGACCAGGTGAAAAGCAGGAGGGGACGAGGGGGGGAATTATTTGAAAGAAGGTGAGGAGATATTGGAGGAGGGTGAGAGAGATAAGGGATTTAAAGAAGTTGTGGAGGGTGGGAGTTGGGGGTCGGGCGCAGAAGTGAGGTCAGGTGAAGATTATACATACACACACACACACACACACACATATATATATATATATATATATATATACATATATATTTTTATGTATATGTATGGGTATATATATATAGAAATATATATATATATATATATATATATATATATATATATATATATATATATATATATATATATATATATAGAGGGAGAGAGAGAGAGAGAATAAAAAAATGTATAGGCTTTTTTTCAAAGCCAATAAAAAAATGGGAACATGCATGAGAACTTTTTATTACTCGCACTACTAAAATAATAAGGAAATATGCGAGAGGGGAGAGTAAGAGGAGGGACCCAGATGAAAGAGCTGGTAAAATTCCAATCCAAAAGATTATGGGGAAAAAGAGCGAAATATCGTTAAATTAAATATCATGGATGAATGAATTGAAAACCTTCTTTTATCTTTAATCAGTAAAATCCCGTAATCGAAACTAATGGATATAACCAATAGAGAAGTCCTCCTGTCCCCTCTCCTCTCCCACCACCCTCACACGATGAAAGAGAATTTTGGCAGAGAAAATTCAAAGTTTGAAGGAGAAATCATTGGAAATAAAATCTAACGTCACAAGCAGCGTTCGAATTTCATTCATTCGTTTGATTGAACCCCGCTACGTCGAGGCACAACGTAAACATACCATCGCCCCTCTAAACCCATTCCTATTTAAAGGATTTGCTATTAAAAAAAAACACAAGAAAATATAACGAACCATATCCTCAATTTTTTTGGGCCATACCTCGGCTCGGTGTTCCACACACAAGTCGATTCATTATTGCTAGACCGGCGAATACACCAAATACATTTTTCGGCACAATAAATTACACGGATAAGTTTCCATTATCATCCGACTACTAGTAAAAGTTTCGGAGCAATATAAAAAAACCTCGAATTACACCAAACTGTCTCAAGAAAAATTGGATTCCAATAGAATGAACATTTCACAATTGGAATTTTTTTAAAAAATTGGAAATTTTATTTCCTAAATGAGAATACCCAACTGCGTGGCTACAGATGGTGACACTTACCTTTTTAAGAAGGAAACTGGGTTCCGCAGCACGATCACGGTGTAAATATTTCTGGAGAGGGAAGCTAAGTTACCGTCGACTCGACTGGAATACTTGCTGAACGCCTTTTCTAGTCTACCATTAGTCGTCCCGTGGTTCACTGCAATAACAAAACGATAAATAAGGCAATATTATACACCTATTTTAGCTATATGTCTATTCAGAGTATATTAGCAACCACAAGGTGATAAGACTCTCTATAATAGCGAGAGCTAAGTTAAACGTTCAAATTGCAGTAAATAAATTAGATTTGGTGGATAATTTTACTTATCTTAGGAGAGGTTTATACTAAAATAGTCTAATTAGTCGGGACAAAAAATAATTGAACTAGGCAAAGAAGCTTTCGCAATGAGGATGGAATTGATGACGGGGACTTTCAGTAAGGATGTTAAGAAAAGATTCGCCAGAACTTAGTTATAGAGAGCAGTTTCGTACGGTGTGGAAACATGGTCATCGAAGTTAGATAGCATGTATAGGCGTAGAATTGGAAGTTTTTGAAATACAGGTATAATTGTATTTAAACAGAATACAGAAAAATCTGTAGAGTTTTGAAGGAGGGTGTAAAAGGTGAAATTAACAGCCTGTTGGAAGTAAGAGGGGAGAGTACAGTATTTTCGCAAAGCTGAGAAATAAAATTCAATTCAAGTTCAATAAAAAATTTTGATTTATTTATTTTAGCCAACTGAAGACTTTTTCGAATGAGGAAAAGGCAAAAATGAGGAAAAGGCAAAAATGCAGAAAGTAAAAGAAACGAGGAAGTGCTAGGCATGGTGGTGGAGGAGGGAGGATTGCTGGGAAGAGTCCAAAGGAGGTAGGGGAAATATAGATGCAGAGCGTTTTGATTGGTGATGCGATTTTGAAGGATGTGCCTCTGAGGGGAGAACGTCAGAGAGAAAGGGGTAGGAATGGGATATCAATGATGGATAAAGAGAAGGGAGAAAGGAAGTATTCGGAATTGAAGAGGTGTCTATTTTAAAGTTGGATGACAGGCTGTTTTGTTGGAAGGATATTATCACTGTACCCTCTTGTGGCCTGTTTCCATCCAAAACCTACTTTGACCTGCTATTTTAAAGTTGGATGACAGGCTGTTTTGTTAGGAGAAGCAAGGGAATTATCGTTTTACCCTCGTGTACCCTGTGTCCATCCAAAACATACCTTGACCGGTAGAATACCAATTGTCATTGCAAATTACCATTCATGTCCAGAGTTGTTCGAATAATGAAAAAAATATATTAAAAACATATGCGTTTCAAATCAATAGATTCTTCCAACAATTCGTTTTGTTCGTGAATTGCAGCTGTTCTCCCGAACAAAACCCTTACGTTGAATTGCTTCGCAGCATCTCCCAGATGTATTCATGGCAACAATGCGAAGTTCTATGGCTTCAAGATAAAAAAAAATATCAAGATCGCGTCTTTCATGGAGGGTATTTTCCACATCCTTTTCATTTAATAACATTAATAAGTTAACCTATTACTGATTTGATTGTAGTTTTTTTCATTTCCATCCATTGATACCGCACAAACCCTTATGGGACTCAAGGGAAACAAGATGGAGTGTTTAAGGAACGACATTTCATATACCTACACACTAAGATCAATGCTAAGAAACACAACTATATTTCTTGTCAGTTTTTTCTTAAATAAAAAAACTTGACAGGAAATATATAACGTCCAAAAGCAATAATTTACGTACATTTGGGAGAAAAAAATCGACAGAGGACACGAGGAACAAGATGTCCTTCCCAAAAAAAGTAAAAACTTCGCTGATAACACGAAAAGGGGTTTAAGGAGTAAGAGAACCCAAGAATAGTCGATACCAATTCCCCAAAAAACGCCAGTCTACGGACCGTAGGAACGAAATAAGCGAAATAAGAAGAATAAAAAAAGATAATAATGAAGTATGCCGATAAATTTTCTCGATGAAGGAAACGAACGGAAACAAACAAAAACAGAAATTTCGAAGATGTCCCCTATAAGAAGAAAAAAAATACAGGAAGACATATTACTTTTAAAATATTTCTTTTAACAAAAAACCCAAGGAAACCTTAAGGGGACCAATGGATAGTGTTTGTGTGAGGGTGGAGGAGGGGAAGAAATATCAGTATTCCTTAGATAACGAACAAGTAAAAAAAAGAAACCCGAAGACGTTCGCGACAGCATAAATTTTTGTCGTCATAGTGGAGAAAGGGCTGAGAGAGATGGAGGAATACATCATAATGATGGGGAAGGGTGTATGGCATAAATCAAAGGGACAAGAATACGGACTAGGGACAACCCTCGAGATAAAACTCGTAAAGGGAATAAGGAGGGGAGATAGAAAGGAAGCACACGCGTGAAAAGAGGAGAACCGTACCCTTTACAAACAAAAAGGACACAAAAAAACATGTTAAAGTTTCCTCCGGAAAAAGGACCACGGGACAACGACAGGAAGAAACTTACGAAGAAATAAACGTGAGTGGAGATACCCTCGAAAAGGGAACAATGGGAAGGGTGGGAGAAAATTCAGGAGGAGAGATCAGTTGGGAGTGGGGACTAAAATGGAGAGATAGGGAAACATTTCAATGCACTTAGCCTCAGGTAATATATTTCTTTTTTTATAGTCTCTTTGCTTGTAGACTTGCGAATGATCAAGTAAGGGTCAGAAAGGTCAGCTAATCTACAATCATCACTAGGAAAACTGCAGATTCAATATGATCAAGGGCATTGGATCAACAGAATTTCAATTTAATATTCATTTTTCTGAAAACCCTCAATTCTTCACTACTCAATATTGATCCCCTTACCCTCTAAAAGGTTCTCTGTTTCATGTCCTTATTAATTTGTCCGTAGGTCTCTCCTCTTTCTTTTACTGGATCTTCTAATAATTTTCCTTTTCATTATATGCCCCTAACTAATCCACTGTGCCTCAAGAGGTGTCCAAGTCATCTAGTTCTTCTATATTTTTTAACCCATATGGTCCTCTTTTTTTCCACGCGTGTCCATTTGATCTTCAGCATCCTCCACTCCAGCATCAAGTTTCAAAGGCTTTGTCTTTGCTTCACTGTTCCCCCTTTTCCGACGTTCCAGGTTTCTGATATTCCAAGAGTGACATGCGCCATACGAACGTTTTTGCGAACTGCTTCCTTGCTTTCAACCTTAGGTTATTTGAGCATAGCAGTTGCCTCTTCTTCATGAACGCCTTCACATCTAAAAAATATTCTTCGCTTGATGTCATTCGAACTTCTTCCATCCCAAGTTATACTAGTACACAGCAAAATTGAAGGATTTCATTTGGTCGAGTTTCACACCTCGAATTATGATATCTGTCTTCAGCCTCTATCTTCCACATAAACGGATTTTTGTTTTCTTCTAGCTGATACATAATTCTCCCAAAGTGTTTGATCCACGGCATTTAACAGTGGCTTGCTGGTCCTCTTACGTTTCTACAACTACTACGATATCGACCGCAAACCGGAGGGTGTTAATTCCTTCACCATTCCTCTTTACATGTCCAATCATTGTCCTTTTTTTAATGCACTTCTAGATACACGTGCAATAGATCTGGCGAGATGTTGTATCCATGTCTTTTTCCCACCAATTTTGGCTTGTATCATTCCTTCCGTATTTTATTTGAATGGTTGCTATCAGACTCTTATAGAGGTGATAGATTATTCTTCTACATCTACTTCTACATAATGCACCGCAAATCGCCGCGGAGCGTGTGGCGGGGGATGCTAGGTCACCACCCATAAAACAGAATAAAACAGTATTCTGATGGGAGATAAATCGAAAAAAAGGAGAGAATTGGACGATATTGGCATTGGGAGCTTAAGGAGGAAGGAGATATGTGCGACGTCGGAAAATGCAATTAAAATGTAACTAAACAGGTTTTCTACCCCACGTATTTCACCCATTATCAGGCAGATTTCGCTTTCCGCGGGTGTTCTTGGGATTTTTTTCCTGGCGACAATGCGAGGATCGATCCCAGGGATGTAAAAATGGATGCACGATCTCGTATTACTACGGGACGGATCGGAAGGGGTGACGGCGAAGGAGAGTAGATCTTAAACCGGTGATCGCCGAGGGGCGTGGCGGGTAAGGGACGTAAGTTTTCGTCGGAGAGTTCAGGAGGACACTCGAGAGAGAGAGAGAGAACGTCCCGAGAAAAAAGACCAGCGGCGGCAGACGTGACGTGACCCGTGGACGGATGGAGATTGGAATACACTGATGACCCACTCCATAGAGTGTGCACCTTAGAAGGAAAAATAAACTCTTCTGAAGCCTTGGAAAACATCTCACCTCACAAACACCTCCCTATTAATGTGGACGTAATTCCCCCTTAGAAACATTGATACTATCGAGCAGCTATGCCCCGTGCGTCAATTGATGGCATTAGACAGTAATTGATATCGTGGTGTATAGCAATAGACTTAAATTGGGCACTTTTGTAGTCAAAATGGTTTATTAGGCACTTAAACGTTCTACTAAATTTCGACATC
The DNA here is from genome assembly GCF_022747635.1 of Hetaerina americana. Taxonomy (NCBI): domain Eukaryota; kingdom Metazoa; phylum Arthropoda; class Insecta; order Odonata; family Calopterygidae; genus Hetaerina; species Hetaerina americana. Next base: position 12,960,924 of record NW_027286181.1, on the reverse strand, counting down.
CCAATTGTTACTGCCCATGCTTAATGTTCAACTACATATCATGTGTCTTCAGCTAGACCTAACGCATCTATTTATCTACAGCTCAACCTATCATATCGATACCGTGAGTAATTTTGTCCAACAATCTTGATCGATACTACATATATTAACAATGACGTATTTAATTCCTAAAAAATTTGGCGCTTTTAAGCATGGAGGAATTCAAGTGCTAAACGTAATTATTAATCGTCTTAACCATATATCTGTATCCATTCGACCGTGTTACACTTATTTCCTCTTCACTCATTCATATTTTTCTTTATTGTACATTCAAATGTGAGAATAAAAGCGAAGTGGTTAATTCTGTATTTATGGGAGGCATAAGGAATGGTGTGCACATACGGAATGCCGTGTCTGAAAAACGCCATGTTGTTATTATTGAATACTATGGCAGTTACTATTTTTGCCATGGATACAGCTAGGAGAAACTGGAACAAAATCAATAATTGTGTGTATAGAAAATAGCATTCCCGAAACACGCCATCTTATTTATTTGGAAAATTGTAACAGTTGGTATTATTGCAATTGATAAAAGTGAAAGATCTAGAATATATATATATATATATGTATATATATATATATATATATATATATATATATATATATATATATAGAGGCATGTTCAATGAAGAAAAAGCCCTTATTCCACCACTAGAAAGAAGAAAACGACTCGTAGAGGAAAATTGTATTGGAAAATAAACGAATTGTCAAGTTTAAAAATCCAAACTGGTACTTTTGACCATTTTTTTTAAGGTAATCTACCGGTTAAGGTAGGTTTTTGGATGGACACAAAAACCAAACAAATATTTTATTACTCCTAACAAAACACAAAATCCATCATCCTACTCTATATCAGGTCCCTCTTCATCTCTGAGTACTTTCTTCCTCCCTTCAACCCTTCCAACATCCCTATCCTGTTCCTTCCCTTTCCTCGTTTGCCCAATATTCTACCCCCTATCACAGTCTTCAACATCCCACTCCCGGTCAACACCCCCTTCATCCACTTTTCCTGCCTCCATAGGGTTGCTCCCAACAAACCCCTCTCTTCGCCCACCATACCAAGTACTTCCTCATTTGTTTTCTTCTCTGTCCATTTCACCTTCTCCATTCTTCTCCACACCCACATCTCAAAAGCCTCCAATCTACGTCTATCCTCCTGCTTCAATGACCACGTTTCCGCACCGGACATAGCTACGCTCCATATCAAAGTTTTTACGAGTCTTTTCTTAACATCCTTACTCAACGTCCCTCTCATCAACTCCCTCCTCCTTGTGAAAGCCTCTTTGCCCAGCGCAATTCTTCTCCTTACGTCCCTACTACTTTGACCGTGTTGGACTTTTGACCATTATTGTAATCATATTAATGACAATACATGGGAAAGTCCAGAAGTACCAGGCCTGACCAAGAGATGGTGGTAGTTGTTTTTTTTTCATTTTCATTGATTATCTTAAAAAAAGAAAAACTATCAACGGCGAGTATTATGCGAACTTATTGCAACGTTTGAGCAAAGAAATCACGCAAAAGCGACCATCGAGCGACTGGAAAAGGAACTCGGGGACGAGTTTGGATTGGAGGTCAGGCGATCTTCCATCCGACTCGTCACCGAGACCATTGAGGGTCACCGAAAGGCGACTGCGGTACTGGATTCCTTGAGGATCCAATACCACACTCAGCCCATCGAGAGAATTCCCGGGGTGAAGCTTTTCATCAAGGGCGTATCTCGGTGGGTCAGCGATGACAAGGTGACTGCGGCCCTTCAGTCACTTGGCTACGTCGTCAGAAGCCTTCGTCGCCTGACGGTCATGGAGGCTGGGAAACCGGTCCCCATTGATCGCCTCGTGGCGAATGTCGTGAGGACGCCGAGAGCAGTGCAGCCAAGGGACATCCGAAAGCTGCACTACTGCTTCGTCACGGTGGAACAGTGCCGTGGGGGAGGTGGCCCGTTGCGGTGCAATAACTGCATGCGCTTCGGGCACATTTCCCTTGCATGTCGCTGCGCCACCAGGTGCCTTCGGTGTGCTGGAGCCCATCGAGTGGAGGAGTGCTCCAGGGGGAGGACTGACGCAGCCATCTGCGCAAACTGCTGAGGTGACCACGCTGCTGTTGCTCGACGCTGTCCTGTGGTGATGGAGGCCTTCCGCCGCCACAAGGAAAACGGCGACGCGAAAAGAAAGGTTGCTCCGGCTGCTGGGAAGCCGGCGAAGAAACCTGTGCCGGCAAGGGCTGCAGCGAAGAAAGTGGAGGGGGGAAAATCCTTCGCCACGATCTTAAAAGGCCCTTCTCAGGACCAAATGGAGATAGACACGGCGACAAACGCCCGGTACCAGATCTCTTCCCCTCCCCCGAGCACAGAGAGGACCGAGGACTTGTCAACCTCGGCCCCGAAAGTCAAAGGGGAAGTCCTTCCGGGGACAATGGAGAAGGAGAGTACGGCAGAGGACCGGGGAACGTCGACGCCAGCAGGCGCCGCCAAGCCTGTGCCCTCTAAGTCTTCCAAAAAGAAGAAGAAGAACTCCCTTCTAGCTCCTGCGGAGAAGAAGGAGGAAGCTGCAGCGGAAAAGCCAGCCAAAACACCGCCGACCGACGCACCCCCGGACCAGGCAAGGACGGCCCTTGTCAGGACCAACGCTCCCCGTGACCCAGAGATTGCTTCCGCGGCTGTCGCTCCCGTCGCCTCCATTGCTCTGCAGGAGGACCAGGAGCTTTGGGTGACAGTTGCGACGATCTCCAAGACTCTGAGGCGGTACATCAGCAGCAAGCAAGGGCTCCTGCTCCTCTCACTCCTGGAGGAACTGGCGAGCGCAAGATCGGTTTCTTCACCCAGTCATGGGTAGAGACCCTCTAGTGCTCGTCCAGTGGAACGCCAACGGCATTCTTCGCCGTCGTGAAGAACTTCGGGCGTTCCTCCAGGACAAGAATGCTGCCGTTGCAGCCATCAATGAGACGCATCTCCGTCCGTCCGACGCATGGAGACTCCCCGGCTGGACCATCTTCAGGTCTGATCGGGAACTTCAGCGCCAGGGTGGTCGAACATCAGGAGGTGCGGCCATCCTCGTCCGGAATAACATTGAACACCGAGCGTGCCGAATGATCACTCATCGGAACGCGGAGGCTGTCTCGGTGGACGTCCGGACGCGGGGAGGATGGCTCCGGATATCTTCCCTATACTTCCCGCCAGGGAAGCCCTGGGACCCGGATCTCATCCTGGACCTACTAGGAAACGGCAGCCCGGCCATCATTCTGGGAGACCTCAACGCCAAGCACCCCACCTGGAATTCAAGGTCTCCCAACACGAGAGGACAAGCCCTCCGCGAGCTTGCAGACGACGAGGGACTAACGGTGATTGGCCCGGCGACGGCGACGCACCAGCTTGGAGACGTCCTTGACATTGCAATCTCACGTGGTGTCCGGACGTCTCTCAGTATGCACTCGTGTGTTGAACTGTCGTCGGATCATAACCCGACCATCCTGCTGCTGGGGACCAGAGTTCCAGTGATTCCAGCCAGATCTCAACTTGACCTTCGTGCCGCGGACTGGAAGACCTTCCGAGGGCTCATCGCTGGTAAGCTGCCGAGGGAACTGACTCCACCAACATCGGAGGAGATGGCAGACCAAATGGTCGGTCATCTCACTGCTACCATCACCGCTGCCATTGAGGCTGCGATTCCTAGAAGGGAGAGGCGCTCGTACTACTTGCGTGTGCCGCTTCCTCCCCCGGTTCGCGGACTCATCACGCGCCGGAATAACATCCGCAGGCGCTGGCAGCGGTACAGGACCGACGACCTTCGGCAGCAGCTACATGCGCTTGACCGGGAAGTCCGCTGCGCCCTCCAGGAAGTCCGCTCGGACAACTGGGAGGCGCACCTACGGGAAGATCTCTTGCGGGAGGATGGCGCGGAGGACATGGAAGAGATCTGGAAGATCTGCAGGAAGCTGCGAGGAAGCCAGCGACTGGACCCCATCGTATTCTGCGGTGATGAGGTGGCGACATCTCCCGGGGCGAAGGCAGAAATGCTTGCGACCTATCTCGAGGGCACCTTCAGTCCTAACCCCGGGAACGCGGATTCGGCGGCCATCGAGGAGGAGATCGCGGTGTCGGAGGAAGCGGTGAATGCTGCCCCTGAAGATGCTAAGGCTGCTCCCCAGTTCCGGAAGGAGGACGTTCTGGGCACGATACGCTGCTTACGCAAGAGGAAAGCCCCGGGAAATGACGATATACCCAATATCGTCATCCGGGAACTTCCGAATGCAGCGGTGGCGTACCTGACCAGCATCTACAACGGCTGCGTCAGGATTTCCTATTTCCCGACCACTTGGAAGAGAGCGAGGATCATATGTCTCCCGAAGACGTCGAGGACGGAGGTGGGACCCGGAGACTTCCGGCCCATTTCTCTACTCGACGGATTCGGGAAGATGTACGAGAGACTTCTGCTGGAGCCGATAGTAGGTTTCGTCCGAGAGGCTGACATCCTCCCGGATGAGCGGTTCGGCTTCCGCGAGCGGCATTCCACGGTCCATCAGCTGGTGAGAACCACGGACTTCATCACGGACGCCTTCAACAGGAAGATGTCTGTGGCAGGCGCATTTTTCGACGTCAGCAAGGCGTTTGACCGCGTCTGGCACCAGGCACTGCTGTTGAAGATGCGGAGACTCCACTTCCCGACGTGGATCATCGAGGTGATCCGCTCCTACCTAAGAGACAGGACCTTCGTCGTTTCCTGGTCTGACTCGTTCTCTGGGGTGCACCGGATCTCCGCTGGTGTCCCCCAGGGTTCGGTTCTCGGGCCAGTATTATTCAACATCTTCTCCCATGACATTCCCAGGAGTCATGGGAGGCACGAGGTCCTGTCACTATACGCGGACGACGCGGCGCTCCTGTGCAGCTCCCGGCGAATATCTTTCGCCGTGGAGAGGCTGCAGATCGTCGTCGACGAGCTACTTTCGTGGTATCGTCGCTGGCGGTTTGCAGTCAATGCCGGGAAAACGAAGGCAATCGTCTTCCATACCGGCAGAGGAGCGCCGACAGAAGAGGAGCTGTCGGTGAATGGAGTCACCCTTCCGTGGGAATCCGAGGTTCTCTACCTCGGAGTGCTGATGGACCGGAAACTCCTTTGGAACGCCCAAGCGCGACGTGTCCGAGGGAAGGCCTTCGCGGCGCTTAACCGGCTTCGGCCGATTATTCGTCCGGGGGTCCTGAGCTCGGAAACGAAGCGTCGACTGTACCGAGCGTGCGTGTTGCCTGTCATCACGTACGCAGCGCCGGTATGGTCAGGAGTGCCGAAGTCTACCCTCGCTCTCATCCAAGTGGTGCAGAACTCTGCGCTACGGTGCATCTTGGGATGCGGGCGCTACGCCCGCGTGGAAGAGATGCACCAGGACGGGAACATGGAACCTCTGAACGTCCTTCTTCCGGAGCTGTCTCGAAGATTCTTCGAGAGGGCTGCGGATTCAGACGTCGCCACCATCCGACGCCTCGGAGAGATCCAGGTTTCAACGTGGGACCGCTATAAGCGCCCCATTGCGAGCATGGATCGCCAAGATGCCCTCCCAGCGAAGAAGAGGCCCAGGCTTCAGTAGCAGGGATCGCCAGAACGCCGTGACAACGCAGAAGACGACGCCCTGCCTTAGAAGCCTAGGCGGCTGGAAAGGCAACACAGTGGAGCCCCGACCGGAGTAACGGGGGTCCGTCCACGAGAATTGGCCCTATTCGAAAGATTCAGCCCCCTTCGATGATTTTATCTTCTAAAAATTGAAAAAATGACTCGATGGTCCAAGATTTTCCAACCGTGAAGAAGTGATGTCGGCAGTTGATGGCCATTTTGAGGAGTGAGAGACAGTTCTTATTATAAGAAGGGCATCGAACTTATTGAACATAGCAGGGAAAATTGTATAGAACTGTAAGTAGAATATGTTGAAAAATAAATACATTTTTTTCCAAAAATTGTGTGTTTTCTTCGTCGGGTCGGGTACTTCTGGTATTATCCTCGTAAGAACTCATTACGTTACAAATAAATAATGAAAGCGTGGAAAAAACTAAACAGTGTATTTGAGAAACAGAATGAACCAATAGGAACACCGAAGATATCATTTCACCAATTAAAGACATCCTACAAAAAGCATGGAACGTCGCGGAAAGAGGAATTAGGGCGATGCAAATTTTAGGACGTAGAAATAATTCCTAAATCGTAATTGGTTCTCATTTAATGTTTTTTTTTGCTAATTTATTCAATAAGATAGCTCAAATATCTTGTGGATTAGTTGTGGGAGTAAGTGTGTGGTGTAATGGGTAGAGTATTAAACTGCTGAAAGTAAGGCCAGGGTTCGATTCCCGGCGACATTAGATTTACCATTATTCAAACACAGTTTTGCGATTTTAATTCTATCAAATCTTAACAGATCAGAGGTAAATTTAACGGCCTCTCCAACCTTTTTTTTCATTTGAATTCCACACCGAATATGACTCAGTACGAGTTGTACTTTACCATAATCTATTTTTAAACATTAGGGTTGAATACTGGCCAAAAACATGGAATTCTCCGCACCATCTAGCTTATTCTCTCACACTCTTGATTTTCAACTTCAGTTACCTTTTATTTTCTCATGAGAATCTTATTACTTCTTGTGGTTAATCCTCATCCAATACTTCGCGTTTTTTTTCTATCAAGTACTCAATAACATCTGCAAACCCTTGGTTATCTTACCTACCTCTTCTTGGTCAATTGCAAAACTGACTTAATTATCTCCCCTCCCGGTTTTATTCCCAACTCAATATCATATTATTCAGCCCTGAGTACGGTACGGTGAGTACTGTCTGATTTCATCGAGGAGGTATAGATGGTGCGGGGGCTAACGTACTGGCTTCCAACCCAAAGGGCTCGGATTCAAATCCCGGCGGTGTTGAATATTTTTCAGAAGTATCTCGATCCCTACTTGAGGTGCTTTGTGGAGGACACTTTGAGTGAGTACGCCGTCCGTCGGATGGGACGTTAAACTGCGGACCCCTTGGCGCCTTTCGCTAAGAGTAGGCTAATGCCAACGCTGGGTTTCTCTCCACCCTTCATCCTTTCCTATCCATCCCCTATGGCGCAAATGACCTCAGCTGTCGGTCGCCTCCCCTAAATACTACTACTACTGAGTTCATCGAAAATATATCCTAACACAGTTGATTACTGCTAATATTTAAAAAAAATATGATGGCATGGCATGAAAAACTACAACAAGAGCAACCACAAGACAGAATATAATATATAGTAATATATATTAAAGTAACAAAAAAACCCAGCAAGGAAGGGAGCAATGGATTTCACTTTGGGAATAGAAAGGAAGAATGATTTCATTCGGTATCTTATCTTCAGAATGAAAACCAATGATGATTCCTTCTCATGTAAGGATATGGTCTCCGCCCCTCAAAAAATATGGCGAGTAAGAGAAAGTTTTCGGATGAAATAAGGAAAAAAATAGGAGTATTTGTTTGGCGTTATCTCAGTAGAGAGACGTATCCATCAGGACTATTTTGGTATGCATGAGGATGAGTTCGAAGAGATGAAATGGAGTCGTGAGGGATTTCCGTGTCGTAAAAATGGGATTAAAGGCGAAAAAATAATCCGAACGCCTAGATATGTAAATTCTAGGAAGCCTTATTTAATATGAGGATTACTGATTTTGCTTAAAATACAAGATAGGGATTCAAAGAAATCGGGTTTCTTATTCACCGTAGCAAGTGTTGTAATGCGAGTAATGATTAGGACTATTGTGATATGTTTACGTGTAATTGTCAGCACATCTGATCCAACAATGGACAACTACACAATATCCCGCAATCCGCCACAACGGCGTGTGGCGGGGGGTGTTAGGTCACCAGCTGTAAATTAAAATGAAACAATGAACGGAAATTCTTAGAGGATAATGAAGAAGATCGCGACGATAATGTTGGGTGAAGGATAAATGCAGTGAATAACTATCTTTAGACTAGGGTACCTCAAAAAACCGAAGAGTTTAGGATACATAATTCTTTTCAACACGAATATCCTGAACTCATTGACGATATATCGATGAGTAAAGGATAGTCTTCGCATCTCCTTATTTTGGAGAATGATATAATTTTTTAAGTTAATTTTAGATATTTTTATGTGTTTATTTATTATTTGTAGGGATTAAGCCGTTTACGGTAGTTTTACCGTTTTTTGTCGATGTTTCAAAAATGTTTGGGATTGCGAAGCAACTCAATTCGCATGGTCTCTCAAGAAGAAGAAGAAACCATTGAAATATACATAGTTCAACCAACAAAATTTCATATAAACATAATTAAAGAAAATATTACCATAAACATAACAAGGCATGTTTTCCGATTTTTTTAATATTTAAGAGTGGAAAGATTTATTTCATATAGTTTATTACGAAATAAACCATTGAACAATAAATATTTCATCCAAAAAATGTCACATAAACATACTTAGAAGGAACATGACCATGAATTTGTCATTTTATTATTGATCACAGCTATTCTATCACTTAATTAATTTTGCCTTTAAGGGTTTGGGCAGACATAGACATGACAGCGATGAATTTCTCTGCCTGTTCCAACGAAAAAAAAACCTCACACATTACAATAAGCTTCCACACCACTCTTCAGTTCCGCTTACTTCCTTCCTCCCTTCACTCCGTCCAATATTCCCATTGTATTCCTCCCCCTTTCTCGCCTGTCTAACATTCTCCCCTATCTCAAAGTCTTCAATATTCCATCTCCAATTAAAATACTCTGCACTCGACTTTCTCCTGCCTTCTTTGAATTTCTCCCAAACAATCCTCTCTCATCACAATCACCTCAAATCTCAAAGAATCCCCTAGGATTCGGCCAATATGAAATTTCGTTTATTATATGGGGAAGATTCACCGTAGGAAAACGTGAATTCTCGAAATCAATATGATATGCTTTTTAACTTGGGTTCTAAATCATCAGAATTGGGAAAGTGTAACGCTAAACTGATTTATTTATTTATGCTAGTTTATATTATAAAACAAAGACGAAAGTTCCCATCAAATATCTTCAGTCAAATATTCATTCGGAAACTCTGGAAAACATTAGATAGATTTACAATGTTTCCAAATATTTTCAATGTTAGCAAAATCAATAGATAGTTTCAATTTTTATTCAGTAGTAAGGGCGATTGAGGGAATTTTTACCAGAGGAGAGGAGCAGTGAAGTAAAGGGTGGAAAAGAAATGGAGTGACATCAAAAGTCTGTAGTCAATAAATAATTTTCATAATTATACTTGGCGAAATGTCTTCTTTTACCCCCCCTTAGTTATTCTTCTTAATGAAATACTTATAAAGAAGTGAATCATGCAAGCAAGAAAATCAGAAAGCAAAAATTTATGCTACTGTGAAAGTAGAATTGTTAAAATTATTTGAAATTCCTTGGGTGAATTAAAAATTTTCCGGGTAAATGTTCATGAAAATATTTCTATCCCATCAGTTTTCACATCAATTGTTTCCTCTTTCTTTCATTACGAAAGAAGGCAGGGAGATTCGCGAAACTGAGGCGTAGCACTTAATATATGTATGTCTAGCAGCGATAAATACAATGAGCATCATATTATTCAGAAAAATGTCTTCTATTAGAATGAATAAATTAATAATCTCAGTTATTTTCAAATTGAGAAAAATAGGCTATGGTGTGAGGGAAAGAGCAAGAAGAGGTTAAGGCATCATTAGAGCAGATGATATTAAAAAAACAATAAATATTTTTCGATCGAATTAAGTTCGTTTTTATGAACAATATTCCTATCTCCTCCAACTTTCATATGTTAAAAAAATGTTGACCAATTTATTTCTTGAGAGGATACGCTCTCTTTTCGCCTTATTCATCCGTATCCGACACTGTTTCGGAGGGACAGAGAGAGAGTTTGGAAGATAGCATGAAAGAGGAAGAGAGGGATGAAAAGAGGGAGGCGGATAGGGGAAGAAGACAAGATTGGTGAGAGTAGGAAGAAATGAAGGAAGGCGAGGCGGCAACAGAGAGAAGAAGGGGGTCTTAAGGGAAGGCGGGGTATACACAGCGTTTTACGAGAGATGAAAACTTTCTCTTTGGTCCAGGGCAATTACCATAATAGGGATGAAGTCGTAAATTCATTGAAAACCAAGAATGCATGGAAATTGGGGAAAGAGGAAGAGTGTTGGACAAAACGGAATAGCGTCTTCCAAGCGGAGAGATGTGACGGGGGGAGGTTCCATACTTATGGCAACATAAACAACGGCGAAAGTACCATAAGCAATTAATATGACGGAGAAATTCGATGGGAAGAACAGAAAATAATTGGAGAATGGAAATTGAATGGGGTAATTACTGCTATGGGGAGAGGGGGGGTAGGGGGTGAGAGAATCCAAAAGTTACAGCGTCAATAAAAGCCAATAATGATGCAACGAAATTACGTCAGACGGAGAACGAAATAAAGAACTCCCCCCACATAAAACAAGCCTTTTAGTCTCCCAGGAACCTGAATGAGAAACTCTTAAATGACGCATCCCAATTTCAAGACAGGACAGTTTCAAAATATAGTATTTCTGCGGGATTTAATAGATAAAGTCTCCACTGTCCTGTATCCTAGTCCTAACCATAATTGTCCCCAGGGCTCAGGTCTGGGAGTACTTGATAGCATAATAGAAAGTAAATCCTCTATGATCTCCAAGTCATTCAAGACAACAGCGTATTCCTTGTAACAAAAGCCGCAATTATTTAAAGCAATATTATACAGGATTACGGTTGGTTTTTAATGCACTCTGGGACTACAATCCTAATTTATTCCTAAGTCCTGCCTAACATAGCACGAAAAATCCTCAAACAACATACTAAGCATAAAAATAATTTATCCTTTCATCTACATCTACATCAATACCCTGCAAGCCACCAAAAAGGTGTGTGGCAGGGGGTGCAGCACCAGGAGGAAAGGGTAAGGGATGAGGGGGTTAGGGTTTTTCAAATGGATGGGGAAAGGTAAGGGGAACCTGCAAAAAAAATATATAAATATAATCGTATAACCATGCGCAGTCGCTACCTTGTAGGTTAATACTTATTATGTCGAGCCAGCTCCTGGGGGATTTCGATTACAAGCATTTTGGTCTCTTATCCTTTATCTCTGCATACTGTCTACCTCCCTTAATGCCATCCGAAATGACAATTCTTTTCCTCCCCCTACCTTGCTTTTCCAACATTCTTCTCTCAGTACATTACAGTTGATAGCAACCTATTGACACACTCGGTATCTCCTATAACAACTTCTCCTACCTTCGTCGAATTCCTCCCAAAACATTTCTACCTCCTCAAATAATGTCTGGAAACTTCTAAATCCGTTATGCTCTCCACCCATTTCCCACTTTACGCTTCTCAAATTATTCCAATATACACTTCCCTCATCGCCGCACCGACCATGTTTCCGAGCCACAGAAACACTACAGTTCATTCTTATTTTAGGTAATCTACAGATTAAGGTGGGTTTTGAATGGACAGAAGACAAGATAACCCTCTTTCGTTTCCCCTAACAAAGCACAACCCATAATCCAACTCTAAAACAGGCCCTGCCCAACCATACCAAGCATTTCCTCATTTGTTTTCCTTTCAGTCAATTTCACCTTCTCCAACTTTCTCCGCATCCACATTTCAAAAGCCTCCAATCTACGTCTATCATCCTGCTTCAATGGCCATGTTTCCCTGCCGTACATAACTACACTCCATATCAAAGTTTTGAAGAGCCTTTTCTTAATATCCTTACTCAACCTCCCTGTCAACCATTCCCTACTCCTTGTGAAAGCCTCTTTGCCTATTGCAAATTCTTCTGCTTACATCAGCACTACTCTGACCATTTTGGTCCAAAACACTTCCGAGATACGTAAACTGTTCCGCCTGATCTAGTTTTTGCATTTAACTCAGCCATTCTCTTTCAGCAAAAATCGCATAACATATATTTTGTACTATAATCCATACTAAAGTTATTATAAAAAGAATTTAAACGAAAACGCAGAAGATGGTGATACTACAAAGCACGCCTCATTAAAACAGCCAGCCCAACAATTAGCCTCATTAAAACATTTTAACAATTAGCCATCATTAAAGCCAGGACCCAACAAGCGTTCTTGCTTGCGTATTGTTGCATGTATTTCGTGCTGCAATCTGGGGTGCAGTTGTATGTTGGTTTAAGGTATATGTGTTTGCATGAGAATTGTATGAAGGGTTTTTTTGCATGAGTGCGTGCGCTGCTGTGGGTGTAATTTTCCATGTTATTGTTTTGCATGAGGTATTGTTCCTTTTCATTGTTGGTGACCTAACAGCCCCTGCCACACGCCCTTGCGGCGGCTTGCGGGGTATAATTTAGATGTACATGTAGAAAACCAAATTCATTTTCCTTGTGACGTAAATACGTAATATGTGGATATTACACACTTGGATATTAATCTACACGTAAATCATTTCTCCCTGCAAATTGACAACGGATAATTGCAAACATTTAGCAAAAGTTCAGCTTTTGAAATTACTAGGAGTAATTTAGCCCGACATTAATGATGCCATAATTCGCAGCAGGAGTTCCGTAATATTTGTAAAAAAACTTCTTCAGAGAAAATATTATAGCGAGGGATTAAAAGAAACTAATTGTATGCTGTTACAAAAATAACAAATAAAAGACACAAAATATTTACGAAATATGAAATTTTAATGAATTAATTCATGAAAAGTAAAAGGTCACCATTGAAAAATTAAATCGCAAAAGTGTTCGTCAACTCCAACCAAAAACTTACAAGGATCCCTGAAAATACTCCTTACAAATCCCCATGCCTCAGGAAAAAGCGTAAAAACACAACTATCAAAGAAAAGATACAGACCATCAAAAAAGGAAAAAAATCTAAGAGAGTAATGTTCCATTCGAGAGAATGTTAGAGAACACCAAAGGAATGAAGACTGACTCAGTGAGTTCTTGTAACCTAGAGTGATAATAAAGACTAAAGCTGGAGAATGTTCCAAGTGACGGAATGAGGGCGTATTTCATCAAGAGGAAATATGGCACACAAAGGACTCCATACGACTGAATGGGTACCATTTGTCACCAACACTTCATGAGTACAGTGTGCCTAACCTTTTGAATAAAGATAGGTGTGTCTATGCATGTAGGAATATATTTGTGTGTGAATATATATATATATATATATATATATATATATATATATATATATATATGCATATATATATATATATATGCATATATATATATATATATATGCATATATATATATATATATATATATATATATATAATATTCAAACACGAAATCCCGCCAAACGGCGAATAAATACTCATATATACAGAAACAGATATAAGGAAAAGGGATAGGAACACATATAAAGGACGAACACAATAAAGGTGGGGAAGGCGGAATCGAACGGATCACAAGAGTAAAAATATTTCCTTGACCGGGACTCGAACCTCGGATCTTTCCACTAGCCGGGCGGATGCTCTTAACCACTTGAGCTATCGAGGAAACGTAATTTACCCTGAGATCCGTGGGTCTAATATGTCGCCAAGCGCCCCGATTCTTTAGCCAAGAGATGGCGTCAGGGGACTGTTTCACCCACCAAAGGAGAAATAGACAATACACAAGAGGAAAGGACAGTGGTTTAGAATTCATACAACATCATACAGGAAAGGAACAGTGCGTTTTGTGGCACGCTCGTCCTTTATATGTGTTCCTATCCCTTTTCCTTATATCTGTTTCTGTATATATGAGTATATATATATATATATATATATACACATTTATATACATATATATACATATATATGTATACACAAACACACACACATATATACAGATGTATGTGTGTCTGTATATATATATATATATATATATATATATATATATATATATATATATATATATATATATATATATATCTGAAAAGTTTCCGACCTAACAAAGATAGAAGACATTTTTTCTGAAATTTCTGATGATTTCTGACGTCGGAAACTTTTCAGATCACCCTCGTATGTATGTATCCCTAGAACGGTAGCTGGGGTGAAAAAAACACCCCAGAGCGAGTTGTAATTTCGCGCCAAACGAAAACGGCTTACGTTTGCGACTCGGGACCTTTACCATAATTCACGTCAATCAATGCGTCACGTGATTCTACATTAAAAAACGAATAAAATGAGCCCCCATAGGACTCTCACATTCATAATGGGCGTGAGATACGAATTTTTGAAAATTTGTCTCCTCACGTTACTAGAATAGTTTGGAAAAATAGCGTTACCGTTCTAGGGGTATATAGTATACACACACGCACATATACGCAGACATAAAATGATAAATGTATACGCCCGCAAGCAAATATAACAATGAATACTTAGCAAACATAAGATATAGCTCCGTCGGGCAAAGGTGGCATGACCGCACAATATATGATATTTTAAGAAAAAATATCTCGTTGAATAATATAACTCGAAGGTTTTTTTGATCCATGATAGATAATTTATTAATGGAAGAGCGTTCGAGTATGGTTCGGACACCAAATAGTATAACGATAAAAAAAACACCAAAAACAAAACTCACTCAGGAGAAAGAGACCGTAACCTAAATATCCTTTAAGCTTCGGCGGTCAGGTCCCACTTCTTCAGACGAAGATAAATATAAGGGAAGGTTTCGTCTACGTTTTATTTTTATGCTCGGTTGTGTGTTTCCACATTCATGCTAAAGTGTGTGAAAATGAGAGAGCCATTTCAATAATTTCAATCGAAGTTACCAACACATACCGCAAGGATTGAAAATGGTGTCCTTTATTTCATGACCTCTCGACTTCTCAATTGATTGCAGAAGGGAGAAGAACACATGGGGTCGAGTCCCGTTTGCTTAACCCATTTAAGCTGTCTTCCATTGAGAGAGAGAGAGAGAGCTCGCCTCTTTGACGATGCAGTAACACAGCAGGCCGCACTGGGCGCAGAAGGTTACGAAGAAGACCGGCACTTTTTGAAGAGTAGTGGGTACTCTATCAAGAGTGCTCCACCCTAATTGCGCGCCAGTGTCCTGACTGCGCGAATAAACATCCCTCCCCATGATCCTCCGGGTTTCTCTCCGCCCACTCCCTTCTCCCCCCCCCCAATTCCCCCTCCTCTCCAACGGCAGCGGTCCAAAAGGAGTCTGGGGGATGGGGGTTTCTAAGATACACAGAGCAGTGCAACTCGAATTTCCACGGAAAATGAGTGAAATCTAAATTCCGTCCGACTGTTCAAATGGGAAAATCTGAACGGATTCCATCTCTAATAATGTCGACTTACAAGTACATGCCAATTCCAGCAAACTATTTTTCAAATGATTAGGAAAACCACTTTCTATCGTAATAATTCTGAAAAAAACAGTTTCAAATCTGAATTTTATTTGACGTTTGCAATCGCAAAACAACTAATTTTAAATGGGTTTCTAACCGAGGAAACCATTGAAAAATGCATGTGTCATCCAATAAAAGAACGTAAGATCATAACTTACTACAGAGAACAGGGCTTTTACTATGATTAATACGTATTCCATCATTTGAGGTAGTTTATGGATGGAACTAAAACTGAACATCGCTAACATTCTTAGTCTATCTTAACAATACACAACCTGAAATCTTACAAGGTGCGTTCCAAAGTTAATGCAATTTGATTTCCATGTACACTTCAATACGCCTCTTTTCAATTCAGCAAACATTCTACCTCCTTTCATTCCGTCCAACAACCCTATGGTATTCCTATCCCTTCCTCAATTGCCTAACGTTTTCCCATCTGCATCGTTATCTTCAGCATCCAATCGCCAATCAAAATGCTCTGTATCCACCTTTCCTGCCCCCTTAGGACTCCTCCCAGCAGCCCTCCCTCCAAGCCTACATCTTCGTTGGATACTGAAGTGTATATTGAATCAAAATATGTAGAACTAGCTACACGTTATCGAAGTGGTTCATGAAATATGACGCAAATATTGTCAGAGTGCTAAAATATTGCCTTAGTTGAAGCCAAATAACACTGTTGTCGCTATGTAAACTGGCAAACTTACTAAATCTCTGGAATATTTGAAAAAAAGGCCCGTTTACAGTGATTCAAACTTCAAATAGTTTATTAATTGAAATAAAACGAATAAAATCAATTATAAATGTTATACATACATAAAGTTGCGTTCAAACATGGCCTCAAACCTTCAGCAATAGTACAGAACTATAGCTATTGCGATGCACACATGGGGAAGCATGCTCAATAATTAATGTTCACTTGGGAGTAATTAATCGGATATGCTGAAATAGAGGTATTCCATGACAGAGGCCCGAGCATGTCTGTGTGAGGATTTACGGAAATAAATATATTTTTCTCTGATTTTATGTACATATATTGTAAAGAATAATTTTAAAAAATGCACCAGTATATTTTAATTTACATATACTAATAGACAACACAACCTGTGTTCTTGAAAAATTTTATATGATAAAATAATTTTGACGTCACATTGTTCATTGTCACACGTTAATAAGTAAGGTTTAGAGGCGTTTAATAAATAATTAATTTTTCCGTACCAGTTCAGTTAAACTTCAAGTTAAATATATACATTAGGTTTGCCAAAAATTAATCTAAAACACTTACTTTTTGCCTTATATAATTTAGAAAAAATAAAGATGGCTCCTGGGAGGCTACTAATGAACAGATCGCTTTTAAAGCGAATCTGAAAAAGACATCAACAAATTGCTAAACATTTCCAAGAAGCCTTTTTCCCCTTGACGAAGAATATTACGAAAATATTCAGAAAAAAATATCAATATACCCCATAAAGGACGTTGGAAGGATAGTATTTTTAAAAAGATATCAAAATTATAAATGTAAGGTTCAAGTTTTTCATAAAATTGTGGCATTCTTTATTGATTAAAATAGTCCATTTTACGTAATTTCAGCCTTGACTTTGTGGAACTTATCCTTTACGGAAAAAGAAAAGTCAGCTTTTTCAATACCATTTATCGATATATGGAATTGACAAAATTGGAATTATTTCATTCCGAAGTCCATTTTTGCTGAAAATAAATGCATCGATCAATGGAGATCATAAAAAACGCCACTTTTAAAAGGACAATACGAGAAATATCAGTTTTAATGGCTATCAAAACGTTAAACTTTGTCTGGAAATGATTTGGTCAAATATTAAGAATAACCGCGGGGTTTCCCGACTTGTGGTCATCATCCACCTCAGCTCAAAGACACAAGAACTTTGCGTCAAAGAAGTGAGGGAAAGAGAGAGGAGAGATAAGAATGTATGGAGGGATAGAGAGAGAGAAAGTAAGATAGATTGAGAGGGATTTGCCAAGGGAAGGAGATGGTATTTAAAAATGGAAGCGTGGTGAGGACGGTGGTTAGAATGGGATCTCCCAAAGAGGAAGGGAGAAGGAGGGTTTTGATAAGGGTGCACGGTGAGCTCCTAAAATAGGGGTGGGGAGACAAAGTGAAAATACCCCTTCCACGGAAACCCTAAGAGAGGGAAGATGTAAAGGGATTCATGAGGAAAAGACCGCTCGGACTGCTAGGGCGACTTGGGAGACAAATTGCGAGACCCTCAAAAACGACCGGCTTTATTGATAGGCGGCTTGAGGGTGACTGTGTGTGTGTCTGAGATCGCCTGTTCCCGCAACTAGTGTCCTTACTCCCCGTCTTCCCCGTCCACATCACCCGCCATTTATATTCCCACACGCCCCCAGCTTGAAATAGGTTACGTCCTGCAGATATTATAAAACGTTCAAAGATAAAGATATATCATACTAATTATCATTGGTAATCCCACCGTTTAAGGTGGACACTGACTTTTTTTATTTGCATAGTACCCTGCAAGCCACCACTAGAGTGTATGGCAGAGGGTGATTACTACACCCGACTACTTTTAACCCAGAACAATTTTCCCCCATAGCGCCGTCGGACAACGTTATTCTGATCCCTTATCTTTCGTGAGGAAAATGGCATCATATATGTATTTACATGTTCGAAATATTATCTCTCTAACCGCAGTGCGATGAGGCAGAATTCAACCTCGCTCGGATAATACCCTAACCAATATATCAAATTCTTGCTTTAGAATACCAATGATAATAATAAATAAATATTTAAAATATATTTTCCAATAAGGTTAAGGCAAAGCTAAACGTTAAAATAGGTGGGCAAAAACCAGAGCAGCTGGAAAAGTTTACGTAACTCGGAAGTCCTATGGACCAAGATGGTCAGAGCAGTCCGGACGTATGGAGAAGAATTGCACTAGGTAAAGAGGGTTTCACAATGATAATGGAATTGAGGACAGGGACGTTGAGTAAAGATGTTTAAGAAAAAGATTGTCAAAATTTTGACGAGGAGTTTAATTATGTACGGCGTGGAAACATGGGCATTGATGTAGGTCGGTTATAGGCGTAGATTTAAGGCTTTTGAAGAGAGGGTGTGGAAAAGGTGAAGTTTTTGGGAGAAATCCTAAGCAGACAGAAGAAATGGATCCAAAGAAGGCAGGCAAAATAGATAGGAGTTATTTTTATTAGCGATTGAATGTTGAAGACTGTCAGGCAAACGAGCAAGGAGTAGAAATAGGATAGGGGGAAGGTGGAATGTTTGTTCCTTTCCCTTTTCCTTATATCAATATCAATATCCATATATATATATGTACATATATATATATATATGTATATATATACCTATTCGAAATATAACGCTCTTCAGCGACATACAAATATATAAAAACATGATATAGATTTTTAAAACATAGAAACACAAAGAAAAGAAAACTCAGATATATAGTTTTGACGTTTCCACGGCACGGCTGTCATCATTAATATCCATGTATAAACATTATATATATATATATATATATATATATATATATATATATACATATAGACACACACGCACATATTTGGGCCCGCCTTAAGCCAAATAAAGATTGAATAATGACAAAGAGGCGGCGCCGCTCGTCATGA
Organism: Hetaerina americana; assembly: GCF_022747635.1. Lineage (NCBI taxonomy): Eukaryota > Metazoa > Arthropoda > Insecta > Odonata > Calopterygidae > Hetaerina > Hetaerina americana. Next base: position 12,941,882 of record NW_027286181.1, on the reverse strand, counting down.
ATCGTTTAAGTGGTCCAAAAGGAGCCGCCGACATAGATAAGAGTAAAGCAAATTACGAAAAGACGAGATCCGAGCTGTTCCCGGAATTAATGATACGTACACACGCACGAACCGACACTTTTCTCTGTGAACGGCCCAAAAAACGGCCCAGGCGTCCTTTGTCGCTCGGTCTGTTCCCTAGATTTGTCTCGGTAATTTCGTGAGTTAAAGCCCCTTGAGGTCACTAGGACGAATGCCTTCGCGTTTTCCTTTGGGAAGTATCTCCCGTAATGAGAAATATCCCGGATAATCTCTAAATATATAGACACCGCTCGTGAATCTAGAAGTGAGATGCTTCCCGTGGGAGAATCCAGCGGCAAAGAGATACCCTAACACAAGCAAATTACAAACATGCAATCAATTAGCGTGTCACACCAGTTTTCCCAGCCAGTTTCGTCAGTAGCTCCTTTCATACATATGACAGTGGCCGCAAACACCGAAATATTTCAAGAGTGAGTAATTTTCTCTCCATTTTTATGCCTAATATAATATGTATACGACGATGGGTTAACTGGAAGAAGAGATTATTAATTCTCAATTTCACCCAAATAAAAACCTCTATCTATCTATTTCTATTTACGTTGCAGTATGCGTGTGTGCGTGTATATATTATTATTAGGTAATCTACCGGTTAAGGTAGGGTTTTGGATGGTCACAGCTACTAAATAAATATTTTGTGACTCCTAACAAAACACAAAATCCAGTAGCCTACTCTACATCAGGTCCCTCTTCACCACCGAGTACTTTCTTCCTCCCTTCATCCCGTCCAACATCCCTATCCTGTTCCTACCCTTTCCTCGTTTGCCTAACATTCTCCCCTCAATTACAGTCTTCAACATCTCCCTACCGCGACCCATATACAGGTATATTTCTTCTTTTCATTCACACGGAAAGAGATATAAGGAAAAGGAAAGGAACACATATGAAGAACGAACAAAGGAGGTAGGGAAAGCGGAATCGAGTAGATCGCGAGTGTATATATATATATATATATATATATATATATATATATATATATATATATATATATATATATATATATAACCATAACCCATAAACACAGTAATCAACCCGGAGGTCGGTTTGGTAGGTAGGGTGATCGTAGAGTTCACCCAGTACTAAGTATATATATATATATATATATATATATGTAGATATATATACATATATATATACATATATACATATATATATATATATATATACACACACACACATGTAATACCTTACTTTAACCTCCCTGTCATTAATTCCCTCCTCCAAGAGAAAGCTTCTTTGTCTAAGGTAATTCATCTTATTAAACCCCCATTACTTGGGCCTTCCACACGAATATTGATGCAGAGAAAAGGGATAGAAACACATATCTGAGACATTATCTTTTCATGCTTTCTGTCATCCATACTTGCTGTCCTGAATATTGTTTTTTCCATCTCTCTCCCATTTATTGAGAATACAAAGTTAAAGTAATCCATCTTAAGAACACGCTCCCACTCAAAATTCCTACACTCTTTTTCCTTCTTTCAATTACCTCATCTATTTCTCATCTCATCTCCCCAATTTACCCATTTACCCTTCTTCTGGCTGCTAATTTTATTCCTCCTTCCTTCTTCATACGCAGGTTTTAAAATTTTAACCACTACTCATAATTGTTCACTCCCAAAATTACTAGCCGAAGAACCAACCAGATCTATTGCACACGTCATTTCCTATTGAGAAGTCTTATACTTTTTAATGTTACCCAAAAGGAAGCAGCAATGACGTTTTAGTCACCCATCTAGAATCGCACATAATTTCGGGGGTCTAAATCTCAATTTGGTAAATAATTGCGATTTCCGCATTTTAAATACGAATTCCCACCAGTGGATAAGTACATTATTGGTGTAAACTTGGAAAAAACAGCGCAATGGCAGCTGGGCTGAGCTGTAACTAAAACTTTAGAAGGAATGAGAATTCGAGATTAAGCCATTAATTCCTCTAAGACGAGCGGAAGCGAATATCTATTGGAGTAGTATTGTAATAATTACTAAAATAACTTTAAAACAGTTACATACCACAAGCCGTAATTAATTTATGGTCCAACAACTCCACATACCTGCAAAATTATAGAAATAAACTCTGATCAGAATCATAGAAGAATCATTGACTGGTATACAGTTATTTTGATCCAACAACATTGTTTATGATTATGATTTTTTTATGATTACATACAGAATATCAGGAAAAAAGGTGAAAATAGTATAGTATCTTTTCATATTTTATAAAGCATCTATTTTTACTCTTTTCGCAGTTATATTCAGACATTTAGTTTGAAGTCACGTTAGCATGGCGGATAAAGTAGGAAGTGGGTTCAGGCAACAGTTAATAGGTCACGTCACGCTTTCCTCGTTATCAGGCGTGACATTAACCGAAGGAGGGGCAATGATTCATTCAATTACTTAAAATATTTCAAACATTTAATTTTGAAATTAAATTTAAAATAATTCCCTTTCCACGTAAAAAACTTTTATTACGACCTAGGTTTCGCTATGGTATAACATCATCAGGTTAACACTTAGGTTTCGTTATGGTATAAAACCTGATGATGTTATACCAACAGCGAAACCTAGGTCGTAATAAAAGTTTTTTATGTGGAAAGGCGAAGCATTTTTAATTTAATTTCAATATGAAGAATTTCCACCAAGAGACGCCAGAAACTGTTTCATTTATCAAACATTTAAGGTTGAATGTGGTAATCCAGCGGGTAGAGCTATTGGCTATTGACCGGAAGGTCCGAGTTCGATTCTCGGGGACGCCTCTGAGCACCCGCAGCTTCAATCAAGCTGTGTTTTTTTTTGGTACCAGATCTTCCTAGGAAACCATCGCCGGCATTAGTGAAAGAAACTGCTCTTCCCCTCCCCCACCTCGATGCGTGAATTTCACACGCTGTTGTACTAAGTACTTAGTACTACCTCACCTACCAAACTGACCTTCAGGTTTATTAATTCGATGGTTATTGAAGGAAGGTCTTCAAAGGTATCTTCAAACTATTGCACATCGCGTCCCGAAAGAACTCTCTCTATTTTGTCCAACATTATTTCATTCGTACGTTCTACCCGCGTTCATTCCATCACAATAGCCCATTCTATGTCTTTCTATTACCATCTAACATAATATTCATTCTTCATTCTTCCGACTATCACTACCCACACAATGCTTCCCACATGCGTTTGCCTTCTACGTTTGCCTTCTTCGGATTGTTCCCCTGTAACTTCCTTTCTCCTATTACTCTTGTCAAAACTACGTTTTTCTTCTTCTGGTGGCTTTGTTCGGTGCGGAAAAATGGTCTGTAAGGTAGAATGACAGGCGTAACTTGGAGGTTTTTGAAATGTGAATGTGGACAAGGATGGAAAAGGTGAAATGGACAACATAAAGGAAAACAAACGAGGAAGTGCTCGGCATGTTGGAGAAAGAGAGGGGATTGTTGGGAGAAATCCAAAGCATGTAGAAGAAAGATGAATGCAGAGAATTTTGAGTGGTGAGCGGGATGTTGAAGACTAAGTTAATAGGAGGGAAAGTTAGGCAAGTGAGGAAGGGGTAGAAATAGTACAGGGAAGTTGGACAAAATGAAGGGAGGAAGGAAGTATGCACAGTTCAAGAAGCGTTTAATACTGTTGTCATATAGTGACATATTGGACGGAGTTAGGAAGTATGGCGACGATCAGTCTATGTTCATCCAAACCTTCCTTTAAACGGCTGACTACCAAATAATAATAATATTCCTATCCATTACAAATGACTGCCTCTATTTTACCTCCCTCACGCAAACGTCACCATAGACTCTAAATTAACGAACAACCTCTAGCATCAAGGACTAGGTTTCGTGGCCTGTTACAAATAGAAATCATTAAGCAGATAATCTATATAAACTTCAATGCTGTAAATGATTTTTTGCAACCATTTACCCTAATGGACTACTTCTATCTTCTCGTCTAATTCACATAGCAAGGTGGTAGCTGTCTTAAAAGGTCTCGTCCTCACCTAAGCTAGCTTTTACCTTGACATTCGCCCTTTCAATAGCGTGCTCCTCGAACCACTTTATCTGCCACCTCACTGCATACTTCACTCACCCACTTCAAACTACCCAACACCTCTCAATTTCTTTTCCTCTCAGACCTAGTCACTTCCTTCTCCGAACTCAAGGATCCAACGCCTACTTTCAACCCCCTCGAATCCGCCTTATTCTTAAAGCAGACAGTCCCGAACTTAAATACGCTCCGTTCCAAGCTTCAAAGCTTCGCATTCTAAACACCTCGTCCCCTTAAACTCAACAGGACAAACGAGCATTAAATGCCGAATATGTCCATATGATGCTCACTTCGGTACCGATTTCAGAACACTTGACATCGTATATATTTAAAAAAAAAAGGAAAACTTGTAAAGGATAAATAGTTTGGGCTCGATCAACCACTGAAAAGTGAAAACGGACATGAACAATATCCAATTCTTGAATCCAACTACCAATCAAATATGAACAGGAGCGACTCAAAAGATTTTATCGATTGTTGCGCCAGAATCAACATTATTACGATTCCAACAAAGGCGCTGCCAAAAGCCTTTGCGCATGCGCAAACAAAACAGAAGTGGAAATGAGAGTTTGATAGCTTTAAAGAGTTTATCCAAGACTCAGTATCAACTTCCCAGCTAAAACTGATAATTATGATCTGAGTAATTTAAGTAATCATCATGTTAAAACGAAATAATACCCTGCATATTTTCTTCATTTCCATAAAATGTGTTAGATCCCTAGACGCCAAAACATTCGCATCCCTAGAACCAACGCAACACATGCTCATATAAGGGTCCTGTGGTGGAAAGGATAACGTGCCGGATATAACCCAGCGATAATGGATCAGAAAATTCCAGGTTAGATCCTGGCAGGGTCGAAATTTGTTTATAATAAATGTTCAGCGGTAAATTTCTTTAAAAGATCAACGAGATTTGTTGACAAATTAGCTGGAGTTGACCTAGAAGTAGTTGATACGGTAAAAAATCTCTGGTATCTTTATATAAAAAGTATTTTTGAATAAAGAATAATGTTCATCTACATCTACATCTACATAATACCCCGCAAACCGCCGCAAGAGCGTGTGGCGGGGGGTGTTAGGTCACCAACCGTAAAAAGGAACAATACCACATGCAAAACAACAACATGGAAAATGACTCCCACAACAGCGCACACACTCATGCAAAAATTCCTTCATCCAACACTCATGCAAACACATATACCGCAAACCAACATACAACTGCACCCCAGGATACAGCACGAAAACCATCCAACAACACGCAAGCCAGGACACAACAAGCAAGAATGTGAAACACCACCACCACATGAACATGCACCACAAAACACTGTATCCCCCGAGGAGACTGTAAAAGTCAGGGAATGCGACCCAACGTTGCAGGTAGCAGGAATTTCCCCCGCGGAGAGGGACGAGGGATTGAGAGGGAGACTTAGATACAGATGAACAGAACATTAATGAGGTCATTCGGAAAGAATGGGTTATGATAACAAAACACACGAGGTTAGTGAAAGAGCATGCATTTAAGTAGAACTAATTATTCCCTAGACGCTGAGAGTGGCAAGTGGAATTTTTGCTATCTATAACCCTATATCTATAATGTTGGGCAACCGAGAATAGGGTAGGATTAGCATAGGGATGTTTATTTATTTATTTGGCATTTGTCCGAAAACAGCACTTCGAACTTTAAATATTGATATAACAAATTGACATTTGCATACACCCAACCCCTAGGTGGAGAAAAAACCACCTAGACAGGAATGGACTCTCGACCTCTGGGTTGGTAGATGAGGACGTTACCCCGCCGCCACCGGGGCTGGCAAAATAAATTGGATGGAATGAAGTACGGAAGGAACTATGCATGATTGAGGACGGGTTAATTTTGTTGATGGATGTCACGCCTCGCTTTTCGATTCCCATCACGCCATAAAATGTATCCATACTCAGTTGTGTCTATTAAAAAACCCTTTCTGTAAACCTAACACTACCAAATAATAATCATCTTTCATCTTCGGAAAAAAATCCTTTAACAATTCAATCCCCACGTGTAAAATTACTAAAACACTGGTTAAACTTGAAATAATTATTGGTAAAAAATTAATTTGTCAATGATAACAGTATTTTTGAATAACCTCCAACATTGCCACTTACCTTAAACTTTAAAGAGTGTTGATACTATGACAGGGAAAATACGTATATAAGGCAAATGTATTTCGAGAGGGGAAAAAAATAGGACTTTAAATAGCTCGCTGAGGCAGGCAGAAATTACGAAGAATCGAAGGAGAAAATAATGGAGGAAAATAAGAGGAAGATCTCGCAATACGTAGAAGATAATAGTCGTTAGGGGTAGGCTGAAAATTCGTCTTTAATAAGACATATTACCTGTGATGGATTGATTTATTCGTTTTCCATCACATGCTTAAAGATCACAAAACGATAATTGAGCACCTCACACCTCGTCTTGTGCCCTTTTAATTCCTATTTATCTCCACTTAAGGAAAGTCAAGTAATAGCTATTGGAGTCCCCCCAAAAAGTTACATTTAATGGGTAGATTATGTAAGAAATGAATATCTTCTCAGCCTATCTCTCAACTTCCCCGAGGGGCCACGTGAAAAGGGGGGGTGGAGGGGGGGAGGGGAAGAGAGAATAAAAGCTGGGGGAAGAAAGGAGAAAGAGGAAAAGGAGAGAAGGGGGAAAGAAGGAAGAAAGAAAAAAGGGATTATAGAGAGGAAGAAAGTGAAGATTGCGGAGGGAGGAAAGTTAAGAGTTAAAATGACGGATAAAGAATGCTTTGGAGAAAGGCAGAAAATAAAAAAGAACGAGAGAAAGAATAAGAGAAGAAAAACAGAGGAGGAAGGGAGAGAGAAAGAAGTAGGAGAAAGAAGACAAGGACAAAGAAGACAAAGGGATACAAGGGAAAAGGTGGGAAAGGAAAAAAAGATCGAGGGAGAAAATGAAGGACAGCAAAGAGAACGAAAAGAAGAATAGAGAGAAAGCGGAGAGAAAGCAGATTGAGGGTAGAAGGAGAGAAATAAAGAAGGATAAAGTTAAGTAGAAAGAGTGAGAAATAATTGGAAGATAGAAAAATAAAGATGGAGGGAGAAAGATTATAAAGAGAAAGGTGAAAAATTATATGGAGAAAGATTGAAAAAAGAGAATAAGGAAGACAAAGCGAGAAGGAAAAAGAAGTGGGAATAGGGAATAAAACATAAAAGTCCAAGGAAAGATAAGCATTAAGTTAAGGATAACAAGGGAATTGGGATAGTGTGGGAGAAAAAGATGGAGAAAGGGAGAAAGAATATGATAGGAAAGTGGCTTAGAAGAAGAAAGTAAGAGGATGAGAGTGAAGGTAAAGAGCGGTGGAGATGGAGAGGGGAGCAAGGGATGAAGTTAGAGGGAAAAGAAAGAGAAATGGGAACAATAATAAAGAAGAAGTAAACGCCAAGAATGTAGGAATAAAGAAGAAAGACGGAAAAAACATGAGAAAGAGAGCTTAAAAAGAGAGATGGATAAAGAGATATGGGAAAAAGAGCGGAAAGTTTATAGAACTAAGGAGAAAGATTTAGATAGAAAAGAGAGGTGAAAGAAAGAGAAAAAAGTAGAGAGAAAGAAAAGAAAGATGAAGTAGATTTGAGAAAGATGAAGTAGCCAGTAAGAGAGGAAAGTGAAAGATAGAGAGAAAAGAATGAGATACGAATTGGGAGGGAGAAGAGAAAAAGATAGGGGGTAGACATAAAGAAGGATAATAATAGGGGGGAGAGAGAGAAAAAAATAAAAAAGATAGAAAAGGAAAAGGAGCGGAAGGGAGATAGAGAAAGTCACGATAAGGGAACAAATGAGGAAGAGAGAGGAGAAAGACAGAAATATTACCAAAAGTAATGGGAAAATGATTGAGGAGATTGAGAGCAAAGGAGAAAAATAAAGAAAAAAAGAAATGAAGAGGAGAAAGAACGAACAATAAAGAAAGAAGAGAAAGAGGAGATAGAAAGAGAGTAGAGAGTAAAAATGAGAAAGAGAGAGAAAGATAACGAAAGAATCAGAAAGGGAAAGAAGGAGAAATTGTGAGATGCATAAAAAGTGAGGTTTGGAGAAATTAAAAGAGAATAAAAAAGAAGAAGAAATATAGAATTAAACAAAGAAGGCGAAAGAACGATGGACAAAAGGAAAAAAGAGGAAGAGGGTTGGAAATAAATAAATGGAGGAATCGAGAGGTAAGAAGATATAGGGTAGAAGAAAAAAGCATATAAGAGGAAGGAAGACAGGGAGTGAGGGTGTACGGGGGATGAGAAAAAAAAATACCCCGAGGGGAAGAAGTGCGAGATGAAGGGGGTGGCTGGAGAGTAGGGGGCGTGACGTCGACGGTACTCGTTCCGCAAGCAGCCGCGCCGCGAAAGGCGACGCGGGAACTAATGGATGTGCTCCCGGGAGAGGGAGGGAAGAGGGGTGAAAGGGGATGTCGGGTGAAATTGAGCAGGGGTGGGAAGGAAGAAAGAAGTATAAAAAAGAGTGGGCTCCAGTGAAGGGAGGGGAGAATCGAGGGCGCCCCCTGCCACCACCATTGGACCCTCTCGACATTTGCCCCAATTCGGCACTCCGAGTCATTCGCTCGATCCCTTCCCCCACACTCTCTCTCCTCCCTGACGTCGTCTGTGAAAAGCCCACCCACCCCAACCACACAGACACGGGAGGCAAGGGCAAGGGTGGACGAATGCAACCCCCCCACCCCCCGCCCCATCCACACCAACCCTTTGAACGCGAACTGAAAAAATATTTTTAAAAAAATAAACTGTATTCGCCGACCGTACGGAAATATTCTCGGTTCGTTGGCCCGCATTTGCCGCGACACGGAAAACTTATCGTTGTCGTATCAGACGAATTGTTATTAACCTTATGAAATCAGTTTTGAAGGTGAGTGGTAGGGAAGAAAACACAAACAAATTTATCCTCACGTTGGCAAAAAAAATCACGTCCCCCCCCCCCAAGGGGAGGATATAGCTACCAATCCGACCGTCGATAAATTAACAATTTATCTTGATCCGCCCGTGATTTCAAAAACACTTTTCCATGCATACTATTTGTATGGGAAAAAATAAATAATAATTTCAGCACTGGGTTCAACCACACTCATACTGTCACCGTAACAGTGAAAAAATTCCAGGGCATTGTTGTAATTTTCCAGGTTGTCTACTTTGTAACTTCCAGACACTCCAGATTCCGATTTCCACATATTTCAGTGTGCTGGTCTTCAGGAAAATTATGGATATATATATATATATATATGTACATATATATATATGTACATACATATATATATACATATATGTACATACATCGTTCGCAACGAACCAATATATATATATATATATATATATATATATATATATATATATATATGTATGTATATATAACATATATACATATATATAAGTACAATTATTATTATTGTATTTTCGCGAAAATGAAAACATGGCGTTATTTTATATATTGATTATGATGCAACATAAATCGGGAACCTAGAAATTGAATGAGTTTATGCTGGACATTATAATCAGACTTTTCATCATGTGCAAATTTCTATTTTGCATTGTCGCCATTAAAAAAAATAAATATTTTTCCATCAAAAGAAACATGATTATACTCAACGTTTCATCGAATTATTTTCACTTCATAAGAAAAGAGACTTCTATTCAATACCTTTAAAATACATAGACTACGAAATAGATTGTTTCGTGTCCGCTTCAAAGTTCCCAAGAAGGTATAACTATTTGATAAAAAAAGGATTAAACGAAAAAATGCAAGTTAATAGAATATTTGATGCATATACTATTTTCTCGTCTTGAATAATAACATTTTAAACCAACCAAAATTTTAGAAAATATTTCATTAAAAAAGTACGTCAATGAAAGCAATACTTGAAAAATAATTATTCGGGAATATTTTTCCTTTTCACTTTGCGAATTAGGAAATAACAGTACTAAGACACAGGATACCTTTCTGCGTTGGCGGTAGGGTACGGAAGACACCCTAAGAAGTTTTCATCGGTTAAAAAAACTACAATGGGCGAGAATGAGGAAACTACGAGTGCTCTCAAACCGGCCCTACCGACTGTTATGTAATCGGTTTAAGTTCCACGCGAGATGAGAACATCGACGTCCCAAATGCCCGGCGAGGCTGAAAATCAGTAGTTATTCCTATGACATCCCGGACGGAACTTCGCATAAATCAAGTCATACGTAGCAATTTCTTATGAACTTAAGTTCTTCCCTTTCCAACTTGACACTTCAACCCCATTCCTAGCATTAACCCTTGAATCGACCGATTTAAAATACACATTATTTTTTGTCAAAATATTTTGCCACTTTAAGTTAACCTAAAAAATATTTCGAATATTTTTTATCGAAATCAAGTTCAACGCTAAAGGAGGAACCGAACTAAGGCAGACACAGTAATTTACATAAATCTAAGCAGGACCAAGATGGTCAACGTTTTATGGACCTAAGACGAATTGCGTTATGCGAAGAAACTTTCAGAAGGAGAATGGAATCGTTTACAGAGAGGTTAAACTAAGATGTTACGAAAATACTCGTTTTAACGAGTATTTTCGTAACATCTTATATATGGGGTGTGTTCTGAACCATGCATCGGCATGGGAAGAACTGGAGGTAGGAATGAAAGTGGGTGGGTAATTCGTAAAATCAGTTAGGTTTGCTGATGACCAAGCCCTAGTTTGTCAGTCAGCCAAGGGGTTGCAAGCATTGCTGAGTGCATTGGAAATTCATTGCGACAGGTATGGGATGAGAATCAGTATCAATAAAACAAAGGCTATGCGATTTTCCAGAAAGAAAAAGTTTAAGCTAAACATTAAAATAGGAGGGAAAAAAATAGAGCAGGTAGAACAGTTTACTTATCTCGGTAGTGTTTTGGACCATGGTCAAAGTAGTAGGGACGTAAGGCGAAGAATAGCGCTAGACAAAGAGGCTTTCACTAGGAGGAGGGAGTTGATGACAGGGACGTTGAGTAAGGATATTAAGAAAAAACTCGTAAAAACTTTGACATGGAGCGTAGCTATGTACGGTGTGGAAACGTGGGCATTGAAGCAGGATGAAATGGGTACATTTGGAGGATTTTCAAATAAGGGTGTGGAGATGGATGGAAATGGTGAAATCGGTAGAAAAGGAAACAAACGAGGAAGTGCTAGGTTAGGTGGAGTAGAAAAGGGAATTGCTTGTCAGGAAGGAGACGGGAAAAAATTGATGCAAAACATTTTTATTGGTAATGAGATGCTGAAGATTGTGATATAGATAGAGGGAATGTTAGGCAAATGAGGAAGGATAAGGTGTAGTATGGGCATGTTGGATGAAATGAAGGGAGGGTGGAAGTACACGTAATTGAAGAAGGTTTTATTGTAGTGCGGGGTATCAGGTTACGTCTCTTAGGACAGAGCTGGGAAATGTAGAGGTGTTCAGTCTGCCTCTTAGCGGTAGAGTAGGTACGGTCGAATAACACATTTTTATGTGTTTTAGTGGACGAATTAATCAAATTGGGCAATTAATCAAGTTTTAAAAAACTCTAAATGTCGCCAAACCAAGAGAATTCTAAACCCATACTCCAGGAAATGTATATTTATATAAATGAACCTAACATTTTCACGGAGGTATTTGATAACTTGATAAAACTTATAACCCGGCCTTGACCCCGTGCCCCTATCCGTCTGATTGGTGAACCCGATACTAAGCGTCATAGACTTTTATTCGCAAGGGGAATATAAATAGCTTTAGCAAGGGGTATGTAAATAACTATAGATAATCCATTCGGTATTTTTTATTGATCTATCACTTATCAACGACCATATGAGTTTTATGTGGAGTGGTCATGCTAACAAATACTTCAACTAAGATTCGATCACTCTTCTTTTTAGCTGCATCAATTTTTTTTTCCATGATACTAAAAAACTCGTATATTTGTACAAAAGTCTACTTTGTTTGAAACATTGTCTATCAGCGCAACTACTCAAGGAGGAGATTACTTTCTTTCAGATTCAAATCTAAGGAAGTCGTAGTAATGACTATATACTGACATACACAATGAAATTAACGGAAAATTCCAAAATCCTTATTCAAAAACCTATCATAAATTCGACAATATACTGAGGCAAGCCGGAACCCAAGTGTACGATTGGAATCACACGTTTTAGAAGCTAATATGTATGAACATGACGCATAAAATAATGTTATTACAGATCAGCTAAATATCACAGTTTGGTATGTATATACAGGTCCTATAATCCATTACATTTCATCGCGAGGACTCCCTCTTGAATACCCCTATGTTAATCCCTTCTCCAGGAATATGATTAACTAAATTTTATTGGCCATCTATCATTTCCATCTCCAGAAAATAATCTTTGATACAAGAAGACGAGCTCGGAATGGGGGTTTATCAAATGGGTGTGAGGCAGAGAATAAAGATGGTAGGTTTGATAGAAAGGAAGACAAACGCTAAGGATTTAAGCATAGTAATGAAGGAGAGGAAGTTGTTGGGTGCATTTGTGAGCGGAGTAAATATTGGTAGGTTACTGAAGGTTAGCTAGGACCGACGTAGAAGGATAGGTAGTACAACGAAGGCTTTGATAGAAGAGAGAACGTTGGGTAAGCGGGGTAACGGAAGAGGAATCTACTTGGTAGATTCCATGAAGGAGGGCAGAAGTAACGAAGAAATGTCGAAAAAAATGTTGTAGGACAAAAGAAAGAAGAAGTTTTCGCAGTACTTGAGACTTGAACTGTCATCACGGACGATCAGAAACCTACCTGCAAATATACGGAATGCCTTAAAAGAAATGAAAAAAGGGAGGAATATACATAAAATATTTATATATAAAAGGAAGGAAGGAAAAAAATATAATGCTTCATATTCTCTAACTTCACGCCGAGTAAAATTTTACTGCCTGCATACACCGAATGGAATCGGGAAATTTATCACCTGAAAGCCTGCAATATTATATAAACACGGAAACTTATGGTTAATTTTCAGCACGTTAGAATTCAATACCAACAGCTTCGACAATTGTTCATCATTAACAATACACAAAAATGCTGTTGTGCTCTCGTGCATACACGCCTCGAGAGACCACATAAATAATGTTGTACTTTGATTGTTACGTCAACTATTGTAACAGGACGTTATTATTATATTTATTACGGAAGATTACCAAGAAGTTTCTGGTTCTACTTTCCTTCCATATTCTACCCTTACTACTTAAGATGCTTCCTTCCATCGCGGTCTATCAGCGGGGCCGCTACCCCTCAACAGTTCCTCCACTCAATTTTTCTGCCATATTTTTATATGGCCCGGTAAATTACAATTTCTTACCACCACATTAAATACTCAGTCGTTAATCTTGGTCTCAATTGCAAGTTATTTCCCTCGATCTCCTCTCCGTGCCCTCCATTTCAAAATCCTATAATCTACGCCAAATTCCATTGCCTCAACGACCAGGTTTCGGCGGAACGTGAAAGGATGGGACGAATTCTACCTGCATGACGGGCGGTTTAAGTTAAGGGAGTAGGTGATCCAAACCACGCCATCGTAAAATAAAAAAGCAAAGAAGCAGACAAGGGAATCGGGGCATGAAAGAGACCACGGCGAAGGGAGAGAGAGAGAAAGAAAAAAAAGATTTTTTTTAATATTAAAAAAAAACCCAGGCCATTGGCGTAACTGGGGCGGTCGGATGAAGTATATGGGTAAAAGGGAGGGAGGGGAGCCTGTCCTGGGTGATGTCAGCTACGGTGCACTCCGGGGGATAGCTCATTTGTTTGCGAAAACGGACCTCTTTTATTTTCAGGTTTTAAAAAAGAAAAAAACCCCACGTTGAATCCGAAAAAGTTGAATTTAAAATTTCTCTCTTATGAACATTCATACGAAGAGTAAGTACTTGCTTACTAATCGGCCTTAAAATACTGTCTGAACCAGTTCAATATTGAAATTAAATTCCAAAAAACTACGTTCTATATCCTTTTCATGACTTAATTCGAAATTCATGTCGAATAAACTAATCCCATACCATGAAGGGAGCTGTAATTTAGAATTTTCAATCCTCAAAACTGGCATATTCATCAGAATTTAGAGCACTTATTGATGTAATGTGTTTTTTCTAAATCTTTCGGCTGTGAATAGCGTAGTGAATAAAATGATAAAGCTCTTTCTAGGTCTAGGTATAAATGATTGAAGTAGACTGTTCGGTTTCAGTTAAAGAATCGGTTATTGTTGAATGAAACAATACAAAAGTGTCATCGTTGGCGACTAAGAAGCAGGATTGCGAAATTTAAATACAGTAACAATCACATGGGAAAGAATGTTTATATCATTTGTTCATTAACTCATTCAATTATATGAAAATTGATACCCAATTTGAGGCCAATATTTTGCTTATACGGTTTCTACTGTAGTAGTAGTATTTAGGGGAGGTGACCGACAGCTTAGGTCATTTGTGCCGTTAGGGATGGACAGGAAAGGAAGAAGGGTGGAGAGAAACCCGGCGTCGGCATTAGCCTACTCTTTACGAAAGGCGCCAAGGGTTCAACAGCTTAACGTCCCATCCGACGGACGGCGTACTCACTCAAAGTACCCTCGACAAAGCACCTCAAGTAGGGATCGAGATACCTCTGAAAAATATTCAACACCGCCGGGATATGAACCCGGGCCCTCTGGGTGGGAAGCCAGTACGTTAGCCACTGCACCATCTCGATCCCCACGGTTCCTACCCTAGGGCAAAAAAAAGTACCTTTTCATTCATCGTCGTTTCGTCACCAATATTTCATTTGTCACTGATTTGCCTTGCATCATTAATATGGATGATTTGTGACTTATTTGTACAAAATTTGTCAAAAAGGAACTCTGATTTTGGGTAAAACGGGAAAATCATTTTCGGACAGATTTCATCGCCAATGACAACTAAAATTTCCTCCAAAAATAAAATTACTCACTTTGTCGATGATTTGCAATGAAGGAATCTACCTTATAAACCTCCCAAAGACATTAAGAAGGTCATATTCCCATGAAGACAAGTTAAATTATTACCCATTAGCTATCTAATTTTTCAACTTTCACGTTCGAATTTGTAACCTCCAAGGTAATGTGTTTGTGGCCAGACTAAGACTCACCTAATGTAGATTATTCTTCAGTCTCTAACTACTTGATCTACATGTATTCCGCTTACCGTAATCACCGATTCGTTTTTGTTCAAGCTGAAATATACAAAAATCACCATGCTATTTTTCAATCTCACCTCCTGTTATTAATTATATTTCGTCAATGTGTTTCGATAAATATCTTTAAAAAAATGCATGGATGTTGAAGACTGTAATAGAGGGGAGAATGTTGGGCAAACGAGGAAAGGGAAGGAACAGGATTGGAATGTTGGACGTGATGAAGGGAGGAAGGAAGTACTCAGAGATGAAGAGGAGGGACCTTATATAGAGTAGGATGCTGGATTTTGTATTTTGTTAGGAGACACGAAAAATTTATTTGGTAGTTGTGTCCATCCAAAACCTGCCTTAAACCGTAGATTACCTTATAATAATTTTCCTTTCCCATGAATAAAATCAACACAAGACATTCTTCTACGGCTAGTCATCAAGTGATCGTTTTCATCTTCTACTGTGAAATACATAAATAAAAGTCAAACATATCGGTCAAACCATCATTTTTTCTTCACGATAAGCATTGAAAAACCTTTATAAAACTTGAAAAACTTTAATAGGAATAATATCCCACAAAGCAGTACGGAAAATCAATATTACTTTTCCACATTAAGAAATATATTAGATTCTAATTAGTTCGTTACTATTTTATTTTTTAATGCGAGATTCCTTCGTATTTTAAACGTTATTTCCCATGTTATTCGATCCGCTTAATAATTTACATCTCAACTTTCTCTTTTCGAGGGAGTATTACCAGAAAGTTAACGTGAAAATCGTGGATATTAAAACTTCCACTGGATAAACCTCTCTTTAGAGTTACTTTTGTGAAGTTTTAAGAAAACCTGAGATTATTTGAAATAGGGTCAGACCTCCATCCGAATAAGCTTTTCCTGCATCTTAAGAGGCAGACAATTCTCGTGGGGATGAGAAAAAAATAAATCATTCACAACCTAAACGTGTTTACTCAATGATAAATGCGTTCTGCCGTCAGTAAAACAAATGCAAGGGATGAACGCGAGAGACAATTAGGTAGAGAGTCCTATGTAACCTAAATATTTTGCCCTTTAACGAAAAATGGAACACTGATTCATTTTCTGAATCATTTTACGTTTCACCAACTCACATGAATTCATGTATTTTTTCTACTGATTGTTGAACAGTCACTCGGCCAAGTAATTTTTATGAACTACAATACACATTGAAGTTCATTGTTTCGATACATTAAAATGTATTCTTCATCCATCGAAACCGAATTATTAACCGTATTAAATAACAATAAGGGTTATAATAATCAAGAACTATTCCTTTATTGCCAGTTAACAATGCTAACTGGAGGCCGTTACTTTCTACCATGCAAGAACATCATGTCAGTTAACTTCTATGACTTTTTAAAGCCGAGATTTCGGCTCTTATTTACCTTGTTCGATCAAAGAACATAACGAAAGCCTTTGGCTTCATTCACGTTGGCAAGCATCTGTTTGCATCAGGGCTTCTAAACTCACTATCTTGATGGTTAATTGAACGTTACGAGGCAATGAAGTTCAACAGAATTGAAGTGCGTAGTGTTGAACTTTTGGGAAAACAGCAATTCCCAGCCGATAGCCTACTGCATCGGGAACACCGAAATGGAATGTGTAGACTCAATTAAATACCTAAGGCGTTACCCTCACTCACGATCTCTCCTGGGTGAAACACATACGTGGAATATGTGGGCAATCTAACAAATATTTGGATATATTAGAAGAGTACTGGGTACATGTGTAATGAAAAGGTCAAAGAGAAATGTTATCTGCCGCTGGTTAGAGCCTCATCTAGAATATGCTGCAAATATATGGGATCCCACGAATTTGGATTAATTGCCAAATTGGATTTTGTGCAGCGTAGAGGAGCTAGATTTGTAAAACTTTGTTATGATCAACTTAGTAGCGTATCCAAAATATTTGAGCAGGTAGGCTGGGAATCACTCAATGGAGCGAAGGTTAAGTTACAGATTGAAGCTCTTGCATACATTGGAAGGAGGTCTCTTTAGCAGTGATTTTGAGAATGCATTCTTATGCCCACCGTAATTCTGTAGGAGAGATTATGTTAGTTAAATGAGAGAGATCAAGTTTAGAATAGAGAGATTTAAGATGTCATTTTTCCCACGAACGATAGGGGATCAAAATAATGCCATCCGACCTCCCTGGGAGGAAAGGTATTTTTGTGTCAAAAAAATTTGGTGCGTAACCACCCCCTGCCACACACCCTAACGGTGGCTTGAAGGGTACCATGTATGCATGTACGTATGTAAAGGATAGACGTCGGATATTTTTCTTGCCAGGTTACGTCCTAAGGGATGAAAGATATGATATATATATGATATGATATGATACATTGTTTTCACTATCCTTTTATCCTAAAATTCTTAAGTTAAATTGCTGGGTAAAGTTTATAGATTCAAACTTCTAAACCGGTCTTTATAAACACAAAATCACATTTTTCGTCCTCATTGAAGTTAAACTCCGGCTAATTTCGATGGCAACATATGGTTTAAGGTATGATTTTGATGGGAACAGTGATTAAGGATTTAGACTGCTACCCTACGTAACCCTCCCATAACACGTCGCGTAAAACCTCACATTTAACTTCCTATTACCCTTCAATCCGTCCAAAATTCTTAACTTACACTCTTATAGCTTCTACAAAACTTGACTTGATGCCTACTGACCAAAGTTAAGGAATTTTCAGTGAATTTCCTCTTTAAAAAAACAAGGAAATCCTCATTGCTTACCTAGGAGATTTCTCTCTCATGAATTGTGAGATAGACATTTAAGGGCGGTGTGAAATAATGCGAAAAAAACCCCATTTGCACCCACCATTCGTTTCTCTTTTTCGGATTACCTCCGTCAACAACTTGCAAAAAAAACCGTCAAGTGTCGCAGGAACTCAACCCCAATCGGTCGAACCGACTCTCTTCACACACACACACAGGAGCATTCTCGAATGGCGCCTCAGTTCGGCCCGCCCGCCAAAGGGAGACAGATGAAAAAAAAAGCGGAAGTGAGACGAAACGACAAAAGGTGAGGAGTGCCAGGCCGGAGCCAGACTTGAACGGTGGGCAAAGTGGGACTACGAAGGCCGATTGTGGTCTCCCACGAATCTGTACTATTTTTATCGCACGAAATATTTTTTTCAAAAAGGAAGTAAGAACGTACCCACGGAGGAGAGAGAGAATTCGAAAAGAGGTTGCTGGGGGAGAGGAAATAAAAGTAGAACGAAGGAAAAAAAATATATTGCCTGAATACAAAGAGAGTTGCCTGAATTCGGAGAGGATAATATGGAGAAAGAGAGAAAGAGAGAAATGGGAAAAGAGTGAGGAAATAGAATACATTGCCCACGAAATACGACGAAAGCAAAAGGAAAATTCAGAAGAGAAAGTGAAAGCGGACAAAAATGATCCAGCAGAAGAGTGAAGCGTAAGAGAACTTACAGGGTGGATCATAAAATACTGGCATTACGAAAGAGTATTGGGTATTAGAGAATAATTACACTCGGTACTTTTTAGAAAATTTTATAATACTAGTACCGGTTTCGAGGCATAGGCGACATTATCAGGTGTAAAATCTCATGCATGACCGAGAATTATATATATATATATATATATATATATATATATATATATATATATATATATATATATATATATATATATATATATATGTGTGTGTGTGTGTGTGTGTGTGTGTGTGTGTGTGTGTGTGTGTGTGTGTTGTATATGAATATATATATATATATATATATATATATGTGTGTGTGTGTGTGTATGTATATATGTGTGTGTGCTGTATATGAATATATATATATAATATTTGGACGACACAATAGAACACAAATAAAATAGTAAAACTTAAAAGGACACTCACATTGTAAATTGTCTTAGCTTTTGGCCTTCTCTTACTTGAAGAAGGCCTTGGAGAAGGCCGAAAGCTTACACAATCTACAATCTGAGTGTCCTTTTAAGTGTTACTATTTCATTTGTGTTTTATTGTGCCATCCAAATATTATACTGCTCGTGTGAGTGTTTCTAAATAATCGATATATAGCAAAAAACTCAGTTTTAAGCCAATGTTAATTTTACCCACTGCAAAAGTTCTAGGGTAAACTAAATAGGAGTGAATAAAAAATAAACTATTTATACGACAGATCAGAACAATACGAAGATACATCATGCAGAAATGGAAAGCGAAAAATGGAAAAATTCTATTAATCAATGGTTATGCAACTTGAGGACCTACCCTGACGCCAGAGGTAAAAAATATCGTACCCTGACGTTGACAACGGACTATGATGCCACATAGTAACGAAACAATGGTCGAAGAATTTGAAAATATATGTACTTTCTGTATTGCAGTTTTTACATCTGGCGTAACGATGGAAGAAAATTCTACTGTGTTACAGCTATCGATCCTCTCTGATTCCCATCCTTTCTTCTTATTCCCACTACCTCGCTTCTCAAACTCTCCCTTGTGGGCGTTTGGGAAACTACGAGAAACCACCATTCCTTTCATCTCTTCCTTCAATATCAAAGCATTTAACGCTCCATATTCACAATGGGTATTATAAAGCGTATCACGATGGAAAACCCTCATAATGAAGCAAAACACATTATTATTATTATTACATATAAAGAAAAGATATATTGGAATCAAAAGCATTTCCCCAATTTTCCGCATCACCAATCAAAGCGCCCGGCAGAAAGGTATCCCTTCTTCTTTCTTCCCTTAAAACTCCTAGTCCCCTACGTTTGTTTTACATCCCTTCAATTTTAATTTTATTCCTTCATAATTCTCAGCATCCAATCATCAAAAGGATCCAATCCAATAAGCGCACCAAGGACTTATCTCTGCAAACAAGTACCAGAGTGGCCAAAAAATAAAATCTATATTAAGTACTGAGTGATTCCTTCAAGAAACCAAAACGACAAAGTAACGAAAAGTATTTTATAATTACCTTCTGATTTCTTAGGTCTTTAACATACCACCCAACTATTTACTTTCGGTACGATGACGACATAAAAAACCCACTTTTTAAGGTTGAGAAATTCGTCCGAATCTCTAATTTGTAGACAAACGAGCGAATCATCTTCAGGTGATGATGATGTAGTATCATTGAAACCGGTCGTATTAAATTGCCAAGTTTTAATTAATCATGATATTCTACCATATCGCGACCGAAACGTCTTCTTTATCCGTTAGTCATATCTTAGTGTTATCATTTATCATTTGAAAGTGTTACCACGTTTACTATTCAAACTTCCAATGTTCACCACAAGCCCAAAGTAGAGGGAGTTAGAATAGAGAAAATGGCCAAGTGGTAATAAATTAAGCAACAGGAAGGAGGTAGACTACATCTTACATGCTGAGGAAAGAAAGCTATGTCAATAAAGACGGGTCTTGGGGAAGGCAATCAATAATCGGATATACATACATATATGATATATTTTATTTTATATATATACATATATATATATATATATATATATATATTTATATATAAAATATATCATATATGTATATATATACGTATAAAATGTATATAAATGTATATATATATATATATATATATATATATATATATACATACATACATACATACATATACACACACAAACACACACTGCCCCATACACATAAACACGCCCATATATGAGGCGGCCGAAGAAAAATAAAAATTAAGTGGTAGGGGAAAAGAAAACCAACATTAATCATCCTTAATTACCTTAAGATATCGTGGAAGGGAGGAAGATGGTCGAGAGTAAGTAGGGGTTGGTAGATGTGATTCGGAAGAAACTGTAGGATGAGGGGGAGGAGGATAAAGGGATAAAGGAGAGCGGAGAGTAAGCTAAACGGCGGTGTGAAGAAGACTTGGGAGGAGGGTGAGGGCAAAAGGGGTTAAACATGGCTGCCAACTGCTCCATTTCCATCCATCTCTCGAGCAGTCGGCCTCTTGTAAATCTTTAATCCTTCGTCTCCCTTATCGGAAACTGAGACTGCCTCATGAGAATCGCCGCCGTAACTCTTATAAAGATAGATATCATGGCGGAAGGGAAATATTACTTACAAATCGGGGTTGCTCTTTTTTTGTCGAGTCTACAAGATTTTACAACTCTCTCGAATATCATATCAGGGAGAAAATCAAAATTTTCACAAATGTTTTTACAACATGCGATCATATGAGTGTGCGTGAGCGGGTGCGTGTATATATATATATATATATATATATATATATATATATATATATACGAGCAAAGGACTATCCATAGTTTAGTGTAGAAAAAGACACCAATTGACTTTTCGTAAAAAAAACCAGTCATTTAATAAGTTATGTGCACACAGTGATAGTAAAGTATGCGTTTATATTCCAACTGTCGCTAAAAAGAGTTGATGATAAATAAACCGTCTTCAGGACGGCGAAGTAAGACACCGAATATATCCAAATCCATTAAACGTTTTGTCAAACCTATACACTGCTGAGATGGTTTATCGTATCACATACTTCCACAGTAGTGGTCTTTAATCCCGCGGCAAATCCTTATCAACAGGGATAGCATTTGAAAAAATGCGTCAAATTTATTTTTTGAGCTTATCCTATGAGATTCATAGACAAATAAGAAAATACAATGCGTCCCATATCAACAATTTGTGTAAATTTGAGAGTAGTCTACCAATGATTAATTGATTCGTTAATTGCCTAAGCAGTCTTAAACATCTAAGTACCATCTAACACGATACTTGGTGTACATCTACATAATACCCCGCAAGCCGCCCGCAATGGCGTGTGACGATGGGTGTTAGGTCACCAACCGTAAAAAGGAACAATACCACATGCAAAACAACAATATGGAAAATTACACCAACACCGGCGAACAAACTCATGCAAAAATCCCTTCATCCAACACATATACCATAAACCAACAAACAATTGCACCCCAGGATGCAGCAGGAAAGCCATCCAACAACACGCAAGCCAGGACACAACAAGCAAGAATGCGTAACTCCACCACCACATGAACATGCAACACAAAACACTCTACCCCCCGAGGAGACTGTAAAAGGCAGGGTGTACGTACTTAAATGTTTACTACACAACCTGAATTACATGAAATCATTTTCGGCTCCAAATACTTTCTGGCTACTTTCATCCCGTCCTTAAATTGTAGTGCATCCAACATCATGTAGCACAAATTATAATTACGTTTAAAAGAGAATTGCGGTTAAACAACATTGTATTGTTAAATATTTCCCAATAACACCTTACGATTAACTCAAAAATAAAAATTAAATATAAATTGAATATGAAAAAAGGGAAAAATATTGGACAAGAGTCTTAAATTTTGAACTATCCGCTAAAAAAACGAAATAGTTAGTTATGTACAAAACATAGTTTTGAAAAAACAATCAGAAACGATATATGTAGCAACAAGACTAAATTCAGGACGTACAATAACGTAGACACAAGACTACACAAATTCTACCCAATAAAGAGTATAAATATTTCGGTAATATCCTTAACGAGTAGGTTTTTAGCTCCTGCGTCAATCGTGAGAACATCCTTAAGTTTGTCCAATTAGTTTTTCTTTTACATTTGTAAAATAAAAGAAGAACAGACGTATATACCTAAGTCTACAGAGCCTAATGGGCCTACATAAAAAGTCCACAAGCTCCATGAGCCATGGAATTCCTCTCCACCAAATCACTCATCTGGAAGAAGGGAAGCGCAAAACAATCCAAAGAGATAGCGGCTCCAGGACCCGTCAGATTGGCAGCACTGGAGGCGGGTGGCGACAGAGTTGTCCGAGGAGGGGTATGACGGGGGAGATAGAGGGGGTGGGTGGGGGTTGGGTAAGGAGTCGGGTTGTGAGCAAAAGCAGGGAGGAAGTTAAAGGGGAGGTTTTTTTTGCGAGTTGAAAGTGGGGAGGGAAGCGATAAGGGTTTTAGAAGCGCTGGATGAGAAAGAGGGTTGGGAAAGAGGTTTTTCTGGGGTTTTGTAATGGGATAATGAGGACGGGAGGGGTAAAGAAGGGGAGAGTTTAGAAGGGAGGTAGTGGAGGGAGTTAGGATGGTGAGGGGTCGAGGAAAAACGAAAGGGGTGCAGGGTGGGGAAGGGGAAGATTACTATAAAAAAAACGGACGGATGCTCTGGAGGTGACCGGAGACGATGGTATATTTTTTTTGAAGAAGGGTGGAAGGTAGAGGGATAGGGGAGTTAAAGAGGGATTTTCACTGGATGCTGGGCAAAGTGTGGAGGTGGGGGGTTGAAAAAATCACGGTTAGGTTATGTGGTGGTAGAGGGATGAGGGTGGATTTGGTTACTGCACTTCCTAGTTTTGGGAGACGAAATAAAGATGTGAGCGGCGGGGGACGTATGAAAAAAATAGGAAATCTAACCACCCTCATTCCCTCTTACCCTGAACGCTCACTATTCTTCCCCACAGGGGTATAAGGGGGGAGAGGAAGAAGGGATAAGAAGGTTTAGGAGGGGGAAAAAGGTGGGAAAAAAATCTCAAAAGAGAAAATTTTTTAAATCGAATGCCAGACCTTATGAATGGACCATAAAAGACGGTACAAATTACGTGTGCATAATCTTCGGCTCGGAGCAGTTGCCTCGGGAAAATTATTCGCGCCACCAGGGCCCTCTCTAGAGCGCGATCATTTTTCAAGAGTCCCTGCCGTGCGGGAAGAATGCCGCCGCAGCAGTGGATACGGGAGCATTAGAATAACCACCTCCACATATCGCCGGGATGGAATTGAGCTCTTTGCGCATAGCACGCAATCTCACAACTGCAGCAACACTCATCCAGTAGATATACTATATACCAACTTACCCACCATTCCTGTGTTTGCCTTTTATGTGTTTCTATCCCTTTTCCCTATGTCGATGTAAATGAGTGACTATATATATACATATATATATATATATATATATATATATATATATATATATGGGTCCTGGTAGTCCAGGGGGTAGAGCGTTGGACAGCCAACTG
Source organism: Hetaerina americana (assembly GCF_022747635.1). Taxonomy (NCBI): domain Eukaryota; kingdom Metazoa; phylum Arthropoda; class Insecta; order Odonata; family Calopterygidae; genus Hetaerina; species Hetaerina americana. The sequence goes on along the minus strand of NW_027286181.1, from coordinate 12,917,561 downwards.
ACCAGAGGGCCCCAGGTTCGAATCCCGGGCAAGTCTTTGGGTACCTGCAGCTCCAGCCAGATCTTCCTGGGAAACCATAACCAACACAGGGAAAGGAACTGGCCTCCCTACCCTGATGTGTGAATTTCACACACCAAATAGGGCTTAGTACTGGGTGAACTCTACCATCACCTACTAAACCAACTTTCGGGTTGATTACTGTGTCTATATATATATATAACCATAATTATATATATACAGGTATAACCATATAATTACACATATACATTTAACATTCATGCATACAAAACACAATATTATATTTCATTTTTAAACGTTAGAGACCATTCCATTTTTCGCTCGTTTTGGATTTTGGTCATAGAGATTCTCAGTGTACTCCGAGACACATAAAATACGACTTTCTCGGATTCCCTGTGACCATGGAATCGGGCGGATTCCATTATGAACTTTTTTTTGCATTTTCGTGTGCCATCCGCACATGCTTGCAATACGCGGCGAAAATATCGGACGCGAGGAGCGTGATTTGCGGATTAGTAACTTCTGGGACCTTGAAGGGGGGTTTAGGGGGGGGGGGGGTGATTCCATTTAATTTCGATTTCCCGCTATATTATGAACCCCACCCACAGTTTTGTATAGAAATGGAACTTGGGTTTAACATGGCGGCCATAGATGCCAATGGATTTTGCGTGGTAAATGGTCCAGTAGAGACGTTTTGTGGTAAAGAAACAGAAGATTTGAAGTGAGTTGTTAAAAAAGTTGGATAGGACGTAATGATAAATGGAAGTGTATTGAAGAAATGTGCCTTAATGATTAGCTAACGTTTAGAGACCGAATGAAAATCGAATCTTGAAACATGTTCGTGGAATGTAGTGTAACAAATAACTATTTTGTGGCATGAAATGACCACTTGGTTTGTACCAAGTGAAAAGAGTGAAAATTCCAAAAATCGTGCATATTTCACTTCCTTGACAAAAAGTAAAAGCAATGGATTAAAAATTGTTCACGAAGAACTGCACATGTCAAAGGTGTTATTACGCTGGTTTTCATCACTAGTATTTCCTTTTCAGAAGAAAAAACGGCGCGACTGGCAATCGTGACTACGGCGCGATAAAAGCAATGTGCTTGAAATTTTGCCACATCCGCCCAATTCTCCCGATCACGCCCCAGGTGACTTTTTCTTCCCCTTAGTGACTATTTCTGATTCTGTTCCCGGAACCCAAAAAAAACAGTGCCAGGTGACGTTTACTTATTCCCACAACCCAAAAAAACCATTGTGGGGTCGCAGATAACCCAAATGACGAGACTAAAGATGTGAAATAATCATTCGCCTTGACTGGGATTCGAACCCAGATCCCTCAATATCCGGTCGAGAGCTTTAGCGACTTAAGCTACCGAGGCGTCCGCTTAAACTCTGAAATTTTGGGGCTTTTAAAGGAACTAGATGTTGTGACGAAATGCCGTACATACAATGTTACGCGCCACAGTTACGAATACGAATGCCTGTGACATTGTATGTACGGCATTTCGTCACAACATCTAGTTCCTTTAAAAGCCCCAAAATTTCAGAGTTTAAGCGGACGCCTCGGTAGCTTAAGTCGCTAAAGCTCTCGACCGGATATTGAGGGATCTGGGTTCGAATCCCAGTCAAGACGAATGATTTTTACACTCTGAAATTGTTGCATTGAAATGCACGTTAGCGGATGACTCCGTTAAAAGTTACTGTTGCGGCATCTCCCGCAGTTTCTTTGGAATGTGAAATAATATTTTCCGACGCAATCTGTGTCCTACGTACAATGGCGGCCTTCGAAAGTTCAAGGAAGGCTGGGAGAAATGTAAATAACTTTGGAACTGGATTTTGACTATGTAAAGAAGTTTCAAGATAAAGGAACAAAAATTAAGTTTCAATCTAGATTTGTTTTAGCTATTTCTTAAAGTTAACTATACCATCTCATAGATGTGGCACATTATTTAAAATTATTCCATCGACCACTGAAATTCTGTCGTTCGACCGACAAACTCTGGTCGGCGCAGTGGTATCGCAGGGACCATTTCCGTTTCCCGTTTAGTTAACACGCTGGAGAGTGAAAGAAAGAAAGAGGACCTTGCGAAGATCCTCAATCGAAACTTTGAATTAATATTTATAAATCGCGTTTTCAGATTCATTCATCCATCCATTAGTTACAAATTGAATGGGGTAGGACGGACAATGGGAGGAGGAAAATGGAAAAAAATTGGAGGTAGGGTACGAAGGGAGGTGCGGTACACATATAATCAGATTTTTGAAAGTGTTAGGCATTTATTCAGCCAAAGAATTGCAATAGCTGTCGAACACGAGACAAAAGCTTTCATATTTTAGGATGTTTGGAGCTTTAGGATGAGGATCAGAGATCAGAAACGGGAGATAACGAGATTTTCAGTTTCAAATATGAAGGTTAATGGTTAATGGTTAATGGTTAAAACTTCATGGTTTACAGACTTAGTCTTGATGCTTGATAAATTTGCATGGTACAGTAATAGAAGGAACAAAGTAGTTTACCACGAAATCCGTGCCACTATTGTAGAAAGAAAGGCTAACTATCAATGCTAATGGCATGTAGGAATGATGGGGTTCATTGATGATGGGGATCCCCATGGGGATCTCAATGGTAAGAGTAGCAGTATGCTACATGTATTCCGGAGGATGGCGTAGATGATAAAGAGTCCCATGGAAAGATAATGACAAAATATAAATGAAAACGTTACATCATATCTTAGCCCTGTATGACCCCGTAACTTACTCATTACAACTAATAGATAAACTATGTCTAGAGACATTCGAGAAACATGCATGTTGGAGGAAAATAAAGCTGAAGAGTTGAGATGAAACATGCTATGAGCTTCCATATATAGTATTAAAAGAGAGAACTCTGTTGGGAGACATTAGAAGAAAGCATGACAAGTGGATGCAGGGAATACTGAGAGAGGCAGAGGGATTTTGGAATACGATAATTGTGGGTATAATTATGGGAAAACGAAAAAAAAGAGGCAAAGAATAGTGATTTCAGATTAGATCAAGGGAAGTTATAAGTATTCACAGTTTATTGAGTAATTACTAATCTGCAATATTGCGTTTTAGACTTTTTTGTACTAGATAGATGCTTTGAAGTGAAGCATTCGTCAGTTCTTGGGGAAATCAAAACCCTACCTTCGCCGTTGGAATGCTCTTAGTAATAATAACATCCGATTCAAAATCGCTCTCCTTTCTACTATATACCCTTCAAATGCAATGACGGTATCATTTTCGAACGGAGGTGGTCATGTGATCAGGCGAAGCAAACTGAATCCCTTTTTACGGATCACCTTGCGTTAATGGAGCGGACAATTGAAATGCGATGAAGTCGTTCGGAGATGGCGCACGAAGGATTTTAACCGGACGTTAATCGCGCGCGCGCGGTAAATTGCCGAGTCAAAATTGGAAATCATGCATTCGGTGGTCAAATGGGGCCGAAAGGATAAATAACACCCACTCTCTCCCCGCGGCAATAAAACACCGAAGTGAAATTCAGGGAAACGCAGATATATGAAAACGCATCTGCCCATTTCAGACTAATTCCATGTCTCCCTCTGGCGCCCTCTATTGGACCAATGAACTAAAATCCACATATTACAATGCGTGTCACGGTAACAACAATTTGATGCAAGGGGATGTTAGGTAGATATGCACAATATGGAAAATGACGTTTTTTTTAGAGCTGGATAATATTTTATTCTAGGGATCGATTTAATTGTACACGTAACTAATAATTTCTCCTCCTGTTTTGGTCGCAATGTGGAAAATTCCTAATTAATAAATTGATAAAGTTAAACTATTATTATTTGAATACTAATTTAAACCTTAAAGTGAGTTAGTTGTACTTTTCATTTATTATCAGCGTAATTAAAACGTAATTAATTAGGTTTAGGTGACACAGGTCGTACCCTAAGTCCTAATAATAAATTTCTAGATCCCCTGATGTCCAGCCTGTTGCGCCTAGCCTAGAATTTTCCTTATTAAACCTGGCATTGCCTCACTTCTAGGAGTGCTATCTTCACAGAGGCTTTATCATTTCATATACAAAGGTGCGAATATCTTAAATCGCAGAGCTCTACACGATTATCATAGGTAGTATGTTTATTGACCCTTTCTTTACTAATTAGTTGGAAAGGTCTGCTCTGCCGTTCAAACACTCTTGTCAATACTATATCCTCGCCTTATTGGTAACCAGATTCTGTCATCACAAATTTGTTTGGCTGTTTCTTTGACAAACCAAAGATTATCCGTTTCCTGACTCACTAACAACCTTCTATTGCAAGTTCTTTTTTCCTTCATTTCGCTGAATAGGGTTACATTGTAGCCGAAATACGCGTATCCGATGCAAACCCTCGTCATTCACTGTTTTTTTGCTAACTTTTCTCAATTTGAGTATTATTCTCTGAGTAGTGAGGTACTTTATTGTGAATGTGCACGTGATTGTTATTCTAAGTGCATGTGACTGTGTCAGGACTCTGTTTAACCCTGGCGAGGAAATTTATTCCCTTAAACAGTCACGGATAGTATACGATTTATCTGTTCATAAACCCAGGTATCCTCAACGGAGTCCCTGAAACTCTTTCAATGATCCCAATTGGGTCTATGTTTGAGTCTGTAGTTGGTCACTGGTGAGGAAGTAACATTCACACAAACTACTGCAGAAGGGTGTTTTGGTTTAGAGGTTGTGGTTGGTCTCTGTTGTGGGATTTCTTTTCCCTCAAACCAACAACAACAAATTTTGTTTTCATTGCGGGACGAATGTTGCTAACTTATTACGGCTATAGGATTTTTTATTTTATTTTATTAATATACGAGGCCGTAGAGCGCAATTTCTTTTATTTTAACAATGGTATTAAACTGAGCAACTATAATTTTGCAAGAAATATTTAATGGCAAGAGGGCTAGTACATGAATAAAACGTCTTTCCCGCAACACTACACATTGTAGATTGTAGTTTGTGCTTAAAGAGGAGTCTATAAAAATTTGCAATGTTGTCATAGATATTTATTGCAAAAACTGTGACAATGGACACTTTTAATGCAAATTTCGCTTTCCATATAACAGGGAGAAAATTTAACTTAGTCAATAATAGTAATATTACAATTAAGATAGTAAAAAAGAGATGTTGTTCTTGAAACACGATCTCTGGAAGTGCATGCTCATCAGAAACGCTATAAAAATTGGCATGGTTGCCATGGATAATCAATCAATAAATAACAACTGAAAAATTTTTGCAGCATAACTTTCAAAATCACATTGCCGTAAAGAACGCTGGTAAGTTTTCTTCAAACACATAAAAAAGCATGTAAAAAGGAAACCGCAATACTCCCTGAATTATTGCTTCCAGGAATAAATCAAATAGGATCTATAAAATGCGAGGTATTCATTATGTACTATTTTTTGCAAGAGTTTTTCTCTTAAAGAAGAGAAAAAGCGGGAATAGATGCGAAATAAGATGCTTCTCATCAATCTGGTGGTTGATGATGACGATATTATTTTCCTGAAGTACCGCAGTCAAATATTTTCGAGAAAATATGCCATCTTTCATTCTAAAATATTGATTATTTATTGATCCCCATCACACCCCCGCGCACACCACAACCTTATTCTCCAACGTGTGATGGCGACCTCATCCCTCACGACCACCCATGAGGGAATGGATCAACGCAGATGTCAGTAATTTCAAGACATAAAGTTTATTGTCAGCTAAGTCCAACCGAGAATGGCTACAACTCACAGAGGCTATGCTTCAAGACGCAGACTTTAATAGCCTAGACTTAAGGCTTTTTTTTACATCCGGCAACAAACACCACGCCGTCAAATAAAATGAAAAGTTGGCCTTTGCATCGGACTATTTAAAAAGAGAAATGTCAAGGGAGGAAAATCACTGATACTCATTTTATAAAACAGGGATCACAAAGTTTTTGATATGTACCCTCAATTGTGTGGGTGCCAACATGTGTATATATGTATGATATTGTATTTATTTATGTATATATACATAGATTATTATTATTAAGGTAATATACCGGTAAAAATTAGGTTTTTGGATGGACACAACTACCAAAAAAACATTTTATTATTCCTAACAAAACAAAAAATCCATCATCCTACTCTATATCAAGTCCCTCTTCATCTCTGAGTACTTTCTTCCTCCCTTCATCCCGTCCAACATCCCTATCCAGTTCCTTCCCTTTCCTCGTTTGCTCAACATTCTTCCCTCTATTACAGTCTTCAACATCCCACTGCCGGTCAATACGCCCTTCATCCATTTTTCCTCCCTCCATAAGATTTCTCCCAGCAAACCCCTCTTTTCGCCCACCATACCAAGTACTTCCTCGTTTGTTTTCTTCTCTGTTTATTTCACCTTCTCCATTCTTCTCCACAACCACATTTCAAAAGCCTCCAGTCTACGTCTATCCTCCTGCTTCATTGACCACGTTTCCGCGCCGTACATAACTACGCTCCATACCAAAGTTTTATGAACATAGATATGTGCATATATATGTACATAAAGTATTGATATTCTAACGGTTAAGGTAAGCACTTACTATGACATTTAAACATACATATCTATATATATATATATATATATATATATATATATATATATATATATATACACACACACATATATATATATATATTTATATATATATATACATAGATACACACACACACACACAAGGGTGGTCTGAAAAGTTTCCGACCGAACAAAGATACAAGACATTATATTTCCGACCTCAAAATTTTCAGAAAAAATATCTTGTCTTCTTGTAACATTTTCACTGAAAAAATTAAAAATTTGAAATCAGATAAAATTAATAAAACAATAATTTGAAAAATGTCTTGTATTGTCTTGCTACATTTTTCCTGAAATATTCTTAAATTTTTGAGGTCGGAAATATAATCGATTGGGGTGGGGTACAAAAGTCAATATAATCATTATTATTGGTATCATACCATTTTTAAGATAGATTTGGATGGACACTACTGCACGACAACATACACAAAGCATAAATGGACAAAGGCACAAAGATACGTTTATTTAGAATGCCACACGGACACGAAAGCATTGAAATATACGGAATCAATAAAACGATGAATCTATTATTTTGATTGGATGGAGGGGAAAAAGGATCCACATAACCCAGGAGATCTGTCTGGCGTAAAAGCCGCGGAATTTTTTTTTAATTCCACATTTCCTCCATTTCCCCAGTGGCACATTTAAAATTTTTTCAATGGGGAGGCGGGAGACGTAATTCTGCTACGTAATATCCAACATACGAGGTCAAAAAAATCATATATTATCGCTTATTTATTGAAATCGGATTGCAAATGTTAAAAATCCGGTTGAGCTCATTGCACTTAACGAAATCAATGTACATCAATTGACTTTTGAATGAAATATTATTATAATTATTATTTTCAAAACGAGGCAGTTTTCAAAACGGCTTTTTTGGGAACACGTAAAAAATAATACGAATCCATGAAAATTGCGTACACTCCTGTAAAAACGTTAAAAGAATTTTTTTCAAATGTTATGTTTTATTTTTTTCCTAAATGGCATTTACTATTACCTTTTTAAACGATAAGAGACTCAAATAACAGCCTTATAAGACATATATATTTTTGAATGGTAATTTTTCCAATACAAATTGTTCTCATCCATGCCTGTTTCACATTCAGACTCCGTGACGCACAAGAGAAATATTCCAGCCCTTCGAAAGCTCACCGATACTTTTGGACAATACTTGACCTAAAGTGATGCAGAGGACACTTTGGTGGTTACTCGGTCTTCTGGCTTGGTTGACGGAAGTCTCTTATGAAATTAACGCTATCTGACTGGTCCAAATATTAATCTGCTGAAGAAATATATATGGATAATCATACTGAACTACACCCGACGGTGAACTTCACAACGTTTCGTGTTTTACTTCGTCAAAAGCAAATGAAAGAAAGACGTTCCATTGTTTTGCCGCCTGAAATTGGAGCAACAATGCTTACACCATTGTTGCGCGCTTATTTTTGCGCATTATCATCGTGCTGCCAACAATGGCCTTCTCTTCAAACAATGATTATCACTGTAGATAGCTAACAATACAAAGGTTCGACGTTTCGATATTATATCGTAATTCTTAGGTATTCAGTAGACGCCTTGGTGATAGACGTAAAATTTATTTAAAAATATTAAGGGAGATGTAGTATCATATTTTCAACAGTAGTATCACCATATCAACAATAAAATAACATATCATTTAGCTGAATCATATTTTAACAATGCAAAAATCTAAAACAAATTTTTAAATCATATTTTCAACCTCATTTTATTCTTCTTAATACGCCAAATTATTTTCTCCTGCGACATAGATTACAGCATATTCTCCCCTCTTTCTCTGTCTTCAAAAGTACATTGCCAGATTGTAGCCCTTCATCCACTTTTCCTGCCTCCATATGATTTCTCCCAACAAACTCCTCTCTTCGCCCACCATACAAAGTACTTCCTCATTTGTTTTCCTTTCGGTCCATTTCACCATCTCCATCATTCTCCTAACCCACATTTCAAAAGCCTCCAGTCTACGCCTATCCTCCTGCCTCAGTGACCACGTTTCCGCGCCATACATAACTACGCTCCATATCAAAATTTTTACGAGTCTTTTCTTAATTCCTTACTCAACGTCCCTGTCATCAACTCCCTCCTCCTTGTGAAAGGCTCTTTGCCTAGAGCAATTCTTCTCCTTACGTCCCTAGTACTTTGACCGTGTTGGTCCAAAATACTTTCAAGATACGTAAACTATTCTACCTGCTCTAGTATTTGACCTCCTATTTTAATGTTAAGCTAAGTCTTACTCTTTCTGTAAAGTTGCATAACCTTAGTTTTATTAATATATAATAATTTTTTTCTGCTGGCTCCCTCTTAGTTACCTTTCCAACATGAATACCATAATGCTAAAAATCGAAGTAAAATGATCAATTTGGTTGAAGAAGGGAGAGAAAAATATTGGATTATTTCACCCAGTATATTGAATACGTTCAAGGGTGCCATTTTGACGAGGTAAACAGAATAACACATTGATGTCGATCATTTAAATGAGCGCCATATCATTTGGCAGAAATAATCATTTTTTTCCTCTCTTCATGTTTCATACCAAATTTTTTATTTTTGTCCTCCCATTCTTCATGGGATAGAGAGAGGGGTGGCGCGCTCGCACCCCTGTGCATATTTTTCCACCCCTGCACACATTTTAGACCCTGGGGGCGTGAAAAACATGAGGAAAAAACGAGCATTACTCTTTCTTTAAAAAAAACAACTCTTAACTCATAAAATTTCACATGCATCCGCGATATTTGAAAAAAAAACATTTATAAAAAATTTAATTCATAATGGGGAAAACGACGCCACTGAAAGAGGGTTTCCATCGTCGTTTAAATTTGTTGACGCCCTTTGCCAGGGACACGCTTCGTCCGGAAGGGGGATAATTCGCCACGCCCACCGCACCCTCTCTCTCTCACCCTCACTCCGCACGCCCCCTTTTTTTCCCCACAACCCCTCTGCTATGCGGAAGAAATAAAAATTTTTTCGCCGAGGGGAATACGAGTAGAGGGACGTGGAGACGGAGAAAGGGAAAGGAAGGGGATTTAGAAAGAAAGTGGGTGGGTGGGATAGTGGCGGACTTTGCATGGGAAATGAATTTTATAAGTGGATTTTCGCAGACATGAGAAAAAAATGGAGGAGACATACTGTACAGGGAGAGAGACAAGGGACTAGTGAGAGTTAATTAACTCATACGTAATCTATTCATTAAGAGGTAGGGTTTTAAACGGTCTAGGATAACTATCTCAAATTAAGCATCCCTTAAACTTCCTTCTTCGATTTAACTATCTCATCTCAATCTTCATTTTTGCATAGCTTTGATCTATCCAACATTATTTTCTCTTAATTTCTTCCTACCTTCTTTCTTATTCTCTCCGTCTAAAAAGCCTATACTCTCCCATCATCCACCCTGCTAGCATAAAATTCTCCCTTCTATCTAACATATCTATCTATCATAGGAAAGAGGCGGGAAACCCAAATTTTATTAGGAGAAATGACCACATATCCAAGGTACAATGCCGGGCACAAAGAACAAATAAAAAAATTTTATTTTCAAAATAAATCAATTTTTGATTGGAACACTGAACCCAGAAAACTATTGGAGTCCTTTCCTAACTGATTTCATACATTCAAGAAAAGATGTAACGAATTTATGTAATAATTTTATTGATGTGTGGTGTAAAATTATATATAACATATATAACAGCTTAATTTTTGTTAATTTATCTTTTTTTCTTGCTGATTGATTGATGTAAATGAGATAGGGATTTTTTTGTTTTGTGAAAGAGATTTCTGTTTTGAAGTTTCCTTTGAGTGCACTTTTGTTTTGCTGACTGGTTTTATCTATTATCTTTTGTGATTACTTGGGACTTGTGTGCCACCTGACACTGTCTTTCTGCACATGTAAATTTTAATAATAATAATAACAATAGGCAACAACAATAATAACAATAGGCAACAATAATAATACAATAGGCAACAATAATAATAACAATAGGCAACAGTAATAACAACAATAGGCAACAATAATAATACAATAGGCAACAATAATAATAATAATAAGAACAATAGGCAATCCTACCTAGGTTCATCCATCCGCCCTCTTTATCATAAGAAGTTAAGATGCATAAAAAAGGATACCAGGGAAATGCAATGAGAGAGTCAGGGAGCTTTGTCATTTCACATTACTTAGGTACCACCTAGGACATGCTCCGGGTAAATGGAATCCTCAAGAGGTATAAAATATGAGTCAAAAGCAAATATATATATTAAGTTTTCGAGTGCTTGGTAATTTATTTCAACCCATTAGAAACGAATAAAAGAAATATCATAACATGGCAGGAGTCTCGGGGTCAGGGGGGTGTCCTCACGAGCTAGGCTTTAGTTTTGTAACTAAAGGGTGCGACGCTTAAGTCCGGGCAGATTTCAATTTAAATTTCCCGCCATATCGTAGTTCCACTGGCGGTCACGATTGGCGTTCTTGAAAGCTACAGGCATCTAGTAAACAGTCATAACCTCAAAATGGCCGAGAAGTTACGTTCAACTGCGGAGTACAATCGAAGAGCCGCTATTTATCGAAAGTTTTCGCGCTGGGCGATATATTTGGAAATATTTCGATTCTTCTGGTATTCCAGATCAACTGTTTACGATATTGTGACTAAGTATAATGCTTAGGAGGAGTCTGGGGAAGGTTTCGCTAACCCGGCGAGGAAATCTCGCTTAGGAGGAGTCTGGGGAAGGTTTCGCTAACCCGGCGAGGAAATCTCATTCGAGGAAACTCGTGCTTATCCGGATTTAAGCGACGCACCCTGTAGATCGAGTGCAACGTAAAGCAGCTATGTCTGCAAAAAGTCATTATGAACGATGTAGCTGTGTCACAATACTATTGGAAGAATAAGGCTGGGAGCCACTAGTTGACCGCAGTTTTGAATAGAGGCTAAATTTACTGTGTAAATTTCAGGCAGGCCACTTATCCGTGGAAGCTAAAAACATATTACAATCCCTGACTTACCCTGGGAGACCAGATCACGTACATAAAATCATGGAGATAGATAGACGAACGGATAGATTAAAAATTTCATTCTTTTCCTCGTACTATTATAGATCAAAATAGATATGACTGCAGGCACAAAAAAATATAACTAGTATTGGTAGTGTCTATTTTTTTCTCATATCCTGCATGATCATTACATAGACACATCTTTATAGCAATGTTCCCTGAAGGATGATTTGAATGTATCCTGCCATTGCATATTCTTTCCGGTAAGTACCTTCTTTCGTGTGAATAACTCGTGTTAACAACAACATCGTCCTAGGTCTTGCTATCTGCCTCACTTATTATTTCCGTTCTTCTCCACAGCCACATCTCAAGGGACTCCAAGGTGAGAAGCTCGGATCCTCAACAAACAAGTTGGTTTACAAGTCCTGGTAATTTTCGTAAGGTGAGTCGGCTATTGCTATAAAAAGCTCGCTAATACACTTACGTTATGTACTTGTAAATAAAGCAGCTGTTGTAACTTGTCGACATTAATCAATATTAAAATATATGAATTCTTTATTTAACATTCAAAGAATGTTTTCTAGTGACTTCTGAATGCAATTGAGAAAAGGATACAGCTTTCAGATGAATGCAGAGACTGTTGAATTAAAAAATAATTTTGCATAAAATAATCTATGCAATAAAATTAAATGTACGAATTTACTTTACCACGGACAATACGTAATAGTAACTGCAGGGCCATAGATAAAAAAATCCACTTGCAAGCCTCGGCGTCAAGAGAATAATTAGTTTTACTCAATTGCATGCATTAAACTCGTGTGTTTTGTTGTCAAAACCCTTTCTTTCCGCATGACCTCATTAGAATGCCATTAAACAGTGAAGTGATCTTTACTGTATCGTTTGTTCTACCTTTTATCTTTTTAAGGTCCCCTCTAATCCCTCGTTTCTCTCTGTGGGGGACCCTCAGCGCTACCTACAGCGTTGGGTCACATTCCCTACCTGTGTCCTTGGGGGAGGAGACCGTTTTATGTTGCATGTCCATGTGGTGGTGGAATTTCGCCTTCTTACTTTTCAAATTGCACGTTATTGGATGAATTTCTCACTGAATCCTAAGGTACCATTATTTGTTAGATGATAGTATATGTAATTGCATGCGTGTAGAATGAAATGATTGTTGCGTGAATGTATATGCCACTGTGGGTGTAGTTTTGCATGTGGTTGTGTTACTTTTTACGGGGGGTGACCTAATACCCCCCACCACACGCCCTTGCGGTGGCTTGCGAGGTATTATGTAGATGTAGATGTAGTTAGTGTAAATATTATAAGGTTTTGAGGAGTAGAATTTAAGGAAGATTGATAAAATGATGAGAGGAGAGATAGGTGGATACCTGCATACTTGCGCGTAATTACCATACAGATTTTTTCCACTCGCTGGTAAGTATCCCTTGTTCCCACTGTTTTTCCTCACTGGTACCCAGGGGGTGTAGTGAGAGAGATAGAGGGGGGGGAAAGGGTAGGGGAATTAGGAAGGGATGCGGGGAGAAACTTGAGAGTTAAAAGGCTTAAACCAGGAGCCACGCTCGGATATTCATGCACCATACTTCATAAACTCTTCCGGGTGATTAAAATTTCAAAAGTGGGGCCTCGCAACAAAACGCATACGGCGATGGGACCTATTGAAGACGAGTTAGGGTCTGAGGAACGAAAAAAGGGAACCGATGGTAAACTCCAATGATTCGCCGAGCCAAAATGCAGCGTGCAGTGTCATTTTTTTGTGAGAGCAATAATAATTCATTCTCGAAAAAAAACAGAACCCCCATCAAGCACATAAAATGGAAATGGTCATAAAATAAATTGATAAACTGCTTGGCAATGAAAAAAAATAACACACGAGATGAAAAAAATAAAATATGAGGAAAATGAGATAAATATTTTCCACTGGGAAAAAAAGTTATTTTTTATAGACATTCTGAATTTAAAGGGAGGAAAAAAAAACGAAAAAGTTGGGGGCGGATAAATGATTGTTGGGAGAAATTCAAAGGAGGCAAAAGAATTGGATGCAGAGCATTTTGATTGGCAATGGGTTATTAATCTACATCTGCATAACATCCCGCAAGCCACCACAAGGGCGTGTGGCAGGGAGTGTTAGGTCACCACTCGTAAAGGCGAATAAATCCACGTGCAAAATTAACAAATTCATGCCAACCCACACTCAAAGAGGCGTATATATTAATGTGAAAAACCTTCCCAACCCTCACGCATACAAATAGATATACCATCAATCAAAATACAAGGTACGTTCTAATAGTAATGCAGTTATTATTTTTAAGTAATTTATTGAAGAGATTTGTATAAACACTTCAAATTCTTCAAAGTACTGTCCTGTCGTGACGGAGTTGCCAGTAAGTGGAGATGTCTTTTCTACAGTCGAAAAAGATAATGAGCATTGTTCTCACTTTTGATTTGCTCATTCTTGCCTTTTGGGGCTTGGGGGACTGGTCGGTGTGCCCCTTAGAGCTTTGGCTTTTTTGGCGGGGTTTTGTTTCTGGGTAGTATCAAAAAACTCAGGTTTCAACACCAGTGCTGACTTGTCCAAATAATTAGGTTCATTTTCAATGCGTTGCAAAAGTTCACTTGAAATTTCCGCTCGGTTGGTCTTTCGTGACGTGGTCGGCGCGCAGAGGCGAGACGTCATGTCGCTTCCACAGCTTGGAGAGCACTGAGACCGGCGTCGCGGCAAAGCTTAGCGTCCCCCCCACCTACTCCAAGTGATTTGATCCCACTCCAATTAATTGGGCTGGCACAATAAATTCAATTACATTAAATTAGGAACTCATCCGGTAATCGGAAACACACAAATTTAGTAATATCTACCCAATAACGTGGAAATTAGAATTGAAAAGCAAAAAGCTCCGGGGAAACTCCGCTTATAATATGGGCATGCAATTAATTGCCTCCGCACCCAAATACACAGGCAGGGAATGTGACACACCGCAGTAGGCAGAGTGGAGGCGTGCCCCCTGCTCAGAGAAAGACGAAGGATGGAAGGAGAAATTTTTAGGGCTTGATAATGAGGATTTTAATAGAGGGGAGAATGTTAGGCAAGCGATGAAAGGGCAGGAATGTTGGACGGGATTAAAAAGAGGAAGGAATTGACGACAGAGTGAGCTTATTTCATATCGCCATTTATCGCCAACCCGGATATCAGGTTGTGTTTTTTTTTAGGAGAGGCAAGTAAATGTGTCGTTGTATCGCTGTACTGTTGTGTAGGCCCATGTATGCCCATCCAAGAACTACCTTAACTGGTAAAATACCAAAAAAAGTATGGCGCTGAAACTTCATTTAAATTGAGTTGTAATGTTGTCACCACTTTTAAACCCTTAATGGTGTCGCCACAAATTTTTAATGGTTCCCTCATCATAATGAATTTTTAATGGTGGCACCACAAGCTTTACACTATTCGCGCGCCGTATTGTTGCGTTCTGGCAACGTGCTGCCAACAGCGGAGAGCTCTTCAAACAATTAATATCGCCGTTTCTAAAAAAAACACCTGAGAGCGGCGTGGCGTATCCGATTTTTTACCCAGTTATCCGATTTACATTTCATTCATCATTTATTGACTCACCATGTATCAAATCCTAATTTTCTAGATACACGTAGTTGCTGTGAAAAATGATGCAATTCTATATCCAATCACTAAACTTCGACCAATGCCTCTGACCTGATGTTTCATTCTCATCGGCATAACGACTACTGTCGAACCTCATACCAATATGAAATTTCTTGATGCGCTTGAACAGATGAAGATCGCACGGCGCTCTTTTTCTCAGGGAATAACTGATTCGCTCCCATGCGAAATAATTGAGCAAATCTGAGTAGCTTTTAAAAAAAATACCCCACTCAGTCTTGCACAAAAACTCGGTATGCCACGCCATTGCTTGTGATTCGCGGGCATATGGTTTTGCTTTAAAACACTACGCCCCGATTCAAATCGATCCACGCAAACAAACAAAACGGCTATGGGATACCTCATTGATGAGTAGGATTTACTACGCGTGCGCGGTTTTGGAATCAACAGAGGCGCGTGTCCATGACAGACTAATTACATTTCAATGGTGGATGCATTTTTAAATTTCAAACGTATTTGAAAGTTTGCTTCATTGGCAAAAATTGGTTTGATTGTTTTGATAGCGTAATGAATTATCTTGTGACATTCAGTACGGTATGTTCAATTCAGAGCATACCCAACAGATGGCGCAAGCATGCATGAATGAGTAATCATCATTATATACTTATGTTCACAAACCGTTAATCAAATCGTTTTGAATATTCTACATCTAAAATTAAACATTGCATATATTTCATTAATAAACATCATTGATCAAAAAAGTAGTATTTTTTCTACAATTTATATCGGAGAATTTAATCAGACAACACGCTAAATACTTGAATTTCAACTATGCCGGTCGGAATAAATTAAAAGAAAAAAGCTGCGGTTCAGCTTATTTACACACGCCGGGGCGACACTTGGCAATAAGAATTGACCTCAAGAAAGTGAGCAGTGATGAATATTTGGAAAAAGAGAATTGAATCAACCAAACGCCTAATGCACGGGTAACACCGAAATTGAATGTGTAGACTCAATTAAATACCTAGGCATTGCCCTCACACACGATCTCTCGTGGGTGAAACACATACATGGGGAATATGTGGACAAGCTAAGGAAAAGTTCAGAGATTAGCAGAAGTGTAATAGGTAGGTGAGATGAAAATTTCAAAGAGAAATGTCTTATCTTTCGATGGCTAGGTCTCATTTAGAATATGCTGCTGGTATATGGGATCCTTATGAAGTAGGATTAATTGTCGAATTCAATCGCGTGCAGTTTAGAGGAGCTAGATTTGTAAAAACGATAAACTTAGTAGCGTATCCAAAATATCAGAGGAGTTAGGAAGAGAATCAATCACGGAGCGAAGGTTAAATTACAGATTGAAGCTCTTGCATTATTTGGAAGGAGGTCTCTTTAGCAGTGATGTTGAAAATGTACTATTACCCCAATCGTAATTCTATCGGAGAGATCATGTTAGTAAAATGAAAGAGATTAAGTATAGAACAGATAGATTTGAGATGTCATTTTTGGTGGATCGCGGGGTATTAATGTAATGTACGCAATGACATGACATCACGAGAGAGTTTGACTGGGGCACCAGCCGATTACAGCGTGAGTAAGGGAGGAGTAATGATTTAAGAAGATATCCAGCGCTATCAAACAACGCACTGTTCACACGTCAGCTCATGGCGTGACTTAGAACACCCATTGAAAGGGTAAGTTGGAGGGAGAAAAAAAAAGAAGGAAGTATTTAATTTGAGATAGTAGAGAAAGAGAGACGGGTGTGGGGGGGGGGTGGATGGAGGAAGAAGAGATGAAGGGGGGTATTTGGGATGCGGGAGAAAGAAAAGGGGGAGAAATCGACCGTTGGAAATTGCTTAATGAGGACGACTTTGTTCGGGGCGTCCCAAGGACTTTTATGAGCCGGGGGGGGAGAGAGATTGAACACCGGGGTTTTTTGGGATGGATGCAATGAAGGGGTGGGGTAGATGGAAGGGGGATGATCCGAAATGAAAGAATGAGTTGACGACGGATGGAAATTAAAGAGAGGGAGAGGGACGTGGGTAATGGAGGGGAAAAGGGAAACCTTAAGACGAGAGAGAGAGAGAGGGGGGATAGAGGCTGAACTTCAACATTCCAGAAAGTCTCGCTGCAAGAATGGGGCGGATGGACAGCTTGGGTCGTGGAAGATTAGAAGGAAGCGGGGGGAGGGAAGGTGTAAGAAATGGCCGGGGGGAGAGGAGGGTTGGGAAAGGGGGGGATGGGGGTTGAGGGACCGTTCTGAAACACTTTCCCCAAGTTTGCAAAGTGACACATCCCCCTTCGAAATCAGCGGAGGTTCCATACATTAAGCGAGATAATAGGTGGCGCCTGGGCATACAAAAGATACCCCTGTATTTTTATTTTTTAAAGTAAAACTTCTTGAATGCAAGGTAGTGAGAATTAACCCCATATAAATGGTTGCGAAGGGCACAAATGAAATGGATTTAAAATGAAAATAATAATGGCCATCGCATTAGAGTTTTTCTGGTGACAAAAGCGACTCGGTACGTTCAGACTTCCTCCCAACTTTATCAATTAAAATATACAGAAACATTATTATTATTATTTATTACTGGAGGTAGGAATGAAAGTGGGCGGGGAATTCGTAAAATCAGTTAGGTTTGCTGATGACCAAGCTTTAGTTTGTCAGTCAGCCAAGGGGTTGCAAGCATTGCTGAGTGAATTGGAAATTCAGTGCGACAGGTATGGGATGAGAATCAATATTAATAAAACAAAGTTTATGCAATTTTCTAGAAATAAAATGCCTAAGTTAAACATTAAAATAGGAGGGCAAAAACTAGAGCAGGTAGAACAGTTTACGTATCTCGGTAGTGTTTTGGACCAACACGTTCAAAGTAGTAGGGATGTAAGGAGAAGAATTGCGCTAGGCAAAGATGCTTTCACAAGGAGGAGGGAGTTCATGAGAGGGACGTCGAGTAAGGACATTAAGAAAAGACTCGTAAAAACTACGAATGCAGCGCGGAAACGTGGTCATTGAAGCAGGAGGAAGGACGTAGATTGGAAGCTTTTGAAATGTGGGTGTGGAGAAGAATGGAGAAGGTAAAATGGACAGAGAAGAAAACAAATGAGGAAGTACTTGGTATGGTGGGCGAAGAGAGGGATTGGTTGGGAGAAATTCTATGGAGGTAGGAATAATGGATGAACGGGGTCTTGACCGGAAGTGGGATGTTGAAGACTATAATAGAGGGGAGAATGTTAGGCAAACGAGGAAGGGGAAGGAACAGGATAGGGATGTTGGACGGGATGAAGGGAGGAAGGAAGTACTCAGAGATGAAGAGGGAGCTGATGTAGAGTAGGATGCTGGATTTTGTATTTTGTTAGGGGTCACAAAATATTTATTTGGTAGTTGTGTCCATCCAAAAACCTACCTTAATCGGTAGATTACCTCAGAGTAACATAAGGTGACTTATGTAATGAATAATTTATGCATTTCCTTCCAGTTTCCTTATGAGGGTACGTACTTCGTTAATAGAATAGGATATATCCTAGCCCGGGTTTCCATCCACTTTCCATCCCTGAAAGTTTTACATCAATAAAATCAATCACACATATCCCTATAAAAATTTGCCAGTTACAAAACTATTCTCTACCATGATAACCAAAATAATAGAAATATTTGAAGAAGATATCGTATGGAAGATTTCAAAAGGAAGTAGGAGTTATTGACAGAGGCGCTAGTCAAGGATATTAAGAAAAGACTCGTCAAAACTATGATAAGATACGCTTTTTTGTACGGTGCGGAAATATGGTCGATGAAAAAGATGATAAGAGAAAATTAGAGGCCTTCGAAATTAAGCGGTATTCAATCTGTATGTATCCAAAACACAGGGAAAGGAAGTGGCCCCCCTACCCTGATGTGTAAATTTTTACATATCGTATAGGGCTTAGTACTGGATGAGCTCTACCATCACCTACCAAACCGACCTTCGGGTTGATTACTGTGCTTAACGTTTTTTATATCCAAAACCTATTTGAAAATGGTAAGCTTATTTAAAATAACCACCATCATTAATATTTATTCTACCGTTAAGGGTAGGTTTTGGATAGACATAGATTATAGAATATACAACGGTGCATTTCCATGTCTCTCCAAACAAAACACAAACTAATACTGTACACTTCAATAACAGTCTTCGACATTCCATCGTGTATCCAATGGCTACCTCTGTCCACTTTTCAAAATCAACTATTCCACGCCTATCATCTTGCTGCAATGGCCGTGTTTTTGCGCCGTACATACCAGGCTCCACACCAACGCTTGGACGAGCGTAGTCTTAACATACTTCCTTGACGTTTTCACTACTGCTTTGACCATTTTGGTCAAAAACACGTGATGGGTTACGACTATGATGGCGTGAGGAAAGAATATGGCAACACCAATTCATCATTCATCTAATTTTTTGCTGATTAGACGTGTACTACTGCTAACATCCTAAAAACTTTGAAATACATTAACGGAATATTTAGGTATTTTTGCCACGTGAAAACATTTCTTGCTAAAGTTTCCATCTTTAGTTCGTCTTACTTTTTTTTTTGGCCTCGTCCACCCAGACCAAAATGTTTACCTTCTTCGTTGCTTACGTGGCAGTCCTCCTGCTAACAGGGGAGCGTCCCAATGCCTCTCAATATCTCTTCAATCAACTTTTGTCTCCGCCTTCCCCGAACTTTCCCGACAAACCTGCTTTCCTCTCTTTCTCTCCTCACCGAATGCATGAAAAAAAAGTCGCGTGTTTGTCTTCCACTCTCTCCGGATTATTTTCCCCGACCAAGAAATATACTAAGATAGTAATCCGCCAAAAGACATCACTAAAAACTACGCCGTAATTTCATTGGGTAAAAAATAAACATCGAGCGCTTATAGGGTTTTACATTGTCTGTCCTGAGAGTTGATTAAATACGACCGAGTCCTTGATAGTAATCCTATTATCTTCCCCCAGTATATAGTTACATTAAAAGCAAGGTTGCTGTGGGGTTGTGCAGACGGAAGATCATAGAACGGAGTAGGAGATGATTAGACGGCCAGGAAATGAACTAATTGTTGAGTGAAATTCAAAAAAACGAAGCAAGAAGCGGATGATTATGCGACGAACATTCGAAAATTAAGGACCGTTTTCATATATAAAAGTATTGACTATTAAGAATTGAAGTTGTACGCAGGCAAGGCCATCTATTGATTGTTTCCGAAGCCATTTAAGTAATTGTTTAGATCCAATAAGTTTGCCTGTCGATGATTGCAGATAACAAATGTCCGGAGAAATGATTGCTTTCCCCCAGCTACATAGTAGGTAATTTGATACGATTTTTTTGCACAACAATCAGCTGCGGAAATTTGATTGGAAATTGTGGCTATTCTTCTACATCTACATCTACATAATACCCCGCGAGCCGCCGCATGGGCGTGTGGCGGGGGGTGTTAGATCACCAACCGTAAAAAGGTTCTTTGGACTTATGGTAATAAGTAATGGAAAGTTTTGTCTAAAAGTGCATGAATTACCTAGGCATATTTCTGTGTATGTGAAGGAGTGTTTTTTGTATGCGATAGAGCATAATCAAATGCATATAAGAACTAATAGTTTTATATGTA
The DNA here is from genome assembly GCF_022747635.1 of Hetaerina americana. Taxonomy (NCBI): domain Eukaryota; kingdom Metazoa; phylum Arthropoda; class Insecta; order Odonata; family Calopterygidae; genus Hetaerina; species Hetaerina americana. The sequence continues at coordinate 12,896,664 of NW_027286181.1, read as the reverse complement.
TGGATGGTGCCCAACCACCCCCCACTGCCACACCCCCTTGTCCAAGATTCCTTTGTATTGCGCAAATATATTTTAAGGAGAGGAGAGATCAAAGTTTGAGAAGGTGGAGAAGTTCAGATACAGAATTTTTGTTACGAGAAATTAGAAATTTTACATGATTATTGTTACCATGACTACGTTTGTCTTTTTCCGTGTAATTTCTATTTTTAGTTTGGCATTATTAATATAAAATATAATCTAACGGTCAAGTGGCGGATCAATCATCGCTACTCACTATGCCTCGCAAATTTCCCCGCTTTCGAATTTTTCTAATCCTTTTCGTATTATTTTCTGAACTCATTGAAATCATTTCGTAGTTATTCCGTTTCGTCAACGCCATCTATTTTCTTCTCTCGGTGACTAATGAAGCCTGTGACCCTGATTCTCTGCACCAGATTCAACTTTGACTCCTTGTCCTTGTGACGTGCACCTATTGCGCTGACCTCACCTCTATCTGTACTGGTCGCATTTTATTGCCCCGAGCTATGAGTGGAAACCAATAATTCTATCTCTCGCTCAGAATCCCAGGCTGCGAAGTGTCCAACATTTCTACGAGGTCATTATATCGTCATTTCCGCAGCCGCTCGAGTGTTTTTATAGTTATAAGTGTAACAAATCGATTTCGAATGATTCCAAACAAGCTGACCTCTGTGGGACGTAACTCGTTAGGGCAATTTTATCCATTAGGTTTCACCCTCGAAAAATTATTCTGTCGCGTGGTGAGCAAAGTTCAGTGGTGGAAGGAGTTTTATGATTAATTTTTGATCGCTAATCCAGTTGAAGTTCGGAGAATAGTACGCTCCCATTAGGGCTAGCCGAAGATTTACATTATTCAGGATATTGAAATCGTCAGGCTGACTTTTAAGAATTTTTTTAACGAACGACTGCTTTCAATTTTATCGTTATAAAAGCGGAGGATACATAAAGAGATCCTCAGTTGGAGTTCACCGCAAGGAAAGTTCGAAAAATTTAACCGAATCCAAAATTTTATGACTTGCATAAGAAATCTCATTGATTGCCGAATTAGATTGCGTACGGCGTAGAAAAGCTACATCTAAATCTACATAATATCCAGCAAGCCGCCGGAAGGGCGTGTGGCGGGGGGTGTTAGGTCACCACCCGTAACAAGGAACAATACCACATGCAAAATCAACACATACATGCAGAACTGCACCCACAGCGGGGTACACAGTCATGTAAAAATCCCTTCATCCAATACTCATGCAAACACATATACCATTAACCAACAAACAATTGCACCCCAGGATGCAGTATGAAATCTAGATTTTCCAAACTTTTTTCTGTTAAACTGAGTAAATTATAAAATTTATTAGAGGAGTCAGGCTGGAAATCACTCGCGGGAGAAAGGTTATATTACAGATTAAATCTCTTACGAAATTCGGAAGAACATCTTTTTAACTATGATGTTGAAAACCATCTCACTACGGTTGGAGAGGTCATGTAAATGAAACGAAGAAGATTTAATGTTGGAAAGATAGATTTATGATGTCATTTTTCCCACGACTGATAAGGGATCGAAATAAAATTTTCCGATCGGATTAGTGTTGGGGGGGGGGGTGTTTTGGGTCCAAACCAGTCTGGTATGTAATCATTCACTGACATACACCTTATCTGTAGCTTCCACGGTATCATGGATGGATGTCTGCATATTTAAATATAAATATTATTTCAAATTACACTTAACAAAGGAGCGGGACAACTATTTGCATGGATTTCTATCCCCGATTTTGCAGGCGAACCAGTGCATTCATACACCGAGTTTTTAGAATTCGAGTGGGTATTTATTTATTAATAACATCGTCGCAATTTTTCACATGCCGCCAGTTAATGCTTTCTCATATATTTTCAATTTTTGAAGTCGCCTGCGACAAAAAAAAACGATCTAATCTAACGACGTAAATGAACGTCTTTATCAAATCTGAAATCCCGAATACCAATACGGTTAAGAATGATTTGGATTTGAAATTTCTCCGCTTAAAAACATTCTGTCAATTTCTCCATTTTTTAACGATTACAAAACATACATAGCGAAATTTCCAATATTGTCTCGATTTTTCCGAAAGAGTAGCCGAAGGAATTAATAATAAAGTCTAACAGGAATTAATATTTTAATTTCATTAGCGTGATGGGATATGATTTTGCATAAAGGTATGTGCTTCAAAACCCTAATTGAATAAAGTGTATATTTTACAATAAAGAGGAAATTTGAAAAAGGAATACCACCTGAACTCTGGCTATAAGGAGTTTTCCCAGATACCGAAACAAAAGTTATTAGGTATGGGATCGTAGATTTTCGCGGCGTTCAGATGAAAGACTCTCCATTCTCGGGATGTCACGCGGTGACATCCCGAGAATGGAGAGTCTTTCAAAAGTTATTAGGTTTACGAGAAAGAGGAAAGTTTACGTGGAACATTTAAATATGATTGGAAAAAGTAGAGTGGGTTGAATAGTTTACCTATTTTGTCAATGTTTTGGAACCAGATGGTATTTAAAGTAGTGACATAAGAAGATGAATAAAACTAGGCATTGAAGATCCACGCGACTGATTTTCCACCAGAAAACGAAACAACAGTTACCGAATTCTTAAGAAACTATTTGACTCCTCATATGTTACTCAAATTGCCAATTATTTTCCTCCCTCTGCCTATGTTAACCAATACTCTCCCTTGTATTATAGCTCTCCAATGCCTCTCCAATTCTGCAAAAAAAGTATTTCCCATTTTCTTCAGGTTTCTTTCAAGAACCTTCCCTGTTTTCCGTAAATATCGGGTAATTTTCTCTTGTCTTTTTTTGTGACGCGTTACACTTTTTCCTTTTTCAGTAACAGTCCTGTATCTCAAAATCATACAATCTACACTTCCTTCTCTTGGCTTTTAGACGATATTTCTTGGCCGTTATTCACTGTGCTCTGGCTTTGCGACCACGTTTCTGAGCCGTAATAATTTATTCTCAAAAATCAAAACTTTCAATTAATATTTTTTCATTAAATCACTTCATGAGGTTCTTTTAGTTAGCTATTTGAAAAAGTTTCCAAGGCCAAGTTATCTTGTATATTTCCTCACAATTTTTTCCATTTACGTGTAAAGACACTTCTAAAATAGGCGACAAGCTCTAATTTTCCTAATTTGTGTCCTACATAGTCAATAATGAAAGTAATGCGAATGGTTTTTTTTGTGACGCGACTATCATGTATGTAGTTCTTCAGCCATGTATGACTGAAAAATGTTCAATAAGTCTTTCATATTCTTCGGGAACCTCATCTGCCTTCTTTTTCATGTGATTGATCCCAGCACTTTTCCCACAATAATGCTTTCTACGTAATTCGATCTTAAATGATTGGTTTACCTCCGTTGGATAACCTCCTGCCTTATACTTAAACAAGGTCCAAGCATGCACCACGTTACTTTTAGCAGTTAACCCTTTCATTATCTCGCCTCTACCTTTAAGTTTTACATTCATTTACTTTCGTACCATATAACAGTGCACCCTGCACCACCGTTTTCACGTTCCATTCTCCCAGGCTTGTGAGCTAACGCAGTGTGATATCAGAAGAACACCCCTGCCACACGTCCCTTAGACGGCTTGCGAAGCAATATCCTCAAGATTTAGCTGTAAGATCTCCCTCCCACCCCCATAGCATCTCCAGGACTTCGTACGTCTTGTTCTTCCACAGGATTTCCTCGTTCCGCTTGGATTTCTTCTTCCTTTCTCTCTCGCTCTCATTCTCCCGTGTCCTTCGCCCTCATAATGCCGTGGCACCCTATCTTCTAGCCTCTCGTTACCCCATTCTCCACACCAGTTGCCCTCCTCAACAACCCTTCACACACATTCCCACCCAATTCTTACAAGAATTCTTCCCCTCTCCCCCACATCACCCACTTCCCTTCATCACAGTCCCCCTATTCCGTTTCGCTCGTTTATTTTCTGCTGACTATCTCCACCGTTCCGCCAGTTCGTATTCCCGCCGAGGGATGGAGGGGCGGAGGAGGGGGGGTTGTTTCAGGTTCCCCTCCCTTCCTTCTCACCCAGCCATTTGCCACCCTCTTCCTCCTTCTTAACCTCCAGTTCCTTTAATCCGCCACACTTTACTCACCCGATATCCGGCCAAACCCTTAAGGGTCGGTCCCTTGACTTGCGTCAAGGGATTGAGAAGGTGACGCGTCAGTTCAGTTATATCCGCCTAGAGGGCAGAGGGGAAAATTGCGAGTGGGGTAAGACGAAGATGAAGAAAGAGTAAGGACGGAATGGGAAGTGGGGGTACGAGTGTGATCGGCACGTCGTTCTTCAACTTTTTTCCCTCCTCGGTTATGTAAGGGTTCGTGGGCTAATAAGGACAATGGAGAGTAGCATTGACTCCGGCGGATCGCTTCGTAAATTCGACGGATTCATCCAATCATCGTAGGGACAGGCAGGGTATGAAATGGAGGTCCCATTCTCACCCCAATACTTCCACACCCAAAAATAAAATTAAATGACACAGTTGGCGCTACCCTCCTCCCCCTTCCCACTCACCAAACGTGACCACTCGTGTGAAAAATTGACAATCCAAGCATTATAAATTTCCACGTCATGATTCCTTATGGACAAATCTCGTATGTCTGTGTATGCATTAATTGAAAATTGTGGATGTGGATTTTCACTGGTCGAGCATTTTAGCCTCTTACCTAATTATTGGTTATGAGGTTAGAAAATAAAATAAATTAAGCTTATTACATTTACTGACAACTTTTTATCATAAAAAAACATCTTTTGCACAATTTTATCTATGAAGATGCATCCTTGATATTGCTTTTTATCAGTTTCCTCATTCACGCAAGGGAATTAATTTCAATATTTATGCGTCAAACAATATTATGCATGCATGTAAATGATCCCTCAACAGTTTAAATAAACCTTGTGCTTACGTTAGAAAATCAAGCTTCTGGTAATTAAGATTTTGATGGGCAAAAGTTATTTTTTTTAAATGTGTCAAACTGTCTCTAGCTCTACATTTTGAAACCCTTAAATGATTCTAATAAAGCAAAATTCAATGCGCGTTACCACATAAAAAAATATTTTATTACATTAATAGGTTTAACTTACGTATCTCCAGCGTATGGGTTTATTGGGCATATATGTATAGTCACGAACTTCTGTAATCTTTTCACCTGGTGATGCTCACATGTAACGCAACGTGGTCGCTAAATCATAAGTTTTTTAAAGTACAAATACTAAGTATTACTTTATCGTAGTGGTAGTGTCATAAGGTTAGTTTATTTACCTTCAGAAAGATAGGTAATTCAACAAAAGAATAGAGAAGAGAGCTAATGTTTTATTACGATAATATCAATTTGGGTTTCGGAAGAGTAGTAGCAGATGCGATGTTAAAGCAGTAACGAAAGAAGATAGCAAATAAGAGAAAGACAACAGTATGCGAAGGCTATAGAAAAATACGTTTGATTTTGCAAACAGCTAAAGTGGTTCCAAGGATCATCAATAAGAGGATGAGAGCGGGGTAAATGTTTACTTAGGGGACGATCAATGGGTTCAGGAAGGGGAGAGGCGTGCGTGAAGCCATAGCTAGTATGAGGTACTAAAATACAGGGGAACATAAAATGAGGATGTATTTGCTTGTTTCATAGATTTCGAAAAGGCGTTCGATAAATCGAATTGGTTTTAATTAATAAATGTTATTTAGAAAATAACGTAACATTAAAATAGGAGGTCAAAAACTAGAGCAGGTAGAACAGTTTACGTAACTCGGTAGTGTTTTGGACCAACACGGTCAAAGTAGTTGGGACGTAAGGAGAAGAATTGCGCTAGGCAAAGAGGCTTTCTCAAGGAGGAGGGAGTTGATGAGAGGGACGTTGAGTAAGGATGTTAAGAAAAGACTCGTAAAAACTTTGATATGGAGCGTAGCTATGTACGGTGCGGAAACGTGGTCATTGAAGCAGGAGGATAGACGTAGACAGGAGGCTTTTGAAATGTGAGTGTGGAGAAGAATGGAGAAGGTGAAATGGACAGAGAAGAAAACAAACGAAGAATTACTTGGTATGGTGGGCGAAGAGAGGGGTTCGTTGGGAGAAATCCTAAGGAGGCAGGAAAAGTCGCTGAAGGGGGTATTGACCGGCAGCGGGATGTAGAGACTGTAATTGAGGGGAGAATGTTAGGCAAACGAGGAAAGGGAAGGAACAGGATAGGGATGTTTGATGGGATGAAGGAAGGAAGAAAGTACTCATAGCTGAAGAGGGACCTGATGTAAAGTAGGATGTAGTGTTTTGCTAGGGGTCACACATTATTTAATTAGTAATAATGACCATCCAAAAAACCTACCTTAACCGGTAGATTACCTAATAATAATAATAATAAATTTAGAAAATAGGAGTAGATTGAAGGGATAAGAGTCTTATTCGCATCCCGTACCTGTTCTCAGACAGCTCTGTTGCGAGCGACGAATGGTAAGGGCAATTATAAAGGGCATCAACGCAATTTCAGACGTCCCCTTTGTCGTACATTGAAAGCAAAAATCCGCGAGATCACTATCAAATTTTTCTGTTGACTATGCCGCAAATTTATAACCTAAACGCGAACTGCAAATGTCTTCGATTAATTTGCATCATCGCGCAATTTAGATAGATAAACGTCTTTATTCGGGCGAAATTAAGACCATAATGTCCCTTCGTCCATTTAACCCTTCGTTAAGTACATAAAAGCAATAACAATAAGAGAAAATGTTATGGTTACAGCGTTATAAAATAGAAATGGTAAAATCAAACGTATAATAAAAGAAATGAGCAGAAGAAGTAATTTTGTGGGAAAAACCTAGGGAGTTCAATCATGAAAACGCTGGTAAAAAACCACGCAGAAAAACACCCTCAAATAAGAAGGGTTTGAAAAATCTGCGAAAAACCTGCAAGATTGTTTAAAAAAAAATAATAAAATAACAAAATATAAAGTAAAATAAGGAAATATATAACAGTGTGAGGTAAATTACAAAATAAGTGACGGTAATACAATTTACACCCACTACGAAAGTCTATATCACTTGGGGCGAGCTTGAGATGGTTACGATACATTTAAACATGTAAGATAATGCGAATGGTATCAATATTACTTTAACTGCCCCGTTTTTCATAGTGGTCAGCGTAACAACTAATCTCATTAAATATTCTTCGGCAGTGTGAAAAAAATTGTCGATTTTCTAATTTAAAATTTGGATCCGGATAACTTTGGGCCTATATTCACATTCAGGTAGTCTTCCACAATTTTCAATGCCAAATATTCATTCTCTATCTCAAAAGGGACGCCTAAATTTTGACTCTTGAGTGAAGTCATCGGCCTGGTAAACAGTGGATAACTTAAAGAGGGCATATCTGTTGTACGTAAGACCTGTCGAACGTTTAAATGCCATTACTTCTCCGATATAAAACCGTGCCACCATATAAGACAATTCAAAGTACGGTTCTTTCGACGCCAAAACGAAATTGACTGCGTAAGAGAGAACGTTGCACACTATCCGAGAGGCGTTCGCCTAAAAATATTTCCGAATTTCACGCCAGTAGGATTTATCGGGTGGGTCTAAGAGGAATTTCTCTCCTTCGAAAACCTTATTGGAAATAAAAAAAAATTGATCTGGTGTGGGGAGGTGGGAGTCTTAAAGAGCTCCAACCAAACGTGGAAATCTTTTAATTTTTTTCTCTTCACGACGACTGAAAGAAGTTTTTAGTCACCTAATTTTCCGACACACTCCCCGATCGTCATATTCTGTAAACCCTTTACTTTGTCCAATATGTCTTCCGTCTAACAGCCCCTTTTTACCATGCGGTCGTTATTAGACCAATGTCCTCATACTAAGAAAATCGTGACAGAAGACCAGACGATATTATGATTATTGTTAGGGATCCAGAAAATTCATTTTTGCATATGGACAAATAATTAAAATTACTGATGTCAAAAAAAATGACGCGAGAATACTTTTTACTTATGAAAATTAGTTGGAATAAACGAAAGGAGAAAAAATTGAAGAGAGGAAAAAATGAAGCCAGAAAAAGAAAAAAAAATTAAGAGAAAAATGTTTCAATATTTCAGAAAAAGTAAAAGGAAGTCTAAACTTTTCACTAATCCATGTCGACTTTGCTCTGGAAAAGTGCCAATGTTTGGAAGCTAACGTTTCGCACCCATTGCAGGATACATCATAAGGTTTTTGATCCCGATCATAGGTCTGATTATGTATCCTACAACTGGCACGGAGCGTAATCACATAAACATTTGAAAAACGTAACAGAACCCTAATACACAAAATCTCTTATTTAAAACCCTGTGAGACCGTTCTACAGAGTAGGAGTAGTTGGGAGGCCTCGGATACCTGGCTGTGAAGAACGATGGGAAAATAAAATGAGCACAGGAAGATGGAGTGTTGGGATAATAAATTCAATTAAGGCACAAAAAGTGAATAACAGTGGAATATTATTAAGCATGATACAAAGAATCGATCGTCAACCAATGAACAGAGGACTTCGGTTGGTCCAAAGGAGAAATTTCAAACAAGCATCAATTAATGCCACATTTTTTAGTATTTCTGTAGCCAAAAAAGACCTCTTTAATAAATGTTGGTAAAATTAAACAAATGCAGTTAGAACAGTTTGCCAATCTTGGGAATGTCTTAAACCCAGATGTCCAAAGTAGGAGGGACATCAGAAGAAGAATTGCGTTAGGCAAAGACGATTTTGCAAGGAATGAATTATGAAATGGGCGGATAGGAAAACAAATGAGGAAGTGTTAGTCACAGTGAATGGGGAGAGAGAGAATTTTGGAGAGAAATCAAAGGAGGCAGCAGAAAGATGAATAGCATTTTGATTGGAAATGGAGTGATGAAGACTGTTAAGTAGAGTTTGCGATGGATTTATTTAAGACTGTGATTTTGAGGGGATATAGTTAGGCAAACGAGAAAGGGGTAGAAATAAGAGAGGCATGATGGGCTTGGAATGATGAGAGGAAGGAAGTATATGGAGTTGAAGATGGACTAATGGTAGTGTCAGATGTCAAGCTATCGTCCTGTTAGCTAAGTGTGTAGGGGATAGCGGTTTATATCCATCGAAAACCAACCATAATCGGTAAACTTATAATGATATTAATAATCATCACCATAAGATAACACTATTAAAATTAAATCTATTTCCCCACATTTTATTACTTAGATTTTTTACTATATAGAAATATCAGGACCAATGGACGGCGAGATTTAAAACTGTGAATTTTTGGCCCTTGGGAGTCTGATGCAGTGTCAACCATCTTTATGAGAGAGCTGGGACGTTTGTGTACAAGAGGTTCATCCAAGGTATTACAACGGTTCAAAGTCAAAGTACGGGACAATCCCTAACGACCATATACTTCTTGCAAGAACTTCCCTGTTACTTTGCTCTACATTACTTTCTTCTTCATTTCTTGGTAACTGCTGCCCGCCTTCGCGCTGTCTTAGAAGCAATTATTTCCTTCCTCTTTCCTCCTCTCTCAACTTTCTCCCTTTTGTCAAGTCCTTCAACATGCCACTACCTTTCAAAATTTCCTCCCTTCCCTTTATTCTCCTTCTTAGAATTACTCCCCGAGACAATTTCCTCTCTTCGCCAGCCCTATTTCAAATTTCGAGCATATCTTCACCTTCCATAATTATTTCTCCATTCCACGCTCAACCTATTGCCTAAAAGATCGGTTCCCATAATCCACACAGCACTACGCTCCATTTTATAGTCTTTAAGAACAATTTATTTTATCAAGTTTTAAGGGAAAACAATATTAGGCATCTTGGATGGAAAAGCGTCTGGTGGACATTATATGGAGTTGATGAATGTTGCCTTGTACCGTAATGTTAAGGCTTTTGTTCTGATGTAAGACGAAGCTCGGAATTGATCAACTCCTGGACCAATTAAAAAACCACACGGATCCTTAAGACGACTGACAACTGAAAATAATATGTAAAGAAAAGGAAAATAATATGTAAGAAGCCTTTCGAACTATTCTGAGCAAACTTCATGAGACACTCTTCTAAAACCCGCACCTCAATTATTTTTTTTTTAATTTCAAAGGATCGCCATCACGTGCGAAGAATGCATGGTCAGAGCATATCCAACCCTGCCTGACACCTCCTTAACTGAATTCTTGGAAGAACCTCGTTAGCACGAATCTACCAGGAAATCCATCACCCACAGACGCCGAAGAGCAAGCAAGCAAGCACCCTCCTCCCCCCCCTCCCGGACACCCCTTCCTTCAAAGGGGGAGACAGACAAACCCCCAACCCACCCCCCATCCCACCCAGTTACGAGATCGGACTCGATCCGTCCGCATAAGGAGACCGACCCTTACCCTACGCCCTATTCTTTCACTCCGCCTCACAAAAGGGACACTTTGAAAGGCGGCGATCCTTGAAGGGAACTGGAATGGGGTGTGTGGGGGGGGGAGGTTGAGGAAAGAGGAGAGGGGAAATTGGACTAATGAGGTCGGGAGGACGGCACGAGGGATGGAGGAGAGGGGAAGATTGTCGGTGCGGAAATGATTCGGATGGGGAGGGAGGTAGAAATGAGGAAAGGGGGTTGGGAGAGGATGAAGGTGTGAACAAATGTGGAGACAAGAGGGTTAGCGGTCCTGAGGGTGGTTGGGGGAGAGGGGAAGAAGGAGTTCGAAGGGAGATGAGACGAGGTGGCCGCGAAAGTTTGTGGGAGAGGGGGGAATGGGGAAGGGGATGGAGAAGACGCCGTTGACTGGAAGAGTTTTTTAGGAGGAGAAGGCTCACTCTCTTCTTCCCCCCCACCCCAGCCTCGAATTACTTTTTTTCAATATTTTTTATTCGAGGAAGAGGAAAGGGCGACTTATTAAGCCAAGAAACTAATGCCGTTGAAGGAGCGCTGATGGGTGAGGAGAAAACTGGGCCGAGATGAGAAAGGGGGGAAGATGGAGGGAAATGAAAGGAGAGATGGATGAAGGAAAAGGAGAGCAGGAGGATGGGTTGAGAAAAAAATTTAAGCCGGAGAAAATTAGGGAGGGGAAAAAACGAAGCCATAAAAAATATATAAAAAACGGGAAAAAATGAAGCAAGAAAAAATCAATAGAATAGATACTTAAGTTAGGAAAAAAGTAGGACAATATTTGAAACCAGAAAAATAAGAAGCGAGAAAAAAAACGAAAAAAAAATAAAAATATTTTTCAAAAATCAAGCAAGAAAAAATTTGCAGCTAGAAAAAAAATGAAGGGGGACAAAGCACGAAGCTAGAAAAAATAAAATCGAATGATTTTATTAATAATAGTTTGACAAAAAACGAAGCGAGAAGAAAAACGAATTAGGGAAAAATTTAACTTTTATAAAAATACCGGAAAAAAATTAAGCTGGGAAATATTTGAAGGGAGAAAAAAATGAAGCCATAAAAATACGAGGGTAAAAAAATTTATACTACCAAAAAAAAAGGAGTGGGAAATTCTGCACTTATACCTCCTCCCTGTCGACTTTCCATTGGAAAACGGCGTGAGTGTTCAAGGATTGAGGGAGTGCGGGCGATAGTTTATTTTTTCTCAGAGCAACACGGGCTTTCGAGTTAATCCTCCACGCCCACTTGACACCATCTGCGTGGGAAAGAGAGGGGAGGAAGAAAACTGAGGAGGTTCAGAGGGCACTGAAGTATAGGGAAAGTCGATGTGAGGAGAGAGAGAGAGACCAAGAGGGAGGAGATCGTTGAGAGATTGGATGTAACCCCGTCCCCTCCGTTGCTCCGGGACAGAGCCACGGGGATGGGGAGATGGGGGTTGCCTTGGTGTTATATAAAGAGAACGGGTTAAGGGGAGGAGCGCTTGATAGAGAGGGACTTCGGAGCCGGACGGTTAAGGGATCCATCCAGGGTCCTACCTCTTTTTCAGGGCTTTGGAAATTAACGCCTCAGCTCTAAGCAGAGTTCAAACGAACGGGGGGTGGGTGGTGGTTTAAGAAGAGATGGGGATAGGGGGTGGGTGGAGAAGAAGCAGTTAGTTTTCCGAGAAAAGGAGAGAGGGCCGCGCGTATAAGGTTGGATGATGGAAGTGAATGACCCCACGCGTCCGTGGTGGTGAACCATACGGAGGTGGAAAAGAGAGGGTGCTGGCGTCGCCTCAGAAATTCGGGTGGAAATACGGCACGGGATTGTGCATCATTACGGTACCAAGAAACCACACTAATTAACCCAAAATAAGGTTTTATAGGTGAGGGTGGGATTAATTTCATATTTAACGGCATAAAGTGCATGAAGTTCACACATCAAGGTACCGCGTCCAGTTTCTTATTACCTGTACAGCCTGTGATATTCCTGGTACCTAGGCTTGATCGACGAACAATCACGCAGTGTCGGTGAAGCTGTGGGTGCCTGGAGGCGTCACCCGGAAATAAAACCGTATCCTCCGATCAGAGGCTCATCGCTCTGGACACTGTGCTACCTTGACTCTAAGATCATGTAAATTGAGTTAATATATGTGTTTTCAACAGATTAATATCTCCTCCTTTAAAAAATGTTCAAATTTCTGAGATAATGGTTTTCAAAAAGGGGTAATAGTATTAAGGTTATTTTGGGGAAGAAAAGTGAGAAAACATTTTGTAATAACTAAAGCTATTTTTTTAAGCCATCACGCAGCCATCAAAATTATTAATTTGCGGTATAAAAAATATAATAGGCAAAAATTACGGTAGAAAAATGTGATATGCACGGAATATTTTCAAAGTTAACGTGAGGTACAAAAATACGAAATCGTACGATAGGTATCATTTTTTTGGTTTACCAGACGAACCGTTTCCTTAACAACCACATCTACTCCTGCAATCCGTGCGAAAAATACTAAATTAAAAAATATCATCTCCACGAAATTATGAAAATCTAAAAAAGATAATCAGAGTTCATATTTATAGGTCTACCTATAATCTGTACCTGAAAATACGTATTAACATCGACATGTATGCATGACAAAGAAGGATATTTCTGAGATTAAAAAATTCCCTTCCAGATATTGTGGAATGGGAAAGAGGTGTGAAATAAGTACACTGTATTTTTCGATAACACTAACATGTGGTAAACTACAAGATCGACACACATAATCGTCATTTGATAAGAAAAAGGCGCATAAGTACTACTAAATGAGCAAAATTAGCATTTAAATCATATCCACTAAATATTTAATTTAAAAACCGGTTTCGAAGCATCATTTTAATATTAATGAGCAGATGAGTATGATTAGTAGTTACGGTCGAACTGTAGATGACACTTTTATGTAGAAAAAGTTTCAAAGGAATTAAAATATTTTCCTATGAAACGGATACAAGGATGATGTTGGCCAATGTCTCGAAGTAGGACTGCAATGGAGAGGGAGAACGAAAGACAAGCGAGTTAAACGAAGGAAGAGAAAAGATTTGTTAGACGACCGTACGAGGTAAGGTGGAATGTACGCGGAATTGAATTATTACGCGACTTATTAGCAGGGATTATAAGTAGTTAGGTAAGTTATTTTTAGGCTAAGTTGAGAAATGAGGGCATCAAGAATTTGCTAAGCCTTAAACGGTAGATTACAAAATAAACTCTTACTTACTGGCTTCAATGACCGTGTTTCTGGATCGAACAAACCGCGCTCTACAGTACATCAAAGTTTTGACGAGCGTTGCTCTCTAAGCATTATTACTTAAGGTCCCTGTCATCTAATTCCCTCCTACAAGTGGAACAGTCATTACCTAACGCTGTTCTTTCTCTTGAGTCGCTACTAATTTGACCATTTTGGTAAAAAAACGAGATAGGTGGCTGTACATATTAAAAAAAAGTTAACAACTATCATGGCGTATGAAATATCCTAGCAACACCAATTTATCATTCATCTAATGTTTTGCTGATCAGACGTGGACTACTGCTACATCCTACAAACTTTGAAACACATTATCGGAATTTTTCAATATTTCTGCCAAGTGAAAACATTTCTTGCAATTTCCATCTTTAGTTCATCTTATATTTCGACAAGGTAAACACTACACTTAAAATTACTGAAGTGCAAATGATAGAATTAATATTGTAACGTACAGAACTGCCAACCTCCGCCGTGGAGTTTAAGGGTCGCTTAGGTAGGATTTTGAGGGCCTGAGAAGGGAGGGCAAGAGATTGGGGGAGAATGGAAAGGAGGGAGGTCAGAGAAGTGCCAATGCGATTCCAGTGGCGAGACTAGAATAGATTACCTGGAGGGCCTCGTCTCCGAACGCCATAGTTCAAAGGCAACGTAGGTCTGCATGGCTGGACAAGGGTTATGCCGCGGTTCATGAAGAGGTGAGCGGTAGGGGGAGAGGTGGAAAAGGAGACAGGAATTTCCGATGGCGTGGCTATCGAAAGGGAGGCTCTTTTCTTTAAGAGAAGAGCAAATAGTAGGCTTCAAGATAGATAACAGCCTCCTCCCCACATACTTGTTGAAGGACTTTCATCGCTGAATAAATGTAATAAATCTCCTGGTAAACCAAATGGCCTACCGTATCTAAAATATAATTTATATAGATGGAAATATAAATATAATTAATATTCTGCCAGTTATGATAGCATGCTGCTTGACACTGAGACAACTTAAACCCACAAGTATAATTTTAAGGGCAGTCTGAACTATTCCCTGTATACATTGTCCTTTCCTTCTTTGAATTTCCCCCAAAAAACCTATCATCCCCATTAACATACCCAAAACTTAATTTGGTTTTCGAATTTTTGGTAGTATAAGCCACCAAGGAAATTCAGTTTCTTCCTTCTCTTCCATGAGAAAGCCCCGTGGCTTGAACCACCGGAAATTCGAAAATTAGTGAGTATCTTTTCATATATATATATATATATATATATATATATATATATATATATATATATATATATATATATATATATATATATATATATATATATATATATTCGGATTGGAACGCTCTTCGGCGAAGTAGTTATATGTAAAAACACAGATGTAGATTTTTTAAACATAGAAATACAAAGAAAGGACACACAAATATGTAGCTTTGGCCTTTCGACGGCACGAACGTCGTCATCAGATCATGATTCTGATGACGACGGCCGTGCCGACGAAACGTCAAAACTACCTATGTGAGTGTCCTTTCTTAATTTTTCTATGTTTTAAAAATCTACAAATGTAAATGTAAATATATATATATATATATATATATATATATATATATATATATATATATATATATATATATATAAACACACACACACACTACACAACGGTATACTACGATAAAAAAACTTTATCAGGCACATAATCAATCAAAAATATCTTGCTCAGAGATAACTCCGTAATATCCCATTATTTACATCTGTATGAGTAATCAATCAATTAACATACATCCACAATTAACTGTTATCAACATCTGGAATCCATGACGTTTCCAAATCTTGTTTTTCCAGAATTGATGGAATCTACTGTTTAGGCGGGATTAATAGGCAAGGGAGACAATGGTGTAAATGATTAACGGGGATTTGCGAGTTGATTACTAATTAAAATGGTGTGGTGGGGTGATGGGAGGAGAGGCGTGAATGGGCTACATGAGGGCGGTGCCAAAAGGGTTTTGGGGATGTATGGACGGTGGCGTGAGAGGGATGGGAGAGTTTGAAAGGGGAGAGGAGAATGAGAGAGAGAGAGATGTGAGGTCGGGAGTTGAAGGAAGAGGGAGGAGCCTAATAAGGGACAAGGGGCTGTGAGGGAGTAAGTGGAGGAGTGTGATGGAAAGCCCCGGGCGCCTAAGACGACTACGATCGAATGCGTTAGGGTCAAAGGGAAAAGGGATAACTGGAGGCGATGAGGATGGATGCGGGGGTGCGATTGGGGAGGAAGAAATTTGGGAGGGTAAATACTGGCGATATAGATCTTTGCATACCGCAGGAAGAAAGATTTTGTGATTTCTTCACCTAAGTTCATGTTATGTAAATGTACAGCTTATAAAAAGGTTATTGAACTGTTAGGCTTTTTATATACGTCTACGGAGGAGAATGGAGAAAATAAATTATTTGGAATGAAAATCAAATGAAAAACTTGTATTTTGTACCATGCAGACTAAATGAGAAATTTGTTGGAAGAAAAATTTTGTTACAATATTGTGTGTGTGTGTGTGTACATATATATATATATATATATATATATATATATATATATATATATATATATATATATATATATATATAGATGATTTCACGACGTAACACGGAAGTGCCGACAAAATTCCGTCGACATGATCAAGAAATAACGTGTGAGTGATCTTTTTATGTGTTTCTATATTTTTATTGTTGCTGTCCAATTTGTTACATATATATATATAAATATATATATATATATATATTTATTTATTTATTTATTAAAAGTGAAAGCAGGGCATCGTACTTAGTGACAATGGAACGTTGAAATTGAACATTGAAACTGATGTGAAGAGTAAACCCTTGGTAGTATAGATATTGAAAAACCTGATAACGCATCTTAAACAGAAATTAAGAAAAGAAGTAATGGAGCTAAATAATTGTTTATTTGTGTCCTAAGATGTTTAGCATCATATAAGGAGGAGATTATAAATTTAGCAGAACTTAAAACTGGGGGTCCATCGGAACCCTAATTTGACCTGCAAGACCATTTTCATTGATATAAGAACCAATCAGAAAATAATGCTCCTAGTTTAATTATGGGCATAAATAAATCTAAAAATCAACATAATTCTGTGCAAATTAAATAATAAAAACTTTCAATAAAATTCACATTTTAAGGACGGTGTAATTTAGTGGGTAGGGCGCTAGACTACTGAGCAGAAGGCCCTGGTACAACTCCCGGGCATTCCTCTGGGCACCCCTCAGATTCAACCAAGCTGTGTGATTTGTTTTCTGCTACCAAATATTCCTGGTGAATCATAACCTTCTCATTACCCTCGTGTGCAAATTTCACACGCCGTTGTCATTGGCATCCAAGCAAACACTGATGGCCATCGATAAAAAACATAGTCGAGGACACAAAAAAGTGAAACTGACGCGAGGATCTAAAATTGTTTATAGCATTAACCAACCACCTTCTTCAGATGAAGGGTTGGAGGAGGGGTGACTGAGTATTTGATTGAGCCGCTGAAAGAGAGGGTGGAGGGAGGAAGAGGGACATGACGACCTGGGAAAAATATTTTTCGACATCAATTTGCTAATATTCTTTACTCATCCATAGAGGTTTACACAATTGTTACACCTGAAAAGTCAATTCCACAATGGCAATGTTTCACGTTTCTTCATCTTAACATTGTATCCTTACTTCTAAGCCTCTTGTTGGAAGTGGTGGTGCTGGAAAACATTTGATTCATTTACCGTAGCCGAATGTTTCAATACAGAAAAAACTTTTCATATGATTGTTTCATATCCTTAAAAGATCTATCATTTACCTTTTCAACCAAATATAAAACACCGTTGCTTCAAGAAAAATCAATAATCCTGCATTTCGCATTTAAAAAGGCATCTTTTGGCTAATTTATTTATACTTATTCATATTTTTTGGCCTGCCAAATGGTTTCACGAGATAACACTCCGCAACACCTAATGCATATCAATTTGACCGTTAATCATACATTTTTACTGAGGTAAAAACCATTCAGAATTCTATTCGACGTTAATCGAGGTTTCATGAACATCTTGAACATCAGTTTTGCATGACGTATAGACAACAGAAGAGTGACTTTAAATTTCTTAAAGATTAGAGCAATAAACATTCTTTCCTATCTATGCAACTATCAGAGTTTTGTAAGCAAAAAAAGGGAAGTCATGACGACCCGGAAAAGAGTGGAGTCAATTTGTTGAAAAAAATAAATGTTTATAAAGCGATTTCACGGCTGCATCGATACACAATACCATTCCCCATGAGGGATGAGTGGGAGAGAAGGCTTTTTAAGGGCATGATGTGGGGTGGGGTGATAAGTAAAGAAAAGGGACGTAAGGGTACCGGGGGAGGAAAAAAGCTTTGCTACGGATTAGAGGTTGAGTTCCTTTTACGCTTCAAAAATACCCACACACAACCTACACACACCCCTACTGTTCTACGGTCTTCCTCCACCCCACTGTCACTCCTCCAAACGCCCCTATCCCTAGACCACCCCCTTTCAATGCCACCCCTACCCCCATTTCCGCTCCACCCCCACCTCTCCCGCTGCTCCAACGCGGGGGAAAAAAATAACCAGTACCTTCTAGGTGAGGAGTGGAGAAAGAATTTCTTTTGAAGAGAGGACTTCCCTTTGAAATTGGGAAGCGATGAAGTGTAAGATTGTGGAGGGGGAAGGAATGGCAAGGCCTTTTGCGAGTGGGAAGAGGGAGGGGGACCGAGGGAAGGGGAGGGTTTGAGGGTAAAAGGGGTGGGTAAAGGCAAGTTAACCCAAGGGGTGAACGGGGGAAGGGAAAGAAAACGTAGAGGGGAAATAGGGCGAAGGAAGAAGGGAATGTAAGGACGGAAGTGGGGGGGTGCGGATGAGAGGGGAATGGTGATAGAGAGAGATTATGCAAGTTTATTACCTTCTTTATCTGGATCGCATAAAATAGAGGAGTGAGCTTGGGATGAGGGTCATTATTAACAGTACTCTTAAGGGTCAAGGATGGGTTTCTGATGGACCGAGTGCGTAGGCACAAATGAACTATTAAGGTCCACCTATCAGGACTCTTATTTAAATGAACGTTTTACAATTAAGTAAAAACATTCTTCATATCGGCACATATATCCTACTTTTTGTTCCATCCGTTCTTATAATTTTCTTCCTTTCGAGTCAATCCATAAACACAGTAATCAACCCGAAGGTCGGTTTGGTAGGCCACTACTTAGGGAGCCTGACGGCGTGTGAAATTCATACATTAGGGTAGGAGAGCAATTTCCTCCTTTCCCTGTGCCTGTGCATGGTTTATCAGGAACATCTGTTACCCGAAAAATTACACAGCTTGGGTGAAGCTGAGGGTGCCCAGAGAGGCTTGCCCGGGAATCAAACCCGGCCCCAACGGTCCTCAGTACAACGCTCTACCTCTCGACTATCAATTACCGCCCCTCTGCCATGCATACCCAATGTTCTCCATCTGTACCACAATCTTCGGTATCAAATTACCACTTTGAATGCCCAGCAACGACGTTTCCTCCTGACTCTTTTGAATTTTTCCTCCTCATTTGTCGCGGGGACATGATGCTAGTTCTGATGTTTCGGAAAAGCCAAGTAGATGGCAGTCTCAATACACAATGTCGCGGGGACATGATGCTTGGACATCTAGAAGGACTCATGCGAGCTAGTGTCCTTTTCGCCGAATCCGCGATAGCAAATTTGGCGAACGGTAGCTGGACACAGTCACCCACTACCGAGGTTAACCTGCTCTCCCCCTACCGCTAATGATACGGAGTTCGGCGCCCGGTCTTTATACCCGGGAATTCATATATAAACCCCGAGCGCCCCTAGCAAAGCAGGGCAGTGCCTGTAGACACTTAAGGTGGTGGAACTCTCTTGCGGAGGCCGAACCTCCTGCTGTCTCTACGCTGCTCCCTCCCCGGACACTATAGGTTGTGGAACTCTCTTGCGGAGGCCGAACCTGCTGCTGTCTCTACGCTGCTCCCTCCCCGGAGACACTATAGGTTGTGGAACTCTCTTGCGGAGGCCGAACCTGCTGTTGTCTCTACGCTTCCTCTTTCCTTCCGGGCCGGACTCCTTGTGTAGTAAGTCCAATAAATGTATAGCAATGAAAGCCACTCTTTGATTCCACGAACCCAACCCTACTATGTCCACGCAACACATTCACCATGTCGAGTACATCCTTGTTTTGTTCTTCCTTTCCATCCACTTCACCTATTCCATTCCTTCTCCACACCCACATTTCAAACACCTCCAATATACGTCTATAATTACGCTTCAATTACCATTTTTTCGAGCCGCGCTCAGTTTTTGATGGCTCTAGATCTATACAAAAATGTACTCTTAAAACACTAACTTAGATGATATAATTTTTTCTAAGATACCGTACTATATATTACAAGAACTCACTCTTTAGTCCTGCATATTTTCTACCCTTATTCATAACATCCAAAATGCCTATTATTTTCCTCCCTCCACCTCACTTTCTCCCCATTACTGTTATTGTTGTGACGATTACCCTTCAGTACGCTGAAGAGGGCTACTTTGTGGCCGAAATACGCGTATTCGTATTCACCTTTCTTATCCCTTTCCTTTTTATCTTTTACCCCTTCTTGACTTGTGACTTTAGCCAATTAATTTCATTTGTACTTTGTTTAGAATGGTAAACTGTTTACGGCTATTGGAGTTTTACATTCATTCAATACTACTAGCCGTAAGAGCTCAAATCTATCAATATTACTGTTATTACCGTCTTCAGTCTCCCATTGTCTATCAGTATCCCTCGCATCCACTCGTCTTGCCATTTATAATTTTCTCCCAAGAGTCATCCATCTCTCCTCCCTAAACTTTGCCTCAGTTTTCATCTTTTCTTTATCTTTCCGGGCATTTTATTTTTCAATTCTCCCACTCGCCCAAATCTAAAAAGCATCCAATACTAAAGTCAACGAACAAGTTTCACGGCCGTAACAAAACGACGCTCCAAATCAAAAGGTTTAATTAATATTTTCCTAAAATCGTTCCAAAAGAATCTCGTCAATAACTCATTCCAATTTGTAAGAGCTTCTTTACTTTACTGAAATCTTTAACCTGGGTGCATCATACTTCGTCTATATTAGTCTAAAAACACTCCCCAATTAGCTACAATGTTCCTCCTGCTTTATTTTATGACCCTAAACTTTACTGTTTAACTTCGCCTTCCCTATGTCTTGAGAAGGGAATAGGGCGGAAAGATGGAAAAAAAACTTTGTGCCCCCAAGGATGTGGGTGGTCACGGCGGTGGTTTTGAGGGGGTTGGGAGTCGGAGGGGACGCAGGGTCTGATTTAGTGACCACACAGATCGGGATCGCGAGTTTATAATGAGATTGGAGGAATTGCAGTATGGAAAGGAATAGTAGAGTTGAAGTAAGGGAAGATAAAAAGATGGAGGACTGAGTATGAGATAATTGTAAAAGGATAGGAATACGTTAGGCAGATGAAGATAGTTAAAGTTGTATGTAATGTAAAATAATGACTCTTATAGCGGTAAATTTTTGGAAAACTTAAAACCGCATACAAGAGAGATCGAAATACAATATTATGGTGAACAAATTAAGTGTAATCGGGTGTCATCCTCACGAAAAACGTATTATGGTATGAACGGTGTTGCGCTGGGAGACAACGTCGAGTCTTCTTGAATTAAATGTGAGTGTACAAGAATATATACAACTTGTACATGTTTATAAATATATATAATGTGAAAAAGAAGTGTGTTATATATATATATATATATATATATATATATATATATATATATTTCATTATTTCAACATAAGCACAGTAATCAACCCTAAGGTCGGTTGGAAGAGTGACGGTAGACCAAACCGACCTTCGGATTGATTACTGTGCTTACGGTAATATGTACTATATACACACACACATATATAAATGTGTTTGTGTTTGTATATATTTGTATCTAACACACGGTTACAATCTGCTCGATTCCACCTTCCACGCAATTCCTGTGATTGTCTTTGATATGTGCTCCTAACCCTTTTCCTTGCATCTATACCCATGTGATTGAATGAGTGTTCGCTATTTGGCGGGTTTTAGTGTTGGAGAATAAAGAAATATATATATATATATATATATATATATATATATATATATATATATATATATATATACACATATATATATGCATATAAATATGTATATTTTTATACATAGATTCATATTGCTTTCAATGTTGTAGATGAAATTTCTGCTGGTTATGCATGTTACGGACATAATGATTGGCACAGGCGTTACATATTTTTGTTTCCAGAGCTCTGTCAACTCACTGGTCCAGAGGAGTGTACAATATTTTGACAGGGTTTCTCCTAATTTTAGGTTATATTCAGACCATTTGGAATGGATATAACTAGATTATTATTAAAATAAACGTCAAAAGTTTGGTTAATGCCAGTGGGGAAAAATAAATTTAATTAATATGCAAGGTTTATTTGTGCATCTCACAATATAAATTAAAATTTAGCAAAGAGAGTGCAATAGGGAAGCCAAATAAATGTTAAACGAAATATAAAATAATGAACACTCTGGAAGATACATTTTTATCTAAAATATTTACTTGTCAAGGGTTCAAATACTTCTGCAGATAGACTTCAAACATGATTTGGACTTATGAAAAAGTGAGTGAGGGTGCATTAAAACGTACTTTTTTAATTTGTACACTTTTTAAGATTATAAATTAAGGCTTACAACAATGATGAACACAATATGGGAAATTATACGGTTGACCTTTCGAAGTTAAAACATCAAAGGCCTAGGTGAGGTTCAACGAAAATAAACACTCTTCATAAACCTCACTACAACGAGTTATAATAAAGGGTATTTTTTAGGGTTAAATATGATTTCGAAGTCTATTTTAACTACAAACGACTGCACATAAGTCCTTAGGGACATGACACTCGTGCATCCCCTACACTGATAGTCATTTTCAATTACTGTAATTATTAAATAAATTATTCAATTATTAAAGTTTTTTCATAAGTAAAATTGTTAAGCGTGACAAATGTAGCACTTGCAGAGAAATTGAATGCAGTTATTATTTGAAGTGAAAAAATATAATTCAAAAACCGCCTTTCACAGGCTTTGAGGAAGCAACTTCCAGTGTAATTTAGCGTAAAATAATGTCAGCCAATTTCGTTTCGCTTTCATATGCAGTGATATTTATAATCTCTCTATTTAACTGATTCTAAGGGACATAGGTCTGTTTATACTGATCAAAAAATGTATGTAACACAATGTTGCGACGGTAGCTCTACCTCGGCGGGGTTTACGAGAAACTATCCCCGTCACGAAGGAGCTTGAAAAAAACTGGACACAAAACGATTTGCAAAAAAGAGTTGAGATTCGCGCCAGAGCATCGAACTTTCGATGTTTTTCTAAGATTGCTTCTAAAATTAGCCTTACAAATACCGAAGTCCAAGAGCCTTTTGAATGTGTACTTACGGATTTTTCTGTTTAATATTATTTATTCCAAAAATTCCAGAAATATTGTCTAGAAACTAAAGTTCAGCAAAGTACCAAAATGCAATTATCATCTAATTCCAGGCGTTAAATATTTCGCAACATGGGGGCATACAGCAACAAACGGACAATATAGAATGTTTATCCACCCCATGGTTACGCTGAAGAGAAGAATGAGAGAGAGATAAATGAACCTGGACCAAGAAGGATTGGGGGGGGGGGGGGAGAAGATGAAGAAGAAGAATAAGGAGACTGCCAGAGAAAGGAAGACGGAAATGGCCGAGGGTCTGGGACAAACATCCCTCACGCGAGGTAATTTAAATATTTACCATTTCTTTGGCCAAAAGGATTTCTCCTGCCACAATCTACCCTTCTCCATTCTTACACCCCCTTTCCAATCCTTTCATTCCTATTCCCATATCCCGAGAGAATATTTCACTCTCTTTCAAAGTCGTGAGCATTTCCAGCCAGGCACGATTATTAGGATGGGGGAAAAGGGAGGGGGAAGCGGAATATGACGGGTTTCAAAATGATAAATTCGAAAAAATACAAGGGGAGAATGTGAAAAAGAAAAACAAGTGTATCAACTATACTTTCCGCTCACGAGGAAATCGCGAAGAATTCACACTTTCGTTATTTTTTTTCTATCTGGAAGAGAGTCAGTTATATACGGCGATATCGCGTAAATCTGCGTTTTCTTTTTCCTCTAAAACATATAACGCATGTGCATACGGTGCGGATATACACAAAAAATTATATATATTTGATCTTGTTCTTGCTTCTCTACATTGAGAAAGGAGGTTTTGCCGTAGAAAATTCGAAATATACGCTAGTTACTTTTTTGTGTGTCTCTTTAGTGTATTTGTGTATTTTGTTCGCTAGTGCTATCTTGGTGTAAGATATATATATATATATATATATATATATATATATATATATATATATATATATATATATATATATATATATATATATACTGAAACAGATATAAGGAAAAGGGTTGGAACACACATAAAGGACGAACACAATAGAGGTGGGGAAGGCGGAATCGAACGGATTCCAAGAGTAAAAATATTTCCTTGACCGGGACTCGAACACCGGATCTTTCCACTTGCCGGGCGGATGATCCCTTTTCCTTATATCTGTTTCTATATAAATGAGTATTTATTCGCCGTTTGGCGGGATTTCGTGTTTGAATGTGTGTGTATATATATATATATAAACCATAAACACAGTAATCAACCCGAAGGTCGGTTTAGTAGGTGATGGTAGAGTTCACCCAGTACTAAGCCCTATACGGCATGTGAAATTTACACACCAGGGAAGGGGGGGCAGTTCCTTTCCCTGTGCCGGTTTTGGTTTCCCAGGAAGACCTGGTACCCGAAAAATCACATAGCTTGGGTGGAGCTGCAGGTGCCCAGAGTGCCTTGGTCGGGAATTGAACCCGGGACCCTCCGGTCAGCAGTCCAACGCTCTACCCACTGGACTACCGCGACCCATATATATATATATATATATATATATATATATATATATATATATATATATATATATATATATATATATATATAATACACATAAATTAGTATATATACACAAATCTTATATATATATTATTTGTGTGTGTTTCTGTGTTCTTGTCTTTGTCCACTGGTTACTTCATATACATTATTATTCACATCCATTAGGCATTCACAGAAGTGTTTTAGATTTATAGTATATATATATATACATGATTATATTGCTGCGGAATATAATTTCGCCCGGAATCCCGAGAGGTTTCTCAAAATATTTCCGGGTGCAGTTAGGGACCTTCTGTTCTGCGGAGCATATGAATTATCTTCATAAGGATATGATCATAAAGATCCCTTCAACCCCCCCCCCCTTCCATCCCTTCATTGTGCCGGCTCGAAAAAGGGAACAGCGGTGATAAATGGACGGCAAGCATCTACGTGTAAGGCAGATTTTAGTTTCGGATTCGGTTGGGAATGTGCGAGAGTTGGAAATAAAATGTACCAGCCCGCCGCCTTCCAGGCTTATACATCACTCTCCCAGTCGACTGCCATTAAAACTATACTCCCTATGATTAACATAAAATTGCGAGGTACGTTTTGAACGGTAGTTTTGCCAGCAAATTCCTTCATCCAAATCAACATAATACCACGCAGGTCATCGTGAAGGCTGGCGACGGATGGTGATATCTTGCATGCACGTGACTTTAGTCATACTACAGATAATAATACAAAAACTTAGAAAGATAATTTTACCTCTACTTTAAAAAAATTACCATAGTTATGTTCATCACTTACCAGGGAGACTCACTCAAAGAACATTTGGTGGCATCACCACCGAGCCAAATTTCACAGAGAATGGTTAACATATGGGATAATGCTAACGATAATGGAATAATAGTCCCCGTAAAATTGACTTTCACATCTACCTTCGACACAAATTGAATAAACCAATGATTTAAAAATAAAAGCTCTCTATGCTTACAATATTCAGACTGATACTGATTGCAGGGTGGGGTGTCTGGTTTCCTTGTTAGTCGAGGCTGGGAAAAGTAGTGATGATCAATCCGATTGCACCCAAAACATACCTAAAAGGATAAAATAGCAATTATTAGTTATAAACAGAGAGGTTATAAGGCGAAAAATATATAAATAATACTTGGAGACCCTTTTACATACACTGCAGCGACTAAGTTTATGAAACTAAATTATAATTACGAACTAATAAACCACTTTCTAGCAAGACATAATCAGTAATGACTACATATTAGGACACTTAATACTAAAACATTTTTTTATAAGTATTCTTTGGCATTTATTCTGATCCCTTATCACTCTTGGGCAAAAACGATATATTAAACCCATCGGGTAAACATTTAATCTCTGCAATCATATAATAACAATCTCTCCTACGATGGGACGAGTAGTAAATTTTTTTTCATCTTCGCAAAAAATCAATACGTATAAATAATTGAAACTACGATCAGTAAGTTATTCGTAATTTAGTTCTTCATGCAACATAGTTCAGTTAAATATTTATTCAATCAAGAAAAGCTTCAAAAAAATATTGATGAGTATGAAAGGAAAATAAGAACACGTAATTTTTATGTCACTCGACATGAGCAAAAGCCAAGGGGGGGTCATTCGCTCGATATTTCCACTAGATGTCGGGCACACTTCTGCGGTGATTGCTGTTTCAGAGAGCAAGTGGAGTACTTGACTCATTAAAGCATTCCATTTCCGACTAACTATTACCATCAAACACATTAAGCGAAACTCAACGGATAAAGATAGGTACTCCCGATATTAAATTGCTAAATAAACTCCCTTCTCACCATTCCGTACTTCATAATGTTTACGTTATAAAAATTATGCATGTAAATTATTATTAGCATTATTCTACAGGTTAAGGGTACGTTTCTCTAGGGCCCTGATACTACGAATTAATTGATTCGTAATCCCTAAATAGAATGATGCTATGATTTTAGACCCCATGCTACATTTTACAAAAACTCTTTAGTTAGGTCTACGCAATTTATCTCCAACTTAGTTCCATGAAATAAACTGCTAGCATCAATAATTACTTTACGTATTTAATAAGTAAGACACTGAAACATGATTATGCCAGACTAAGTAAAACTGACAAATATAAACGGTGGTTTGGGTATACCTGAGGATTTTTCGTGACTAAAATAGGTGGGATAAGATGAGAAATACATTGATAATGAGTGAATGTGACTTTTAGAAACTGGTCATACACAAATACGAGAGAATTGCGCGACGTTGAACGGGTGACATAGGAGGGAGGACAATGGAGGTTAGTCCAACCAAAGAAGACATAAGAGAAGAAAGTAAATTGAGGAGGAGAAAGGGTAAGATGGGGAAAATCATGGATAGATTCCGACGAAAAAACTCTTATAATGAGAAAGAAGAAGCATTTGAAGCGCCAAGAAATATACATCAAGTTTGAAACAATAAGAGAATGTGACGAAAACTAAAGATGCTCGTAAAGACACTGTAGCACGTAAGACATTTTTAAAAGCGAATATTTGCCGAAAATCACATCAAATAAAAATTCGCCTCACCCGAAGGAGACTTCCGTTAGGTTAAGAAGATTAAACAAAGAGGTTGGTGTTGATTAACCTCGTGGACTGTGGCGCGTCGCGCACGACTACGAATGCCTGTGATATTGTACGTACGGTATTTCGTCACAACATCTTGTTCATTTAAAAGCCCCCAAAAATACCTGAATTTAAGAGGTCGCCTCGATAGCTTAACTGGCTAAAGCACTCCATCGAACATTAAGGGATCCAGGTTTGAATCCCGATCAAGGCGAATGATTTTTACACCCTGAAATTGTTGCATTAACGTTCGAATACCTAATAGCAGTAAAAGGGTAATATATATCACGAAAAAGTTAACAGAAACGTTAGGTAGAGGTAGGAATAGTGAATGGGCATTTTGGATTGAATTAAGACAGGTATAAAATTATGCAGAGCTAACTAATGAGTTGATGTAATATGCAAAATGGGGTCTGTGGATATTTTGTCATGTAACTTTGGGCTTACGAGTACTGTATTGTTTAGTGCCAGGGTCCATTGAAAACCTACATTAAGCCGGCACACAACTTACAATAGTAATGAAATTTAATTTCTCGCGCCGCTCCTATTGGTCGGCTTGGGATCAAACTAATTAGAGCAGTAAGTGGGGGGGGGGAAGCTAAGCTTTGCCGCGAAACCGGTCTCAGTGCTCTCCAAGCTGTAGAAGCGGCAGGACTTAGAAAGTATGTCTTTACGTATGCACACATTCGGTTAACGAAAAATTACCCACTGGAGCCTTTCAAGAGAAAATGTATGCCTATACACAAACAAAAGTGATAATAAGACTGATAAAGAAAAGAATATATTCGAAATCTGTCGATGAAAATGAACATAACAGCGTAACTGTTTCCTCAGCTGAAAACACACAATGTGTCGAATATAGTATGTACAAATTAGTTCCTCGAAGTGAAAATGATTACCACTGGGGCATTCTGTCCAATTAGTGAGGCTGTCTTCTTCCGATGATTACGTACTCGCTACAGTGAAATCAGGACACGCTTCACAATATCGACATGTGCGAATGATCAAAGGTTAGAATTGTTAGGCTTCGGGTTAATGACCGCACCGCAAGTGCGAGTGCGGGTTGGCAGCCTTAGATTCAGGATGAAGTAAGGGATACGGGTCGAACGGTCGATAAACCTATCCGTGAGATTTAATGGGTACACGAACATCGCCGAATGAACGCAATCGACAATGAGAAGATCCTTGATCCCTTATCCAAGAGACGTAATGCAACAATTTCAGAGTGTAAACATTATTCGTCTTGACAGGGATCCCAGTCAAGGCGAATGATTTTTACACTCTGAAATTGTTGCGTTGAAATGCACATTAGCGGATGACTCCGTCAAAAAGTTACTGTTGCGGCATCTCCCGCAGTTTCTTTGGAATTTGTCAAGAGACGTAACATTAAATTCTGGTGAATTTGTTCGTAAGTGATGAAATTAAGCGAACTTTACCTTTTCGACTTAAGTTATGGTTTCATGTCACATTCGTTTGAGACACTTTACGTATTTAAAAATACGTATTAAAAAATACGACTTGAACGGTCCATAAATACTATACGCATCACGATATAATTTTATTTTGTTTGATCTATATTATTATTTCTTTGGTTACACTATGCTTTCCACCCTCCTCCATTGAGACAAAGAGCAGACTCTTTTTCTTCCTTGATCCACACCCTCCCATCTATCGTGGCTTTCAACATAACACTTCATCATCTCTCAATATTTTTTGCATCCACTTTCTCTGCCTATTTCGTATTTCCTCCAGCAACTTCCTACCCTTCGCCCACCTCATTTAAAGCTATTCAACAGATTTGTTTTCCTACCTCCCCAACTTAATTTCACCTTGCAAGAGATAGACAACATCTCAAAATCCTCCAAAATCTACGCTGTTGCCTTAAAAGACCAAGCCCCATTTGCATGAAGCACTAAGTTCTACGATTGAAGTTCTCCATAATATTTTCTTCAGATTTTCATTCCGCTAATGAAATTCTTCTTATACGCCTATTTTCTTCAAACATAACAATGAAAAATATATCCACAATATTATTAATAACATTAGCCTAAACATAAGCAGTTCGACTGGGTCAGAATAGAATTATCATTGATTAAAAAATCTAAACTAAGGTGTAATATAAAAAAGATAAACAAAGAAAATACAATTATATACTACAACAACTAAAAACGTCTAAATACCAAATTTAATCACAAAAAATATCAACTCATAAAAAACAGATTCTGAATCAATTAAAAATCAAAATTGAGATTGGATATACAAAAATAATCAAAGCACCCACAAGGTAAGTATTATTTCTGACACGGACACTTTGCATCAACTACTCTACTTGCTCTCGTTAATTTTTTTATGAAAATGTTCTTCACATGCAGAAAAAAAAATTGGGTTTCAGGGCAATAAAAAACAAAAAAATAGTATTTTCTAAGCATTATTACCCGTTCAACGCAAACGGTATCAACCAGAGGGTACTGTCAACTGCCAGCGGCCGACAATATCCGAATTTCATTTCGAAGTCAGTCTCCGGTAAATGCCACCCCGTAGCGCATTGCGCTAGAAGTTCTTGGTCCTCCGTTATCCTCCGGCGTCTCCACAACGACCGAATTCAGTACGTCTCGTATTTTCTATTCTCAGCGATATTTTCCTCTTAGCAAAATCACGTTTTTTTCTAATATTTAGCAATAGTAAGCAGTGCCTAGCAGACCGGTAACATTCGGGTTACAATTGGCCGAACGTACTAATCAATACTGTATTTCTAAGCAGCGCTAACATGAAACTATTTGCCGGGAAAATTAAATATTATCTTCCTAAGTATTCTACCAGTTAAGGCACGTGTCGGATGGACACAGCGTATATAACTACAAAACAAATCATTTAATAGCCTCTCTTAACAAAATTGTGTCTGACACCCTGAACTAGAAAACACAACCCAATATTCAATATTAAAATGAACCCCTTTTCAATCCAGCATTCCTATTCTCTTCCTTGATTTCACCCAATATCCTTTTCCCATTCCTGCCCCTTCCTCCCTTGCCTAGCATTCTCCCCTCTATATCACGGTCTTCAGCATCCCATTACCAATCAATATGCTTCGCATCCATATTTCCAGCCTATTTCTGATCTCTCCCAACATATCCTTTCCTCCTAGACAATACCTAGTACTTTCTCGTCCCGTTTTCGTTTTTGCCCACTTCAACTTTTCCATCCTTCTCCACATCCACATTTTAAAAGCCTTTAATCTACGTCTATAATCCTGCTTCAATGATCATGTTTCCGCGCTCCAAACTCAAATTCCTATAGGAACTGCTGCCTTTACCTTATTTTAAAAATTTTTAAAGTGAATAATGACTAAGATAGCATGCTGTGTTTTACAAATTAAAACAAACATATCAAAATATTTCCTTTAATAAGTATATCTAGGCATTAAGGATGCATTGTGTATCAACATTCTCCCAAGTAATTTTCTCAGCGACCAGCTGGGGGGAGTGGTGTTACCAGAGAGATTTTTCTGTATCCAGAGATGACCAATCTGTATCAATTACCTCTTCCGGAAAAATTAAAGGATATATTATTTTCAACTATGACCTACGTTTTATTACGCGACGCGAGACGAACGATGCCCAAGTAAAGAAAAGGAATTTCAGGGAGTAACTAAGATAGCGAGATCAAGGCATTAAAATCTGTACACGAGAAAATGAAATCTACCTATTAATCCTAAGTGGATGTCTTAATAATTCCTGATTACTTAATAACGTCTTAAAAATGAGTGTAAAAACACGAATGTTGCGTAAAAATTCCGGCTCTAACCCCGAGAAAAGGCGGCAACTGAATAAAGAATTGGTACGACTGGAGGGTTTGGGAATTTTCTATTGAGGGTGGAGGGTGGGCGTGTCTGAACCCCACCCTACAAAAACCCCCTCTACAAAAACCGGAGGGGGATGGCTGTCGGAAAAAACCCACCCCCCCCCCACACCCTGGAAGAGTGCGGGATTACCAGTGGTCGACGCACGAACGTGTTAAACTACCCTTTCCTCCCCCTCCCGCCCGCTCCCTTCCCCCCGTTCCCTGAATATTTCAAAACGGTTCCTCCCTCTCCTGCGATTCGAAGCGGTTCTATCTAACCTTATGTGAAGCTTTGAGTGAAACACTACGTACGCTTCTCCCACCAATTCCCCCCTCAAAAAAAATCCCAATTCCCGTACACGAACTTTTTTTTTTCGATTACCTCCTACAACTTATATACCCTGAAAGCTCCGATGAGAGGGCGTGCGGCAGGTGGTGTCAGGTAACTAACCATTAGTGAAATTGCGCGTCACGTAACACTTAGCCCATCGGGCAGTTCTTCTATTTTAGAATCAAGGCACGTAATTTTGGATCGCGTGCAGCGTAGAGGAGTTCAATTTTTTAGAGGCAATTAGAATTAAACTTAGAAAAGTGAGTAGTGGTAAATTTTCGGAAAAAGATCAATTCCCACCCGAACGCCTACTGCATTGGGAACATTGAAATTGAATTTATAGACTCAATTAAATACCTAAGGCGTTACACTCACTCACGATCTCTCCTGGGTGAGACACATACGGGGAATATGTGGGCAAGCTAACAAAAAATTACGATGTATTAGAAGAGAACTGGATATATGTGATTAAAAAGGTCAAAGAGAAATGTTATCTTTCGCTGGTTAGGTCTCATTTACGAGGATATGCTGCTAGTATATGGGATCCTTATGAAGTTGGATTAATTGTCGAATCGAATCGCGTGCAGCGTAGAGGAGCTAGATTTGTAAAACGTATGATAGACTTAGTAGTGTATCCAAAATATTAGAGAGAGCTAGGCTGGGAATCGCTTACGGAGTGAAGGTTAAACTAAAGATTAAATCTCTTACATAAATTGGAAGGATATCTCTTTAGCAGTGATGTTGAAAATATATCATTAACCCCATCGTACTGCGTTAGGAGAGATATTGCCAATAAAATTAGAGAGAGCAAGTGTAGAACGGATCGATTTAACAAAGTGAGTAACTTCAGGCGTGATGTGGTGGAAGTCGAACATAATTAATTAATAACTGATCGTAGCACATTTCCACTTGATAAAATTTATTTTACGACCGGGATTACATCATAATCAGGTAACAAAATGAAGTTGTGTGCCGACTTATATACATAAAAACATTCCGGAAGGAGGGGACAGGTTTAAAATGTAATTATTTCCACGAACGATGTGTGATCAGAATAACATTGTCCGACTGGGGTAGAGATATATTCGGATCATAATTAGTCTTGTGTATATTCACCCCCTGCCACAAACCCTAGTGGTGGTCGGCAGGGTACTAAAATAAAAAATGCTTCCTCGTCTCAAGTGCTGTAGTCACGAAATAGACGAAGGTTCCAGCAGGGTCCAGTTATTAATGCATGCATTCTACCGTTTAAGGCACGTTTAAGATGGATGAAGACTGATCATCCCCACGCTTCATAACTCCAGGAGGGGAGGTATGTTAGCTGGAAGATATCCAGAAAATAAAGGCTGGGAAGATGGATACAGAGCGTTCTGATTGGGCGATAGATTATTGAAGACCATGATAGAGGGGAAAACGTAAGGTAGGCGATGAAGGGGTAGTAATGGGATAGGCACGTTGGACAGAATGAAGGGATGGAGGAAGTATGGGAGATTAAAGAATGATTTATTGTTACGTAGGCCAGATCTATTGGCAGAGGCTAAGAAATTTATCGAACCAAAACCTACCTTAAACGGTAAAACACTACGGTAAATAAAAATTTATACGTACTCTGCTTTAAAAAAACTGGATAAATCCGACATATTATAAATTATCTTTTTATATACTACAGACTGTATAGTAATAGACCATAAAGTTAACACCACAGTTAAGACCTTATAAAAAACATCAACCATTTAAAACATCGACCTTATAAAACATGTTTTAAGAAAGATTCACTTAAAGGAAGACTACTGTAGAAATTAAAGTTTTTGGAACTCTGAATGAATAAAAAATCTCTTAATATACAGGGTGCGATGCTTAAGTCCGGACAAATTTCAATTTGAATTTCCCGCCATATTGTAGTTCCTCTGGAGGTCGGGATTTGCGTTCTTGAAAACTATAGGCATCTAGTAAAAAGTCATTACCTGAAAATGACCGAGATGTTACGTACAAGTTCGGAGAACAATCGAAGAGCCGCTATTTTCGAAAGTGTTCGCACTGGGCGATATATTTCGAAATAGTTCGATTCTTCAGGTTCCCCAGATCAACTGTTTACGATATTTTGGCTAAGTATAATGCTTCGGAGAAGTCTGGGGAAGGTTTCGCTAACCCATCGAGGAAATCTCATTCGAGGAAAAGCGTGATTGTCCGGATATAAGCGTCGCACCCTGTATATAATTTAGATAAACTTTTAGAATTCGTAAGGCCATGCTTAATATTGTCTCCACGTCGTCACAGTCCTGAAAGCGGCAATGGAAGTGTGAAAACCTATGTCAGTTGGGAAAATTTTAAGCGGTCCATGCAGAGGTATTTTCACTACAGATGCATATAAAGCTTTATTATTTGACACCAGAAATGATGGTGATATTTTTTCGGCTATTTTTTCAAAAGATTTGGAGATAGAAACAAATCTAAGGGGACTTTTTAAAATACTTAATGCCTACCATATTCTATGCATGAGCACAATTTTCGAAATTCGTCAAGATGATATGATTTTAGATCTGTATCAGAATGGAACCTCAGAATATACTACATTGGAATAACACATGTTGAAATTTAATAATTATATATATTCTTGTTTATAATATATTATATAAGATTATTTAATCAAAACAATCAGGCAGCCATTAATAATTAGTCAGTCATCCAAGAAGTAACAGTAAATCGCATTAAATCATTTTGATAGGTATTGGATGCTATATAATATGAGCAAAAAAAAAAGTTTTTGACGTTTTCGTGGATAGAGGAAAAAGTTAAACATTAAGACAGAAGGAAAAAACCTGTGCAGGTGGAACAATTTACGCATCTTTAAAATGTCTTGGACCAGTAGCTGGATTCTAAGGAGGTAACATGTGTCAGTCAAATAAGATTTCGCAAGGAGGAGAGTGTTGATGACTAAGATGTTGAGTAAGGATTAGTCAAGATGAGATTTCTGAAAACTTTGATGCGGAGCGTGGCTTTGTGCGGCTCAGAAACATGGTCTTTAGAAGAAATATATAGACGTAGATTGGAGAAATTAGAAATGTGGATGTGGAGAAGAATGAAAAAGGTGAAATGGACAGAAAGGAAAACAAACGAGGAAGTGATAAGCATGTTAAGAGGGCTGGAAAGGGGATTGTTGAGTTATAGTATATCCAGGGAAATCAGTAAAGATGGATGCAAAGCATTTTGATTAGCGATGTAAACGTTTAAATCTGTGCTACACTGGGGAGGATGTTAGGCAAACGAGGAAGGGGTGGGGAAAAGATAGGCCTGTTGGGTAGAATGAAGGGAAAAAGCATGCAAAATCGAAGATGGGCTTATCGCAGCGTTGGATGTCAGTTTGTGTTTTGTTGGAGCGGCAAGGGAATTTTCGATTTACCGCTATGCAGGCACCTTTTTAAGCGAAACTAAGCAATGTAAGGGTGTAGGGTCATTGTCCCTAAAGTAAAACGACTGACTACGAAATGTATACATATTTGATTTAAGACACGGAGTCAACATGCATCGTAGAAAAGAACCACGTCATGGGACACTCTTCGCATGGGATTTCGCTATCTCAGGAAACCCAACACCGCCATTGGTGCGCAGTCTTTGAAGTCAACTGTGAGAAGGGAGAATAAAACAAACCCCAAGGTTTCCAGTCAAAGAGGGGGGGAGATGAAGAAGGGGGAGGGGACGAAGGATATGAGGGGGTGGAACTGTCGAGGTCTCGGGACGGAGAAGGTCCGAGAGATGGACGTGCTTGTCCGGCCTTCTTGAACAACTTCGAAACAATCTCGGTTTTATGGAGACCCTCCGAAACAACCCCAACCCTTCAAACCCCATTATACGTACAGCTTTTCCAACAAACTCTACCTCCAACCCAACCCTTCTCTTACGCAGACCGCGAAAACCACAGCCGGTTACCCTCCCCTCCAGTAACGCAACCAAAGTCTTGCTCTTTGATTGTTTGCTTAGTTGTTATTGGATTGCTTTTTTGTCTAATTGTTTGTTTGTTTAATTGTTGTTGGATTGTTTGTGTGTCTGATTGTTTGTTTAATTGTTGTTTGATTGTTTGTTTGTCTGATTGTTTGTTTGTTTAATTTTTCGTTTGTTTGATTGTTTGTTCGCTTGTCCATTCGGTTCTTCCCTAGCGAAACCCATCTTGAGGGAGCGATAAAACAGCCAATATCATTAAAAACAATTCTCCAAGAGGATTAACGGAATAGACGGGACGGAAAAAACCTTGAGGTCGACCCTAACAAACATACGAGACCAACCCCAGCCTACCTCCCCTACCCCCTTTTATCGTGTCCAGACCCCGTACATCACCCCCTGTATCCAACCCACCTCACCCTACAATCCACTTTGGGCCACGTGTGAGGTAGAATTTGAGCAATTTGAGCTCAGACCTACTACGCCTTCATCCCCTCTGGTTTCTCCGGCGCCGGAGAGAAGAAGAGAGAGTGAAAACCTTAAGGCTCGCGAATGAATTAACAAAACCCGATGAAAGAATAATGCAGCGTCTTCGGGAAAAGTTTTGGATGAGCATGGAAGAGGGTATATGGGAAGGGAATGGAAGTGTTGGAGAGGAGCATTGGGGGTTGAGACTGCAGAATGAATGGGGGGGAGGAAGAGATGCGATGGAATCGCCCCAGGATGAGGCGAGTCAGGTGCGGCTGGGGATTAAATCAAATATTTATCGATGGCATTTTCCGAATCGATAAAAAGGAAGAAGAACCCCTCTCTCTTCTTTTGCCCCCCCCTCCCGCCCCCTTCCCAAAAACCGCTTCCGCCCACGCTGTGGGGATGGTTTTTTATGGCCCGAGGCGTATTTTTTTTTTGTTCACCCCTAGTCCACAGGAATTCCTTCCGTTGCCCCGGCTGCTTTTACCGAGATGAGGGGCAATGGGGAGGGGTTCTTTGGAACGCTTATCCTGTGTGCCTCCATGTCCCTGATTCCTTTTTTCTTACCCTTTCCGCCACCCAGCCCACACCGTCTTAACCGAAGCAAACCTAAGCTGAGTGCGTCTTTCTTCTATCTTCGCGTGGAAGACCAGGCACTAAGACCCTTACTCCTCAATAAATCGTAGGGACTGTATCTTAAAGAAGGTCTTTGATCAGCATTTGATACCGAAGAGCAAGTGAAGTAGATACCGGGAAGTGGTACCGGTCCATAGGGTACGATTCTTCGGTACTAGCACCTCAATAGAAGTACATAGGAGAGGAGTCCTATACATTTATCGATATGAGTTGACGTTAAAATGATCCAGATAAAAATATTCACAATGCCCGCTTTATTCACGTGTTGATGAGAAATTTAATGAAATTTAACGTGTAATTTAAAAGGAATAACCTAGTAGTAGTTGTAATAGTTATTATGGGAGGCGACCGACAGCTAAGGCCATTTGCGCCATTAGGGATGGATGGGAAAGGAAGGGTGGAGAGAAACCCGGCGTCGACATTAGCCAAATCTTCTCGAAAGGCGCCAAGGGGTCTGAAGTTTAATGTCCCATCCGACGGACGTCGTACTCACGCAAAGTACTTTCCACAAAGCACCTCACGTAGGGATCGGGATACCACTGAAAAATATCTGCCGCCTCTAGGATTCAAACCCGTGCCCTCTCGGTGAGTGGTAGGTTAGCAACAGCACCATATCAGAATGATGCTGTGTGATCATTTTTGTCGACGTACCCACAAGATAAAATATTGAAATGTTGCCAAGTCGGCCAACCTTCTTGGGAGGTGTAGATAGGAAGATACTGGCGTTGAAAGCTGAATAATATTCATGGAAGAATTGATGGTAAAAGTCATTTTTATAAGGTGAATCATTTGACATGCAATATGGAATTTGTTCACATGGGGAAGGATATCAGACATTGCATCGAAGTTCCAGACTCCTGGTCAGTAATCAAAGGTACTGATGCCTAGAGAAAAATCCTTAGCATTTCTCGTTACGTAAGAAGTGGTATCAACCCCTGATTCTAATAAATTATCCTCGAATGCACCCCTACGCCTTCCGACTCGCAATTTTACTTTTATCCCCATCTCTCTCATCTGAGTGAGGATTTTGTGAAAACACTGAATAAAACTTTTACATGGATCTCGGTTTAGTATGGCTCGGAAACAGAAGCAATATGAAAGGAGTGGAATGAAGGAATTTGAATTTTTGGACGTAGAGAAGAAGGGAAAAGGGGGAATGGACAGAAAAAAAAACAAACGAGGAAGTGCTAAGAGCAGTAGGAGAGAGGGTTGTTGGTAGAGATACAAATGAGTCGGTAAAGATAAAGAGGCCAAACCTTTTGATAGGCGATGGAATGTTGAAGACTGTTGCAAAGGTAAGAACTTCAGGCAAACGAGGAAGGGATAGAAATGGAATAGGATTGTTGGGCGGAATGAAGGGAGGAGGGAAGTATGCGGAATTGAAATAGGGTTTATCGTAGTTTGGGGTGTCAGATCGTGTCTTTTAAAGGCGAGGTTTAGAAAATGTAAGAGTATTATGTTGTCGTCTAACCAAACCCTACCTTAAACGATGGAATACCAAAAGAAAAATCTCTATCGGAGATGAAAACGCCTCAGTAGCGTGTCAAACACGGATCATGTGCCCGCTGAAGTAATGAAGTAATGATCCGCACGCCTACTCCGTGATAATTATATTCAGTAGCGTACGCGAAGTTGTCGCAGGAAATAGTTCAGGGTTCATACAAGCAAGTTGTTGTAGGCATAACAAAAGACGTGTTGCAGTTATAACAAAAGAAGTGTAGCAGGTTTAAATCACAATCTAATATGGCGCGAACGTGAGATTGTTGGCAACAACAGGGCGCTGCTGCGAAAACCGTAAACAAAGTGACAACAATGCCTAACAAACATTAATGGAAGCTGAAACAAATACACTTCGGAAATAAACCGAAAGGTTTAATATCGTCGATTTTATGTCAGGAAACATGAAAACTATGGCAATAAATCTTTCGAATTCGTCGAGTAAGATTTTCTCGATGCGTTCACCATTTGAAAGGAATCCACGAGATAGGTTCCTCTTTT
Organism: Hetaerina americana; assembly: GCF_022747635.1. Classification (NCBI taxonomy): domain Eukaryota; kingdom Metazoa; phylum Arthropoda; class Insecta; order Odonata; family Calopterygidae; genus Hetaerina; species Hetaerina americana. Next base: position 12,858,132 of record NW_027286181.1, on the reverse strand, counting down.
TATCCCAAAACATTTAAAGCTTATTCGCTAGTATTTCTCTCGGTCAGAACTCATTTACTGTATGTATTCCTCTCCTAGGTTTATGTTGCTATGTTAAAAATCTTCCATCGCAATTTTTTCTACGTTATCCTGTCATATCTTTTCCTGTTAAAACCTAGCAAAAATTATTGGAAAAAACTAGAGACAATCAATAAACAGACAATATATTTTATATTCATGAAAATCAGTGTTCTGAAAGGTTAAAAAAAAGTCTACGGATATAGAAAAGTGATCAGAAGGTAGAAAAAAAGATATATTCACATCTATATATATATATATATATATATATATATATATATATATATATATATATATATATATATATAACACTTTTTGAAAGACTCACGGACGTGAATAATAATGTATAACACTTAGCACTAGTGGACACAGACAAAAACACAGAAACACACAAAAAAAGAGACTCACTATTTTTCGAATTTTCGGTGGTCGTTGCCACCTTTATCAAGGAGGAGAGGGACAGAACTGAAGGGAATACGAGGGCTGGAGCGATGGATGGAAGGGGAAGGTGGGGAGGGAATTCCGAAGGGACGGGTTTGGAGGGGCAGCGTTAGAAGGGTGGGGAAAATGTAGAAGGTGATGGGGGTGGAAGGGGGATGAAAATATAATTAGAACAGGGTAATTAGTGCCTAATATTGATTCCTGGCCAGTTCCAGGACTCCAAAAGCCAGATGAAGGATTGCTCTAGTGTTTTCAGTTTCAGAGGAGGATCAGAGGGTGGGAGGGATGCTATGATTGATACACTATAGCATTTATCAAAGGGAGTGTTGTGTTCGGAGGCGTGTTTGGGGATAGGGAGCATGTCAATGAAGGAAGAGTTTTTGCATGAGGCTCGGTGGTTGTTGATTCTGATATTGAGGGGTGTGGTGGTTTGCCCAATATAATAGGCAGGGCACAGTTGGCACTTCAGAAGGTACACTACATTGCTAGAAGTGCAAGTAGAGGAGGGAATTGGTGGGAGAGAGTTAAAAAGCGGGTGGGAGAGGGATGGGATTTTGGTTTTGAAAATAGGGCATGTTTTACATCTGGGTTTATTGCAAGGCGTTGGAGTGGTTTTAGGACGGGTTGGGGATTTAAGGAGTGGATTTGTTGATTTGAGGAGATCGGATAGGTTGGCGGGGCGTTTGAAAGTAACTGAGGGGCATTTGGGAAAAAGGTTGGCGGTGGCATTATGATTTTTTAGGATAGGGTAGAGGTCTTTCAGGATTGATCGTATAGATTCTAAGCCCGGGAAGTATGTAGTGCAAATTGAGAGAGGGTGGGGTTCTGCGGTGGAGGAAGGTTTGGGAGTGTACGCATGTTTTCGGATTCTTTTGTTCAGGAGGGATTCGGGATAACCTCTTTTTAGGAGGGAACAGTGTAGACTTGAAAGGAAATAATCAAGGGAATCAGGGTCACTACAAATTCTGTGTCCCCTTGTGGATAGGGAGTAAGGAATGGAGCGTTTTGTGTGATATGGGTGGCAACTATTGTAGTGTAAGTATTGCTGTTTGTTTGTGGGTTTAATATGTACAGAGGTGTGAAATGTTTGGTTTCTTAATGTAACATTTACATCTAGGAAGGTGATTTGGGAGGAGGATACTGTAGAACTGAAGGAAATAGAGGACGAAGCATTGAGGTCGGAAATGAAAGCTTTCAGGGAATCGGTACCATATTGCCAGAGGAGGAAGATATCATCGATGTACCTGAGCCACAATAGAGGTTTCAGTGGTTGTTTTGACAGGAATTTCTTCTCTGCGAGACCAAGAAAGAGGTTTGCATAGGAAGGGCTGAACCTGCTACCCATGGCACAGCCCTTGATTTGTAAGAAGAATTTGTCGTTAAAGAAAAAGGAGTTGCGGGTGAGGATGAACTCGGAAAGACTAAGGAGAAAATCTGTGCTGGGTATGTGTGGCTCAGGGCGTTGGGAGAGGTAACGCCCTGAGCCACACATACCCAGCACAGATTTTCTCCTTAGTCTTTCCGAGTTCATCCTCACCCGCAACTCCTTTTTCTTTAACGACAAATTCTTCTTACAAATCAAGGGCTGTGCCATGGGTAGCAGGTTCAGCCCTTCCTATGCAAACCTCTTTCTTGGTCTCGCAGAGAAGAAATTCCTGTCAAAACAACCACTGAAACCTCTATTGTGGCTCAGGTACATCGATGATATCTTCCTCCTCTGGCAATATGGTACCGATTCCCTGAAAGCTTTCATTTCCGACCTCAATGCTTCGTCCTCTATTTCCTTCAGTTCTACAGTATCCTCCTCCCAAATCACCTTCCTAGATGTAAATGTTACATTAAGAAACCAAACATTTCACACCTCTGTACATATTAAACCCACAAACAAACAGCAATACTTACACTACAATAGTTGCCACCCATATCACACAAAACGCTCCATTCCTTACTCCCTATCCACAAGGGGACACAGAATTTGTAGTGACCCTGATTCCCTTGATTATTTCCTTTCAAGTCTACACTGTTCCCTCCTAAAAAGAGGTTATCCCGAATCCCTCCTGAACAAAAGAATCCGAAAACATGCGTACACTCCCAAACCTTCCTCCACCGCAGAACCCCACCCTCTCTCAATTTGCACTACATACTTCCCGGGCTTAGAATCTATACGATCAATCCTGAAAGACCTCTACCCTATCCTAAAAAATCATAATGCCACCGCCAACCTTTTTCCCAAATGCCCCTCAGTTACTTTCAAACGCCCCGCCAACCTATCCGATCTCCTCAAATCAACAAATCCACTCCTTAAATCCCCAACCCGTCCTAAAACCACTCCAACGCCTTGCAATAAACCCAGATGTAAAACATGCCCTATTTTCAAAACCAAAATCCCATCCCTCTCCCACCCGCTTTTTAACTCTCTCCCACCAATTCCCTCCTCTACTTGCACTTCTAGCAATGTAGTGTACCTTCTGAAGTGCCAACTGTGCCCTGCCTATTATATTGGGCAAACCACCACACCCCTCAATATCAGAATCAACAACCACCGAGCCTCATGCAAAAACTCTTCCTTCATTGACATGCTCCCTATCCCCAAACACGCCTCCGAACACAACACTCCCTTTGATAAATGCTATAGTGTATCAATCATAGCATCCCTCCCACCCTCTGATCCTCCTCTGAAACTGAAAACACTAGAGCAATCCTTCATCTGGCTTTTGGAGTCCTGGAACTGGCCAGGAATCAATATTAGGCACTAATTACCCTGTTCTAATTATATTTTCATCCCCCTTCCACCCCCATCACCTTCTACATTTTCCCCACCCTTCTAACGCTGCCCCTCCAAACCCGTCCCTTCGGAATTCCCTCCCCACCTTCCCCTTCCATCCATCGCTCCAGCCCTCGTATTCCCTTCAGTTCTGTCCCTCTCCTCCTTGATAAAGGTGGCAACGACCACCGAAAATTCGAAAAATAGTGAGTCTCTTTTTTTGTGTGTTTCTGTGTTTTTGTCTGTGTCCACTAGTGCTAAGTGTTATACATTATATATATATATATATATATATATATATATATATATATATATATATATATATTCACATATATATATATATATTCACATATATAAATATATAATATGTAAATGTATATATACATAGATGTGTATATATATGTATATACACATCTATATATTTATATATATATGTGTGTGTGTGTATATATATATATACACATCTACATATGTCTTTATATATATATATATTTTTTTTAAGGTAATCTACCGGTTAAGGTAGGTTTTTGGATGGACACAACTACCAAACAAATATTTTATTATTCCTAACAAAACACAAAATCCATCATCCTACTCTATATCAGGTCCCTCTTCATCTCTGAGTACTTTCTTCCTCCCTTCATCCCGTCCAACATCCCTATCCTGTTCATCCCTATCCATTAAAGATGGGTCCTTTTCCGATGACATCAAGAACATAATACGAACCCCAACGTATTACGGGCGAAGGGATCACGAATATAAGATTAGAGAGATAGACTGCAAGAATGACAAGTTTAAATGGTTATTTTTTCCAAGAACAATAAGATACCAGAATGCTTGTAATCGAAATCCCCCAGGAGTCGGCTCGACATAATAAGTATTAACCTACAAGGTAGCTACTGCGCAGGGTTATACGATTATATTTATATATGGACTACAACCTTGATGTGGTGGAAGGGCTTGTGCGTTCCGATGACCCCTAGGGCTGTGCTGGCGGGAGTAATAAAAATTGCTCCTGGTAGGGTCACCCATGCCAGATAGGTCGAAGGTTAGGAGCCAGACGAAAGGTAGTCCACGCAGTGTCTGTTCCTCAGTGAGGCGGCTGCAATGGCGTCTGACCCCAGTGGGGCGGCCAGTAAGTGATGGTGTCACGTTAAAAACACTATTGAGGAAGGCAACGGGAAACCACCTCAATTATCATTCCCAAGAAAAAAAAATATGATGGACAATAGAGATATATATATATATATATATATATATATATATATATATATATATATATTAACCATCGCAGAAAAATAACCATTTTCTAATGCCAACAGATCAGTTAAACCAATACAGCAACCCTATGGTTTTCCGTTCCAGACTTCCGCAATTCAACCAGTGGATGATTCCGTTCGTTTGGTTTGGAATATTAATCCAAGTCAAATATTAGAAGTGATTTTTCCGGAGATTATTCGCCGTGAGATTAATTTCGTTGATTCCTAAAGGGAACTCGCAATATTTTCAAATTCTCGTTGGATCGGATATGGTATTTTTTTTTATCTCCATCAAGCTAAATCCCTTGTTACGAATTCAATGCATTACAAAAATAACACATGGAAGCCGAATGAATCGGTTTCCCATGTGCGGAAATGTAGCGCTGTGTTATTGGCGTCCCCTCTACTCCCCTATCACACCCTTAGGGTCCACTTATCTCGCCCTCTCGACCATTTTCTTACTTTTTCCCGCATATTTAGACGTAATTCTGAAGAGAAATATCGATCGAGATGTCAACAATTCTAAAGGTCTAGGTTTGATTTAAATCCACTCTCTTAAAATCTTGAAAATAAGAAATTGATGAAGATTTAACGCGGTCGAAAAATCACTGATAAGATTGACGACAACATTTACCAGTAGAATGTTCCTGTAACAGAGACGATATGCGAAGATGATGCAGGTATCGGAAAGCCTTAAAAAAACATCGAATACGTTTCGATATTCACTTTGGTAGCTATTTTCCCCCAACGAATATCCTCCAGAGAACTACGAGCAAAAACTTCCCCTTAATCAAACCCGACACTCTTTATCTCCTTTGCTTTCCTCACTTCCCATCTTATTTACTACGTCACTCTCCATGTCACGAAGCGCAAAAATCCCCCTTCAAAACACTGTAACACAAGTAGAGATGAGATTTTCGGGAAGAGTTCTAGGTACTGTCGATCCTCGATAATAACTTGATTTTGACGTTACAGCGCCGACAATTCCTGATTATTGGATCCAATAAACATATTTAATTGACTTATTGTTAAATTATTATTATTATAAGGTAATCTACCGGTTAAGGTAGGTTTTAAGATGGACATAATTACTAATTAAATAATTTGTGACCCCTAGCAAAACACAGCATCCTACTCTACATCAGGTCCCTCTTCAACTCTGAGTACTTTCTTCCTCCCTTCATCCCGTCCAACATACCTATCCTGTTCCTTCACTTTCCTCGTTTGCCTAACATTCTCCCCTCAATTACAGTCTTCAACATCCCACTGCCGGTCAATACCCCCTTCAGCCACAATTCCTGCCTTTTCCTTATTGTTAAATACGATCCAAAAAAGTACGATTTTATGGACAGAAGAATGATTTTCTAATTGAATAAATAGTTTTTATCAACGCAAAACGGTAAAGATAAATATTAAAAAGAAATTAAAACGTATAATTATTTCAATATTTACACAAAAATTCGTTGAAAAAAATATGGTGGCATGAACTGACAGCTTATTGTACCCTAGGAAAAATTTTCACTTTCGTTTTTCAAGTTCCACGTAAATACTTTAACATGGAGCGTAGTAGTGTTTTATGGATGACCTGGTCTTTTTGAGGCATGAGGATAAGCGTGGATTGGAGGCTTTTGAGATGTTGGTTTGACGTCGAATGGACAAACTAAGCTGGGCCGAGAGGAAAACAAATGCTGAAGCTTTAAATGGGGTGGACGAGGAGAGGAATTGGGTTGGGGGAAATCCAAAAATAGAATGAGAAAGTGGATGGAGGAAATATTCAAAGGTGGGTAGGATGTTGAAGATCGTAATATAAGGAAGAACGAGGGGTAAGCAGGGTAGAGGAGGGAAGAGAGTGAATTTTGTAGACAGTAAGAAGACAGGCAGAAGTTACGAAGATATTAGGTAAGAAATGTATTCAGGGCAAACAAAGTGTAACTTTGTGCTATATTTAGAATTAAATATTCGCTAGGAATAGTTCAAAAATTACCTTGAAACGGACAGAATACCTTAAATCAACTCCTAACTTCTCCCTTCCAAATAATATGTCGTGATCTAATCATTAGAGGTTACCCGTGTTTTCTGGGCACGAATTTTAATTTCAACGGTATCGATAAGCTTTCGATTAGTTGTGTTATATAAACCTATATCGCAATCGAGGATCTAGTGTTACTAATCATCGCATCGATCATAAAAATCAATGCAATAATTTCATAGCATAAAAATCATTCGCCTTGACCGGGATTTGAACCAGGACCCCTTGGTGTCCGGTTGAGTGCTTTAGCCAGTTAAGCTACCAAGGCGTCCTCTTACACACAAAAAAATTGGTATTTCCCGAAGACCGCATGTGCAAATGAATACAAATAATTTTTTTTGATTATGTAATCACCCTTTCACCTAGATATTAAAGATCACCAGAACCATTTTTCGGGTAGTATTAGCAGTTATTGGGTGAGGCGATGGACAGCTATATACATATAGTATATATATATATATATATATATATATATATGTATGTGTGTATATATATATATACACATACACCGTTTTCCGACTCCGAATCCACATTTTTTGCGATCACGGCAATCATTTGTGTGTATTACCCTTTTGTACTCCGTAGCTCCGTGCCCTTAACCTTGCCAAATTTTTTTTAGTAGGCGATATTTCTTCCCTGGGCAGGCGTCCACTCCATTATCTTACTTGGCCATCGTTCATGGCTCAAGTTCCTTCCGTTTCCAGGCCACCTTTTAGTTTTTTTTGTCTGAATAGTGTGTTATTATATTGGTACCTTTGGTATTATTATGTTGGTACCTATGCTCTTATTTTCGCGGATATGTTATGATAATATATCTCTAAGAGTTAATCTACCGATTTCTTCTCTAGGAAACTATTTAGGTATAATACGAGCACTAGT